>NC_141992.1:185248730-185611230 GCF_049901715.1 Pseudonaja textilis | reverse complement strand
TCCAATCATTAAATGCTTGTACAAATATAGAAACAGAGATGGGTTTGTTGGACCACTGTGTAATTTCACAGAGAGTGTCCTTACAGCATTGTTATTACCAATCTTTTTTGAGCTCATAAAAGCGTTGAATATTCATTTCTATGGTCTTCCTGTTCATTTGCAAACATTTGATTTATGATACAAAAGAATATGAGATTCTACAAAATCCATGATGCTCCAAAAGAAAGTCAGTATGTGAAAACCTGTTGCCCAAAAGGAACCCATTTATGGCAGATATATAGTGATAACGTATCACTATACTGGTAGTGATGGTTGAAAGTTACAACAGCACTGAAAAAAGTGACTTATGACCATTTTTCACACTTACAACTATTGCAGCATCTACAACTATTGCAGGTCACATGATCAAAATTCAGATGCTTGGCAACTGGTTCATATTTATGACAGTTGCTGGGTTCTAAGGTCAAGTGATCAACTTTTGCAATCTTCTGACAAGCAAAGTCAATGGGGAATCCAAAATTCAACCATGTTATTAATTTAACAAATGCAATGATTCGCTTCTCAACTGTGGCAAGAAAAGTCATAAAATGGGACAAATTCACTTAACAAATGTTTCACTTAGCAACATAAATTTGGGCTCAATTGTGGTCGTAACTCAAGGACTACCTGTACAAACGCACCACGAGGCCCTGCAGAAGAGAACATCATGGTCACAGCCTAAGAAAGATTACCTAGTCCTGCTTTAAACAAAGACTTGCTGAGTGCTGTGGCCATTTTTCCATTTCTAGTGGAACTGCATGAATGTGAATCTTACCAGCTTCTTGCGGGTTCTAGATTACAGGAGGAAAAGACTTCAGAAAGACTTCAGCATTTAGATTTATATATCATCCCATAGCATTTTACAGCGTTCTCTGGGTGGTTTACAATGTAGAAGCATTATTTATACAGTATATTGCCCCCAGCAATTTGGGTCTTCATTTTATGGACCTTGGAAGGATAGAATGCTGAATCAACCTTGAGTCTGCTCAGCATTGAACTCCAGGCTGTGGGCAGAGTTTGCCTGCAACACTGCACTTTAACCATTGCACCACCAGAGCTCTTTATATCATAATATTGTAGAAAGTTAGGACCTTCCCCCTGTCCTAGAAGAATGAAATATTTTGAGAAATATTAAAAAGGCAGAATATTATATTTCCCTGGATGATAAAAGAAGAAACATGTTTTAAACACAGAGACCCATCCCTTCCCTAGCAGATATTTGGCGCCCATTAAGAAAGGCTGGGCCAGCCTATCTACAAGACAAAAGACCTCCATCTCCAGGGTGATGGGATTAAGACATGACCCTCCAAAACATAATAGGATTAACCCATCTAGCAGCAAATCTCACCACATGGCACAATCCCTGGAGACATTGCATCACCCAGCAAGCTTCAACCAACCCTGAGACTCAGACAGCCTACAAAGTTAGCTGTGTCCCCTACAACAACCAATAGAATACATATTCCTGCACAGAAACAGGAAGTTCAAGTGCAAAGCCCAAGAGAGGGTATAAATACCTCTCTCTCTCAACTCCATGTGATCAGCTGCATGTGCTTGGTGGTTCTGCTTTACCATTAAATCATATTTCCAATCAGCCTCCATGTTATTTCCAGTGTCTTTCTCCCCACTTAGAACTGAACCAGATGGATATTTTTTTCCAACAGTATCTAAGTGACAAAGCATGGTAAAGCAGTCTTAGATCATGTTCAATCTGCAGAAGTCATGATTTCTACCAATAGGGAGAATACTTTGGAGATGCTCATGTGGAGATGCAGAACACTACTCGTTGAAAAATACCTTATGCCACCAGACTTGAAATTCTAGACCTAGACAACCTAGAACTACACCGCCTTTGGTCCGATCTAAATATAGTACATAAAATCATAAATGGCAATGTCCTACCTGTCAATGAATACTTCAGTTTCAACCATAACAATACAAGAGCACACAATAGATACAAACTCAAGGTAAACCACACCAAACTTGATTGCAGGAAATACGACTTCACCAACAGAGTGGTCAATGTCTGGAATACTCTACCTGACTCTGTGGTTTCTTCCCCAAACCCCAAAAACTTTAACCTTAGACTGTCTACTATTGACCTCACCCCTTTCCTAAGAGGTCTGTAGGGGGCGTGCATAAGCGCACCAACGTGCCTACTGTCCCTGTCCTATTGTTTCTTTTATTTTTATTCGTATCCATTTCATGTATTCATAACCATGCTTATACTTATACCTGTTATCTTATAATTGCTTGACAACATAAATAAATAAAATAAATAAATAAACACCATAAGAACCTCATGAGGCATTTTAAGTATTGTATCTCCCACTAAAGGTTGAATACATCAAATCAAACCGAACATTTATTGTCAATGCACAACATGTACAATGGAATTGAAATGGGCCTGTTCAGCTTGCACTTGGTTTAGAGACATCTGCGCATGTCTAGGAGGCCCTTCAAAATAGCCCACATAGGTAGCACATCCAAGAAATCTAGCTCTAGCTTTATTATAAGAGTGTAGAAAATTAGCACCCACTCCTCCTAGAAGAATGAAATATTTTAGGAAATATTAGAAAGGCGGAATATTGTATTTCCCCTAAAAGAGAAACAGAAATCTTAAGGGAGACAGAAATTCTGAGCTTCAGCTCCCTGCCTCTAGCAAATATTTGGTGCCCATTAAGAAAGACTGGGCCAGCCTATCTGCAAGACAAAAGTCCTCCATCTCCAGGGTGATGGGATTAGGACATGACCCTCCAAGACATAATAGGGTTATCTAGCAGTAGGGCTCACTCCATTACAAAATCACCTGGGGACATTGCACTACCTTCCAGGCTTCAATCAAACTGGATTCAGACAAACATGACCCCACATGGCCCCATGGGAGTCTGACTACAACCAATAGAATACATGTTCTTGCACATTCTCAACTCCATGTGGTCAGCTGCATCAGGACCATGTGCTTGATGGTTCTGCTTCATTAAACCCATCTTTCCAATCAGCCTCCATGTTTCCAGAGTCTTTCTCCCCACTTGAAACTGAACCAGATGGACATTTCTTCCAACAACAGGATCTTACAAATCTGAAATCTCCTTTCCTTCACCTTCACAGGCCAAGAAATTAAGGAAAGTACCTTCTTAGATTTTTGCCATGTCACATTGCTCTTGTGGGCTCAGGTGCTTCTTATCTAACCATTGCCTTATTTACGGCTCTTCCTCCTGTCTCTCAAGATCATTTTCACATACCATTTCAGAGGCTGCCTTCTCCAACCAGTACCTGCCCAACCTCTTGGGAACTTCTAGGATGAACTACATAGAGTCCCACATTTCCAAAATGTTCCAGTGTACTGAAGCGAGGAAGCACTGCTTTTTCAAGAGAGCACCAATGCATTGGAACAGCTTTCTCACAGAAAGCAGGCTGGCCCCACCACCATTGGTTTTTAAGAACAATGTGAAAAACAATTAACAAAAGAACAGAGTTGGAAGAGACCTTAGAAGTCTTCTAATCCCCTGGTCAAGCCTGTGATCCTATACCATCTCAGACAAATGGCTATCCAGTTTGTTTTTAGAAGTCCATAGTGATGGAGCACCCACAACTTCTGAAGACAAGTCGTTCCACTGGTTGATTGTTCTCACCATTAGGGATTTTCTCCTTAGTTCTAGGTTGCTTCTTTTCTTGCTTAGTTTCCATATATTATATTAATATTAGTTTCCAAATATTAGCCTCAGACTGCCTACTGTTGACCTCACCCCATTCCTAAGAGGTCTGTAAAAGGCATGCGTAAGCGCACCCACGTGCCTACCATCCCTGTTTTAATGTTTCCTTTCATTTGTATCTATTTCATATATTAATAATCATGTTTATATTTATTTATGTCATCAAATGCATGCTTGACAAAATAAATAAAGAAATATTGCTTCTCTTCTTGCCTTCTGGTGCTTTGGAAAATAGGTTGAACCCCTCTTCTTTGTGGCAGCTCCTTAAATATCGGAACACTGCTATCATGTCACCCCAGTCCCTCTTTTCATTAGACTATTGCAATTCCTGCAACTATTCTTCATATGTTTTAGCCTTCAGTCTCCTTCTCATCTTCGTTGCTCTTCTCTGTAGTCTTTCCAAAGTATCAACATCTTTTTTATATTGTGGTGACCAAAACTGGATAAAGTATTCCAAGTTTGGTTTTACCAAGGCCTTCTAAAGCAGTGCTTATTTTAGAGGTCTTTCCTCAAGTTTCTATCAGGTGCCGTATTGTTCTTTCTTTCTCCCTCATTCTTTGCTTTTTATTTGATATGCTTACTTTTGTGGTCATTTGTTGTTTGTTTGTTGATTGGTTTTTACCTGGGTTTTTTAGTACTCTTGTTGTGATTGCGATTGGTTTTAATTTGTGTTTGTTGTGCACAATGCAGGCTGCTGATTGAGAAAGAGGCAGAAGTTTGATAAATAAACAAACAAACAGCATCTGGTACAAGTCTCAATAACATCACGCTAACAATATTTGCAATTTGTGTTGCTCTGATTTCCTTACTACTATCCTCTCTGGACCAGTGGTAGGATTCAAAAATTTTTATTCTGGTTCTGTGGGCATAGCTTGGTGGGCGTGACATGGCTTGGTGGGCATGTCTTGGTGGGCCTGGCAGGGGAAGGTTACTGTAAAATCTCCATTCCCTCACCACCCCACTAACCTGCTTTCCAGCTCTGTTCTATTCTGTTTAGTTTTAGATGGGGGTGGGGCCAGTCAGAGGTAATATTTGCCGGTTCTCCAAACTACTCAAAATTTCCACCAGTTTACAAGGTCAGTATATTGTCCCCAGTAAAATCTGGGCCCTCATTTTATTGACCTTGGAAGGATGGAAGGATGGTCAACCTTGAGTCTGTTAGGATTGAACTGCAGGCAGTGAGCAGAGTTAGCCTGCAATACTACACTCTAGTCTAACCACTGCACTATCAGACTACGATCCACAGCTTCTAGGATCTCATTTGCTTTTTTTTTTTTTTTAAGTGTAACCATGGGATGGGGAATAAAATGCAACTCAAACAAGAGCTGAGTAAGAAGGCTAGGTTAACATTTTAACTATCTTCCATTCTGCTATCTGCTCTTGAAAATAAACTTTATTCGTGATTTAGAACATTGTACACCAAAGGCAAATAACAGCTTACATGACAGGTCATCTGAAATCTTATGGCACAGAGGAAAGGTTTAAATCTAAATCCTTAACATTTTAATAAGTAGCCCTGAATAATCCCATCAGACATACAGTATTCAAAAACATACAATCGGAGCAACATTCAAATTCTTCATCACATTGTTTCTCTCTTTTGACTTTTTCTAATTATTGCAGCTCTTTTGAACGAACAATCATAGCCTGAAAAATGACAAGTCCAAGAATGAATTGTGCGCATCGACCTTACTCCTCTATTTCCTCCCAAGCATCCAGCTTTGGAACTGATATTAAGAGTTTTTGTCTGAAGAATAGCTTCCTCTTGCATTTAAATTAGGAATTAATGAAACCTTGGTTTAATTGGTTTAACCTTGGCTCCCTTACCAGGGCAGAAAGCCCAGACTCTTTTTCACTCTCACCCTCAAAGGCAGCGCAGTGGCTCCGCAGTTAAGACTGTTAAGATCTCAGGTTCGGGACCAGACCTCCACATGACAGTATAAGCTCCTGTTCCTTGCCCCGGCTCCTGCCCACCTGGCTGTTCGAAAGTGTTGTGGCTCGTCAGATCAATCAGAGGATCAGAGAAAATGGAGGGCATGCCTGGGTTACCACCAGGGCCTGCGGAAGGCTCTGAGGAGCAGGAGGTCTCAGAGCCAGATGCAGAGCAGGGCCCATCTACTCATGCTCAGTGGAGAGACAGCTGTTTTGGGAGCATGAACCAAGCGAGGGGGAGGAACAGCTGGGGCCTGTCCCAGATGCGCGTATGCACAGAGAAGTGTGGAGAGGAGAGCAATGCAGGACTGAGGGTCAGCTATCCAGGAAAAGAAGGAGACATTAACAAGCCCCTCCCTGGCTGGGATATAAGAAGGAGGGGTGTGGGAAGCGTGGTTGTCGGAGGCAACCATTCATGCTCCAGAAGAGTTCCCTCCGGCAGATTCCTTGCCAGGATTTCCTTGTCACTAACCAGGTTAGTAAGGACTCTTTGTGTTGGGATTGAAGTGCTAATTGAGGCTCCCTGCTGGGAACTCAGAGACTGCTATGGCTTGTGAATCACCTAAAGATGTGTGTCCTGGAGCTTTGTCAGTGAATGCCATGTATTCCTGCCTTTCTAAATTAAAAGGGGTTTCTCCTCATGAGTAGGATGTTGAATGGGGCTGGGTCACAACAGAAAACATGCAAATGTGAGTAGATAAATAGGTTCCACTTTGGTGGGAAGGTAACAGCACTCATGATGATGTCATGATGGCCACATGACCACGGAAATGTCTTCAGACAGCACTGGCTCAATGGCCTTGAAATAGAGATGAGCACTGCCCCTTATAGTCAGCAACAACTAACAGAGGACCTTTACCTCTAGGTCAATCAAATGGGCTTCCAAGCAGTGGTGGAATTCAAAAAATGTTACTACCGGTTCTGTGGGCATGGTTTGGTGAGTGTGGCAGGGGAATCCCATTCCCTCCCCACCCCACTAACCTGCTTTCCAGCTCTGTTCTCCTGTGCAGGGCAACAAAAGAAGACCCAGCCGATCAGCTGGGACTCAGGAGGCAGAGAATAGATGGAGGCAGACCCAGTCAGAGGTGGCATTTGCTGGTTCTCTGAACTATTCAAAATTTCCACTACCGGGACGGAGAAGGCGGAGCCATGTTGCTGCGATACAGCTGCAATCTTGGGGCTCTGAGATTGCAGCTGATATCTTCGCCCCTGGTCGGTCCTAGTGGACCTAAACCGTCCCATAGAGACAGTGATAGTAAGGGGCGTGTTCTGCTGATCCCAGGGACATCGCAAAGTCCCTGGCTGATCCAGAAGAAGCCCTTTTACCATCGGTGAAGAGGCAGCCCCCTTGGCTGCTGAAGCTGTGACAGCTCCGGAAGAAAGAGGCTGAAAGAGATCGTGCATCGGCTGGTGAGAATTTTTTTTTTTCCTCGGGGACTCAAGGACACTCTAAAATGAGAAGAATCCTGTAAGACTTTGGACAAAAACAGATGGAACTGATTTAGCGGCGATTTCTTAGAGAGAATGTCAAAATGAGGCTTGGCTTTTTACTTTTACTTTTGCTTTCATGGAACTTCCATTGAGATCTAGTAACTGTAACTAGACTGGTTTTTCCTTTTTGAAGTTTGGGATCTTTTTTATCAATGGTTAGATAATAAAACATAATGATAGAATATTTGATTTAGCATAAAAAAATTTTTTTCTTCTTGATATTATCTTTATAAAACATTATCAAGGTAGATTTGGTATGATCTTATGATTACTGCAAAATAAATTAAGCAAATTATACTTATCTCGTTAAAATATGAATTAACAAAATTATAAATGATTTTTTTTAAGTGATGATATTAGGTTATACAATTATTGATTGATAATATGAGCTATTATGTAATATAATTATACTAGTGACTAGGAAATGGATGCACAAAAAAAAGTGGTAAACCAATCGATGCACTGTATGTAAATTTATGAAGAAGGATATTTTTATGTTTTTTGTGTTATGTTTATGTTAATTTTGTTGTGTATGCTTATGCTTGTTATTAAAAAAAAAAAATATTTAAAAAAAAAAATTTCCACTACCGGTTCTCCAGAACTGGTCAGAACCCGCTGAATACCACCTCTGCTTCCAAGATTTTGATTTTCAATTTTTTCAAGTTTTGAAGCTGATTAGAGACATGAAGAAGCACATTCTTTTAAAAAGGAGAAAAGCTCATTAATCTATCCCGCTAACTCAACAAGGCCTTTGCTATCAAGATAACACATCTGGCCTTTTTAATTGTTTATTAGAAAGCAGCTGTTCTGCGGATGACATGGGACTGTAAATACCAGCCAACAGATTTGATCAGCAAAGTCTTTGCATCAGAAATTTCCTTCAGTGGAGAATGAATCTTCACTTCAGTTGTCCTCTACCTAATCTATAATTCCTTGAATGGTCTGATATTTCTCAGAAGCTATTAAAACATATGTTATTATTATAACTGTGGTGTTGGAAAAGATTGCTGAGAATTACATGGACTTCCAAGGAAACAAACTGATGGATCATTGAACAAAGCAGCCCAGAATTTTCACTTAAGGCATAAGCGACCAGGCTTAAATTATCCTTCTTTAGATACAGCTGATAGAGTCTTAGAGGCGCAGTGGTTAGAATGCAGTACTGCAATCTACTTCTGCTGACTGCCAGCTGCCATCAGTTCGATTCTCACTGGCTCAAGATTGACTCAGCCTTCTATCCTTAAAACATTGGCAAAATGAGGTCCCAGATTGTTGGGGGGCTATTGTTGCTATTGCTATTGCTACATTATTTGGAAACCCAGCTCTTTGGAGAAGGGTCTAATGGGGGGAAAGAAAAGAACAGAGAAGAAGATGACGACAGCCAGGAACAAGGTGGATGGATTGTTACAGTGATGATGAATGCACCATTGGGAAACCTACAATACCAACTTAGGGGCAGATCATCATGGATGAAATCTATCTCTGTGGTCTGTAGGAGTCAAATAGAACTTGATGGCACATAATCAAATAATCCGTTATTTTAGCTGAGTGCATGACTCCTGATAACCACTAGCTGGCAGAAAAGAGATATGGATAGTCTGTCTTATAACTGTAATTGAACCTGGCAAAGTGGACATCACAACTTTGGAACCAAGTTATAAGTAGCTTTTGGGAGATCCACCTTGAATGGTGGAAAGCTGGAGGCTTTCAAGAAGAGACTGGACTGCCATCTGTCAGACATGGGATAAGATCAAGGGAAGGATTCTACCAGTTTGCACCAATGCGCTAGAACCAGTTGTTAACATTCTAAGCAGCTCAGAGAACCGGTTGTTAGAAGAAATTGCTGGCCTAATTACTGTTCACGCATCTCCCACACAACCCTAGCCATGCACGGCAGATACGTAACAATCAGCTGGCTGGCAGGAGGCACGCACACATGTGCAGTGCACCTGATCTGGGGCAACAGCTCGTGTGCCAGAAGAAATGGCTCTGCGTGCCACTTTCAGCACACATGCCATAGGTTCGCCATCACGGACCTAGAAGGTTCCTTCTAACTCTGTTAACCTTGTTATGTATATGTAAATAACGTAGTTGGATTGACAATATATAAACTACAAATATATATGTTTGTAGCTTTAAGGAAAAATACTGTAATGTATTATGCTGTGTTCTGATTGGTTAATTATGCTACAAGTTGCCATAAGAGGGAGTTATAGATCATGGTTTAATTTTTTTTCTTTTTTGCACTGATGATCTCTCTTAATACTGATACTGACTTCGGACTGATACTGATTAACCCTGTATATTTTGATATTCTGTTGAGATCGAAGGTTATTTGTTGTATTATGATTTGATATTTGTCTGCTGTAAAAGACATGGAACCGGTAAGAAGAATTTATAACTAGATGTAAGAAGACTTTATAACCTGATATTTCTGGACTGTTAAAAATATGTATGACATGAACTGTTTATTGGACTGTGCTATTTGTTCAAGTAAACATTAATCCAACTTGTCCAACTCTGTGTGGTTGTATATTTCTTCATAACTGTTCTCATAAACCATTTTCCGTGTGCATATCCTTTTTATACAAGGATTACTCAGCACATATCCTAACAAACCTGATATCTGGTTGTTAAGTGGGCCTAAATTGAGGGCTATCTGCATAGGAAACATTAACCCTCTGCTGCCCTCTAATGGCTAGCTATGTTTTTGCAGCCCAGATCTGATCAACTCAAATTAATAATGTCCCTTTTATCTTTAAGGAGCTCCCACTGTGTCCTATGGTACAATTTTTAGTTTATCTTCCTGGCAACCCCATGATATATTTAAGGCTAAAAGAAACAAAATGAATCAGAGTCATCTAAATGCATAATATGAGTTGAAATTTGAATCTCTCTCCCCTTTCCAGCTGAAATTTTCAAGTCCAACCTTTTATTTACTCTTCTATACCAGATATCATAATAAAGCAAAAAAAAAAAAAAAGGTTTGAAAGTTTGTCAGTTCCTGTCTTCTGTCTCCTTAAATTGTTTTCCCAAATCACAGGGTAAACTTTGGTTTATTTTAGATGACAATCCTCCCTAACTCTTGATGTGGAAGTAAACCTCACATAAGTAGTGAAATGGCCTCTGAATAAACACATATAGGATTGCTCTGTTTAGAAAGTTAGTTTACCACTTCATTTAACCCCATTTTAAATCATTTATTATGGAACACTTTGAAAATTGGATTCAGTGACCTAAAAGGTTTTTCTAAACTTGACAGCTGTCACACTAAATCACTTCATTTGTACAACAGGCTAAGCTAGGTTGCAGTTAAACCTTTTTAAAATGGCATGGTGTTGTAGGTGAACCTGGCCTGTTTGATTAGTTTATATGTACTATGAAAAACCAGAGAGATATGAGGTTTAGTGATGAAGATTTAGGGCTAGAATTGTGAAGTACAGAAACACCTCTATAATTGTCTGGTTTGGTTCTGCAATCCAACAAGACAGACACAGACTTCAGAGGATAATTAGGATTGCAGAAAAAAACAATTACTACTAACCTGTAGTTCTTGATTTGTAATGGATCGGCCTCCTCTTTTGGAACAAGTGTGATATAAGCTTCAGACCATGATTTAGGTATCCTCTTCTTTAACATAACTTCATTCATAACTTCTAGCAGTGGAAAATTCAATGATTCTTGTAATGTTTTGTAAAATTCTGCTGGAAGTCCATCTAGGCCTGGTGCCTTTCCATTATTTTGTTTCTTAAGTGCTTCAGTTAACTCCATCATCGTTATATTGCTTTCTAACATTGTTTCAATCTCTTTAGGTATCTGGGATAAATTAGAATTCTGTAAATACTGTTTAATTCTTTCCTCATCAATATTCTCTTGTGTTTATAGTTTCCCATAATAATCTCGAATAATTTCCTTCTTCTCTTTACTACCATAGCAAACTTGGCCTTGGTCATCTATTAATTGCAATATTTTCCTTGATTCTTTCTCTTTTCTCAATTTATATGCTAACCATCTACCTGGTTTATTTGCATCTTCAAAATAGTTCTGTTTGGCACCTCTAATTTTTTGTGCTAATTCTTCTTTTTCTATTAGACCCATTTTATGTTTGGTTATATCCATTTTTAACTTAATGTCCCTTCACTGTGGCATTTTCTGTAGCTCTTTTTTGAGTCCTTTATACTCATCTTCTAATGCCTTAGAGGCTAATCTTTTCATGGTATTTCTTTTCCTTGTATAGTCTATTATCAAACCTCTGGCATATGCCTTCATTGTATCCCATACATTCTGGATTGATGTATCTTCTTTTTTGTTTTCTCCAAAGAAAAAGGCCAATTCTTTCTCAATCCACTGTGTGAAGTCTTTTCCCTTTAAAATAGTATTATTTAATGTCCATCTACATCTTCTTCTTTGTCCTTTCCATTTAATTATCATTGGATTGTGATCTGCCCAACTACTTGTTTCAATATTTATTTCTTGAATATTAGTTAACAATTCTGTTGACATCCATATCATATCTCTTCTGGACCATGATAAGTGCCTATTTGAGTAGAAGATGTATTGTTTAGTTTTAGCATTTCTTTCTCTCCATGTATCTCTTAAGTTTATTTCATCTACTATTTAAAAAAAAAGATTTAGGGAGAGTCTTTCTATTTTGCTTTATTTTTTTCTGTGCTGTGTTTATTGTCTACAATTCCATTAAATCTCCCATCATAACTATATTAACATAGTCCAGTTCAACTCTTTTGATATGTAATTTTTTTATAGAATTCTTCTTGTTTGTCATTCGGGGCATAAATTGCAATCAGGAGTGTTTTCATATTATTGTCCATTATTTCCAGCATTAATATTCTTCCGTTGTCATCAGTATAAATCAATTTCACTGAGATGGTCTCTTTAATATATAAAACCACTCTTCTTTTCTTACATTGTGTCAAGGAAGTGAATATTTTCCCTAATTTTGGCTGTATCAACAATTGTTCATATTGTTTTTTAATATGTACTTCTTATATCAAATTTTAATTTCTCTAATTTATGAAAGATTTTCCTTCTTTTAATGGCTGAGTTGTTCATTTATATTGCTTGGATCCTTTTGATTTATATTGACTGTTTTCTAGTATGATTTGATTGCTTATTTGTACCCTATGACTATCATTAAGTGTTGAACTTTCTGATTCTTGACGTTTGTATCTTTTCTTTTTATGTACACTGAGAGCATATGCACCAGTCTAATCACACTTGGCCAATACAGAATTCATTCATTCATTCATTCTCTGGCTGTATTAGCCATTCTCTGACTCATTGCGTCTTTGAAAAAATAGGAGGTGGGAGCAATGTGTATTCTGCTTTGAGCTCCTGTTTAAAGGGGGAATATAAATCTAATAAATTAAATTAAAAATAGATTGATACTGTGGAAGGCTGTGAAGAAAGTGGTAAGGACAGCAGAAAAGATTATTGGAAGTTCACTTCTATCCAGAACATGGCATATAAGTGCTGCTTGACCAGGGTCCCATGGTATTGTCTGGATGCTACACATCCTCTCCATGACTGGTTTTCTTTGTTTCCTTCTAAGAAGAGACTTAGGCAAAGACCTCCTATTTTGCTGGAGTATAAAGAGGGCACAGGGTAAGAGATAGCATAATCAGGCTTGCAAGATTTGGTTAGTATCTGCCCATCCCACCAGATCACATGAAGTAGGCATGCTTTAGGTTCCTTCACTTAAATGTTGCCATCTTGTGGGCTTTTTGCTATGACAGCCCCAAATTATGGAATACCCTTCCCCTTGAGATCCAAAGGGCCCCTACTTATTTAACTTTCCTGAAAATTTCCTGAAAGTGTGGCATATACCAAGGTGATGTACTATCCCCACTGTTGTTCTACATAGGCTTGAACCTCCTCAGCCAGATAATCACATGAACTGGATACAGATACAAGTTCAAGAGTAGAACTACAATTGGCAACCTCCTGTATGTGGATGGCATTGATCGGTATACTAAGCGTGAATAAGACATTGACTTGCTGAACTACCTGACACAGATCTACAATTGGGATGTAGGGTTGCCATTTGGACTAGAGAAATGTGGCCAAACAGTAGTCAGGAAAGGTAAGATAAGTAAGACTGATGGAGTGGAACTAACAGCAGGCTACATAGCAGACAAACAGATGAGATAATGTGGTATCCCCCC
Organism: Pseudonaja textilis; assembly: GCF_049901715.1. Lineage (NCBI taxonomy): Eukaryota > Metazoa > Chordata > Lepidosauria > Squamata > Elapidae > Pseudonaja > Pseudonaja textilis. Next base: position 185,597,870 of record NC_141992.1, on the reverse strand, counting down.
AGTCACAAGGGAACCACAGTGAGAAGGCAAGGAGGAGAGCAACATCCAAGTACCACCAAAGGTAAAGAAATATCCTGAAGAGCCAACTCAATGGGAAGAACAATGTGCCTCGAGTCATCAGATACTCTACCAGTACAGTGAGCTGGCCTGATGCAAAAACTGATGCAACAATTAAAACAGACTTGGAAAAATGGAAAAACTTGCAACTATCGCTGATAGAAAGGATAGCTACAATTAAAATAAATATATTGCTGAGAGTACTGTACCTATTTCAAACAGTTCTGATAAAATTGGGGAAATACTTTGAGGAACTTAATATTAAAATACATTTGGCAGGGGAAAAAAGCAAGAATAAGCTTAAGAATGTTGCAAGATTCAAGAAATAGAGGAGGCTTTAGATTATCTAACTGGGAACTGTATTATCAGGGAGCAGAATTAACATGGATGAAAGAATGCATTGCATTGAGACATACAAGACTATTGACTCTGGAGGGACATGATCTACAACTGGGTTGGCATGCCTTCTTATGGTATGGGAAAAGCAGAATACATGGTTAATTTCAAAGACATTATGTAAGCAATGTGTTATTGTTAGTGTTATGTCCTTGGAACTGGTTGGAGTTCCCAACCAGGTCCGCACTTTAGGCGGGAGCATCAGCAGCTCCCATTGATTGGCTCCGTTTGACAATCGGCTATAAAAGCCGGCTGCCGGACGGGGCCAGCCAGGGTTTGTTCTCCAGCAGCCTGCCATGTTAGCGGCAGGCACAACAACCCTTATTTCCCCTGAATAAAGCCTTTACATGTATGCTCTGGTCTTGGCCTCGTTTGTCCCTTCGCTCTACAACACTGGCGACGAGGATGGGATCACTACAGGCCAACCAGAAGCACAAAAGGCAAAAGAGCTGAAGCCACGGCATCTGGATCGCAGTTGCCTCGCTCACAGAGAGCTCGAGCTCAAACCGCTGCATTTCGGAGCTGAAAGTCACGGCGCTGACAGCCTCAGCCGCCCCGCTCGCAAAGGAGCGCGTAATTCAAAACCGCTGCGTTCGGAGCTGAAAGTCACGGCGCTGACAGCCTCAGCCGCCCCGCTCGCAAAAGAGCGCGTAATTCAAACCGCTGCCGTTTGAATTCAAATCTAGCTAGCGAAGCACTGAGCTGAAGTCATTGAGGCCATTTTCGGCGCTGTTAGCCACCGCCGCCATTGCACTCGGAAGGCGCAAAATTTAAACTGCCTTCACAAGGTTGAAACTCACGGAGTGAGTCTCGGGCGTTGCAGCCGCAGCCGCCAGCGCTCGAAATGGCGCAAATCCAAGGGCCACGACCACCCAGAGAGACAGCCTACCCCACTAAGAGGCTGAAGGTCCCAAAATGAATGCCAATCAGGCATTCCCACCATTTAAGCCCAGCGAGGAAAAATGGGACTCCTACAAGAACCGCTTCAATCATTTCCTGGACGCCATTGGCCTGGCTGATGCTGCGGAACACAGAAAGAAGTCGTACTTCCTAAGCTACTGCGGCGCTGAGGTTTTCGACACCACCACCACACTCTTCGCACCACGTGAGATCAGAAACGTTCCGTGGACCGAAATACAAGAAACACTCTCTAACCATTATTCTCCCAAACCTTCCCAGATTGCAAGGCGTTTCGCATTCCGGATGAGGAAGCAAGCCGAGGGGGAGTCCATCAACCAGTACATGGCAGCCCTGAGGACAGCCGCGCTTCAATGCGAGTTCAAGAACTACTTAGACGACATGCTTCTTGACCAACTCGTTTGCGGGGTAAGAGATCAGACACTCCAGCGACGCCTACTAGCCAGGAAAGATCTAAATCTTTCCCAAGTGGTAGAGGAAGCCCTAGCCGCTGAGCTATCCGTGCAGTCCGCGGCCGAGATTCAAGGCACTGCACCAAAGCCAGGCACTTCCACCGTCCACTCAGAGGAAGTGATGAGCGAAGCTGACCCCTCTGAAACCGCGGATGTCCATCGCCTAAGACAACTGAGACAGCCCCAGGTAGGAGTGAGACAGAGAAACAGCAGCGGCCCGCAACAGATCCCCTTGTGCATGACTTGCGGGGGTGCTCATTCCCGGGCATCTTGTAGATTTAGAAACGCCAGCTGCCTTAACTTCCACAAGAAAGGTCACCTTGCAAGAGTCTGCCAGGCAGCACGAGCTCCATCCCAGAAGTTTCCCTCATCTCCTAGCCTCCAAAGGCAAGTAGAAGACTGTTACACGTGTTACCACGCCAACCACACGTCCCCAACTCCTAATAAGATTAAACTCTCTCTCTCCCTAGAAGGTAAACCTTGCACCATGGAGGTGGACACCGGTTCAGCGCTCTCAATCATCTCCTGGGAGACGCTGAAAAGGATTCAACCCAGACTGACCCGGAAACAGCTACAAAAGTGCCACCTCACGCTGAGAGACTATCAAGGCAAGAACATCCCTGTCCTCGGGAAAGGCAAGTTCCTTGTTAAATTCCAAACCTTCAAAGGCCATTTGCCTTTAGTGGTGGTTGATGGTACCCTCCCTAGTCTCTTGGGGTTAGATTGGTTCCCCTCTCTCAGCCTTAATGTCACAGGAATCCATGCTGTCTCAACTTCTGATGTAGACACTTTGTTCTCTGACTATTCCGACGTTTTCAGTAGCGAGCTGGGTTGCTACAATGGCACACCCATCTCTTTCTCTGTAGACCCCCAGGCAGTTCCTGTCTGCCTGAAATTCCGTAGGGTACCCTTCGCCATCTGCCCCAAATTGGATGCGGAACTAGACAAACTTCTCGAGCAAGGGGTAATTGAGCCCACTGATTTTGCCAAGTGGGAGACCCCCATAGTCACCCCACTTAAAAAGGACGGTAGTTTGAGAATTTGTGCTGATTACAAGATGACACTTAACCGTTATCTCCAGGTTAGCGCATACCCCGTTCCAGTCATCCAGCACCTACTGCACACTTTTGAGCCTGGCACAATTTTTGCCAAGCTAGACATGTCGCAGGCATATCAACAGTTCCCTGTCGACAGCCACACCGCAGACTTACAAACAATTGTAACATACAGAGGGGCATTTAGGTGCAAGCGCCTCCAATTTGGCGTTAGCGTGGCCCCGGGAATTTTTCAGTCACTAATGGAAAGAATCCTCCAAGGTCTTCCAGGAGTAGTCCCCTATTTTGATGATATTTTGGTATCAGCTAAGGACAGGCCCCAGCTCCTCCAGAGGGTGAGAGCAGTATTGGAGAAGTTTAGACAGCATGGTCTCAAACTCAAACGGGAGAAGTGCACCATCGCCACTAAACAGGTGGACTTTTTAGGATATAGACTTGACGCCTCAGGCATCCATCCAGTGGAGTCAAAAGTAAAAGCCATCCACGAGGCACCCACGCCAAATAATAAAACGGAACTGCAAGCCTTCCTGGGTTTATTAAATTTCTACGCCTCATTCTTACCACACAAAGCTTCAGTCGCTGAACATTTACACAGGTTGTTAGATAAAGACGCTCCGTGGCACTGGGGCCCCAAGGAGTCTTTTGCATTTAAAGCGATCAAATCTCTACTCACCTCAGACGCCGTCTTGATTCAATTCAACCAATGCCTACCCTTGGTTTTGGCCGCTGACGCATCCCCCTTCGGGATAGGAGCTGTCCTTAGTCACAGACTCCCCAATGGCACAGAAGCGCCAATTGCCTTTTTCTCCAGGACCCTTTCCATGACTGAAAGAAACTACAGCCAAATTGACAAGGAGGCTCTGGCTGCAGTGGCGGCAGTCAAAAAATTTCACGAATTCCTTTTTGGCCACCATTTCGAACTCATTACAGACCACAAGCTACTCTTGGGACTCTTATCGGGAGACAGGCAAACTCCACAGGTTTTGTCCCCCAGGATGACCAGATGGACATTGTTTCTGGCAGCATATTCGTTCAAGCTGGTCCATCGCCCCGGTAAGACTTTAAGCCACGCAGATGCTCTCAGCCGCTGCCCTTTACCGACCCCTGTTGAGGACCCAGCTCCAGTGCACGCAATCTTCGAAGTCAACGAACTTAAGCTACCTGTAACGGCTGACGACATCGCGGCACACTCCAAGAAAGATAGACTAATTGCCCAGGTTCTGGACTGGGTGGGAAGGGGGTGGCCGGAAACAAAATGTTCAGTTGATTTTGTCCCATTTAAAACACGTCAACAGGAACTATCAAACCTCCAGGGATGCCTGCTGTGGGGTACCAGAGTCGTTATCTCATCCACCCTTCGCGTGCCCATACTGAAGGTACTGCACGAGGGCCATCCAGGTATCGTGCGAATGAAGGCGTTGGCTCGCAGTTACGTATGGTGGCCCGGGATGGACGATCAGATCGCAGAGTAGGTAAGCTCCTGTAAACCCTGTCAGGAATCTAGAGCAGCCCCACCAGCAGCCGCATCCACGAAGTGGGAAAGCACCAATGCCCCCTGGTCATGGTTACACATCGACCTGGCAGGGCCTGTGCATGGCAAGACTTTCTTGGTGGTCATGGATTCGTATTCTAAATGGATAGACGTTGCCTTGCTTCCCACGACCACCACTCAGGCAGTTGTCAAAGCCCTGACCAGACTTTTTGTGACTCATGGGCTCCCGGACATGATAGTCTCCGACAACGGGCCGCAGTTCTCATCCTGCGAATTTAGCAGGTATGTCACGAACCTGGGCATCCGACACGTCCTCACAGCCCCCTTTCACCCTGCTAGTAATGGGATGGCGGAGAGAGCCGTCAGATCGGCCAAGGAGGCGCTGGCCAGATTCGGTCAGGAAGACTGGCATTCCAAGTTATCCCGTTTCCTCCTCAGCCAGCATACAACCCCATGCACTAGCACTAACAAATCCCCAGCTGAACTGTTAATGGGGAGACGTTTAAGAACCACTCTTGACAGGCTACATCCCCACTACTGTCCTGATACCCCTTTGGGTTCTGACAGCCAGGTGCAAGACTTTGCCTTGCAGGACCCAGTCTTCGCAAGGAACTATGCAGGAGATCCATTGTGGGTGCCAGGGCGGATCGTGGCTATCACCGGTCCAAGGTCCTACCGGATCCAGTTAGAAGACGGTCGAGTATGGCGGAGACACCTGGACCAACTACGCAGGCGGCAGAGTGACCGGAACAGCGGTGAGCCAGATCCAGCAGCCAATCCTCGAATCCTCGCCCAGGTTCCAGAGGGAAATTCCCTGAGGGACCAGACATTTCCACTCGAACAAAGGGAGCCGAGAGCGGACCTAGATGGCCGGCCCGAAGCTCCTGCACATCCACCCTGCGGAAGCACCGACCGTCCGGGCCGAGACGTTCTACCGAGCCAACCCGAACGAGGGGAGACTTCTCAATCCCCTGATCCAGTGCCAATCCCAGAGGGCTCCACGGCGGCCTCGGAGCCACGCTCCTTGGACTCGATGCCAACCAGCAGTTCTCCTGAGTTACGACGTTCGGGTCGCCAGCGAAGCCCTCCATCATACCTCAAAGACTATGCATGCACCCAGCCAGGGGGGAGGGGTGTTATGTCCTTGGAACTGGTTGGAGTTCCCAACCAGGTCCGCACTTTAGGCGGGAGCATCAGCAGCTCCCATTGGTTGGCTCTGTTTGACAATCGGCTATAAAAGCCGGCTGCCGGACGGGGCCAGCCAGGGTTTGTTCTCCAGCAGCCTGCCATGTTAGCGGCAGGCACAACAACCCTTATTTCCCCTGAATAAAGCCTTTACATGTATGCTCTGGTCTTGGCCTCGTTTGTCCCTTCGCTCTACAACAGTTAGTATGGGAGAAAATTAGAGAACAACATTATTTGAAGATACCAGTTTGGCTTTCAACAACGAAAGCACTGATTCACCCAAGTGTGATTAATATGGGAAATATTGTTAGATATAAAGATATATTGAATGAAAAGGGGGAACTCAAAACTAAACAAGAATTGAGTGATCAAGGGATCGACATGCCATGGTATTCACAGATGCAGATGCATTCTAGATATGAGAAAGATGCTAAACTATATGATTTTTATAAACAGAATTAGATAAGGTATTAACAGGGACAGAAGAAAGGCCAATAAAAAACGCTGTATAACTACTTATTGGCTATTAAATTGGAAGATGAACAAATGAAGGAGACAATGATAGCATGGGCAAAACAATTTGGTTACACAATAGAATTAGACAAATGGCAGAAGTTGTGGGATAGGAATTATACATTTACAATGTCAACCGCATACAAAGAAAACTTATATGTTTTATAGATGGCAAGGCTGGCAAAGATGTTTAAAGACAAATCAGCTAAATGTTGGAAATGCCATCAGATACCAGGGTCATATTATCATATGTGGTGGACAAGTGTAGAGGCAAAAAAAAAATTGCACAAAAATGCAAATGTGGTTGAAAAAGATGACAATGTAGCATATAAATTTAAAACCAGAAATATTTTTGTTGGGGATCTTACTTGAAACTTATAGGGAATACATAGTTAATTATTCATGTGTTAACTGCAGCCAGAATTGTATTTGCACAAAATTGGAAAAATGATGAGATCCCTACAGATGAATATGTGATTAGGAAAATATTAGAATGTGCAGAAATGAATACATTAACACTTGCTATAAAGGAGAAAGAACAAACTGAACATTATATGATGTGGGAGCTATTTTATGGATGGTTGGAGAATAAAAGCAGAAGTGAGAAATAAATGGAGATTAGTAAGTAGATATGTTAAAATAAAGATGTAAACAATGTGATGATGATTAATATAATTGTAAAAATTATTATACCTGTTATAATATATTTTCATTAGAAGATATGTTGAGAAATTAAGAGTCTTAATGCTTATTATTATTATTATTATTATTATTATTATTATTATTATTGAGAATTATTATCAATGTAATGAACACTGTAAATTTTGATTGTAATAGCACAGAAACACTTGTACCCAGACAGCATACTGTTTAACAGAAGATTATATTAGAATAGAATAACAGAGTTGGAAGGGACCCTGGAGGAAATGTGGCAGGAAACCCTACACCACTTCAGACAAATGGTTGTCCAATCTCTTTTTAAAAACTTCCAGTGTTAGAGGATTCACAACTTCTGGAGGCAAGTTGTTCCACTGATTAATTGTTCTAACTGTTCAGAAATTTCTCCTTAGTTCTAGGTTGCTTCTCTCCCTGATTAGTTTTCATCTGTTGCTTCTTGTCCTGCCCTCAGGTGCTTTGGAGAATAGTTTGACTCCCTCTTCTTTGTGGCAACCCCTGAGATATTGGAATACTGCTATCATGTCACCCTTAGTCCTTCTTTTCACCAAACTAGACATACCCAGTTCCTGCAACCATACTTTACCGTATTTCCCCATGTATAAGCCACCCCTTTTTTCCAAAATTTTCAAGCCCAAAAAGTAGGGGGGTTGCATATACAAAGCAGGTACACTTTTTATAGGTGAAAAATGCATAAAATAATAAAGTAGGAATAAACTGGTTTTCCAGCAGTATGCTATACTTTTTTGTAAAAATTGTACGTGATGATACGATTACGAGTGCGAGTACGCGATAGAAATGCATACGCTAGGCATCGGCCTGAATGCTTCGTTCCTACTCTCGTTCGATGCGTGGATTGCTAGCGTCGCCCGCTTTGCGCTTCGGCGTCATGACCGAAGTTGTAGATCTAGACGTCGAATTTTGTTTCTTTGTAAATTTTCTTTCTTCATAACTTGTTTCTCTAATAAAATATTTTTTTCAAAACTTCACAGTCCAAAAATTGGGGGGGTGGCTTATACAAAGGGGGTGCTTATACATGGGGAAATACGGTATATGTTTTAGCCTCCAGTCCCCTAACCATCTTTGTTGCTCAAGTAAAAAAATATGCAAAAGTAAAATAAATGAATACGGGGTTTTTTTTTAAAGGAAAAAGAATGGGCAGGTCTGGTGAGTGTCAAAGCCACTGTCCTGGATGAAGCCCAAAGCATCCAGGAGTACATGGGTAAGATGGCACCTACAGGTGAGCTGCTGAGAGAATGTTTGAGACAGCAGCAGACACGAGAGGAAGATCACGCAGAGGAAGCGCCATGGCAAGACCAGACTTCTGCATTGACAGACAGTTGAGATGCAGAGGTGGCATTCAGCAGATTCTGACCAGTTCTGGAGAACCGGTAGGGAAATTCTGAGTAGTTCAGAGAACCTGCAAATACCACCTCTGGCTGGCCCTGCCCGCATCTATTCTCTGCCTCCCAAGTCCCAGCTGATCAGCTGGGTCTTCTTTTGTTGCCCTGCACAGGAGAATGGAGCTGGAAAGCACGTTAGTGGGGTGAGGAGGGAACGAGGATTTTGCACTTTCCTTCCCCTGCCATATCCACCAAGCCACACCCACCAAACCATGCCATGCCCACCAAGCCATGCCCACAGAACCGGTAGTAAAAAAAAAAAAAAGTGAATCCCACCACTGCGGAGGTGGCAGACATTGGGAAATCCTACCAGGGACTAGACTAAAAGACAGCACTGCTCATAGCTGCACAAGATCCCAAGCACTTAGCACCAGATCCATAGAAGCATAGGTCTATCACATCTGACAAGATCCAAGGTGCAGACTACGCGGAAGGGCCTCGGAGACAGTCCAACACACAGTGACAATCTCAATCCTGTTGAAAAGACTTGGAAGATGACCCCCTCTCCCCACAAAAAACCATCCTGGAAAATGTCAGATGCAAACCACTTCTGTCAATAAAACTGTACGGGCTTTAGCATATGCGAAAATCAAATTATCATTGAAGGAAACTTTAGCTTTTGTTTTATTTTCTCTTAGCTATTGACATTTGTTCAGGGGGGTGGAAAGAGGAGTTTTGGTGTCAGCATGAGCTCTGGCAACTGCGCATCACTGACAATATAATTAATCCAACATCTTTTAAATGATGTATGCGGATGCTAGTCTTCTATCCAAAGTCTTCTGTAATTCCTCTGCATTTAAAAAGCAGAGGCTGTTAGGAAGGTATGAATCATGCATATGACCTAGAGGAAAAGCATCTTTGTCTACTGCATAGGGGAACCTTTTCTGCATAGACCTGTTTGCCAAGGAACCATTCATCGTGTGTCAGAGAAAATACTGGGCCATGTTCTTAAGGACCCAAATGGAGAACTTGTGCCAGGTTGCTTTGACCTCATTGCAGGTTTCTCTACTCCAGCTGAGGGTATTTCCATGAACCGAAAACTCTTGGAAAGGAGTCAACCCCTGGGAAATCAGTAAAGACATCTGCCTCCCAACAGGTTAGTAGTAACAACATCAACACCATCAAAACTTTCTCTCTGCTCCACAAAAGTAAAAGTTTTTTTTATAAATGAGCAGCCCTCAGAAGTATCTAAAGGTGAATTTTGCCATGAACACAAATTAGCTCTTGTACTGAAACAAATTGCTTGAGTCAGATGATATTCTCCCCACACTTTGCTCATTCGTTGTAACCAGGGCCTAGATCAAAGGTCTTCAAACTTGGCAAGTTTAAGACTTGTGGACTTCAACTCCCAGAATTCCTGAGCTAACATGACTGGGGGAGGAATTCTGGGAGTTGAAGTCCACAAGTCTTAAAGCAGTCAAGTTTGGAGACCTCTGGCCTAGACTGTCTATGGATCAGGAGCAATGTTTGTCTTCAGGGAGGATCAAGAGAAATCAAGATGGTGGCCATGGCTGTGTGATCAAAGCCCTGATTCCTTTCTACGTGTGTCTTAAAAGGGGAAGAACAGAATAACAGAATTGAAGCTGACATATTAGTCAAAAAGTGTTTGGCGAGTTTGTGCCTTGATGTGGATTCCCTACTCAGCCAGTGACTAGTCAGCTAGGAGGATAAGAAATTGTGTTTTCCCAATACCAAGAGCTTTTTCTACCCAGATTCCCAATGCCCAGGATTCTCTCAAAAGACCACTTGAGATACTGAAAACATAAACAGAGTGAATGAATTGGGGCGGGGGGGGGGGATATGTAGAAGAGAGAAGGATTTGATTTCGCATATCTCAAAAAAGAAGAAGAAGAAAAGGCCCAGCCAATGATGAAATCATCTGTATTACATTATGAACAGTCAGCTTAGTTCAGTAAGGATGTTGGCCTGTGCAGTGTGGTAGATATTAGCAGACACTTAAGAGAAACCACAACCCACATGTATTTTTTCCTTGAGTCAGCCAACACCATCTGGGCTGTTCCACTGTTAGAGAGCACAAGATAGGTTCTCCATTGTTCCTCCCCATTCTTCTGAACTCAGAAGAACCAGATGAGGAAAAATCACAGCCATTGTGTGATTCAGACACCCCAATTGTTTTGGGGTGGTCGATTAGCTTATGCATTTCAATCAGAAATCAGGCATGGCAGCGCAAAACTTCAATTTGTCCTGTGGGCAGTGGAGCCAGTATATTGTTCCCACCTCACCCCAAGCTGTGCCTTTCTTTACCTTCCTAAGCACACTACCAAACTGGAAATTTTTTTTTTTTTCATAAACATACATTATTTCATCAATACTTAGCTATCTGATGCATGATCCAAAGGGTGAACAGGGTGCATTTAGCCATAATCGGTGTGGAATAAGAGAGAGAAAAACATTAGGCAGGAGAATAAAGAAGGAAGGATAAGACTTCGCTGGAGTAACTTATTTTGAAAGAATTGAAAAAGGTCACCAGAGATGAAGGAGAATTCAATATTAGCAAAAGGGGACCTGAAAACTTTTCTGCCTGGACAGAAACCAGAAGGGCCCTCTCACTTTTCACCTCATCTGTCTCCCTCTCTGTAATTCTAGCCTTTATCTCCGCAGCATTTATGCAATGTAAGTTCACAGTATTCACAAGACTGTATTTAGATGACAACATGGAGACAGATGGCATTTGAAAATGACTTGGCAATGACAGATTCCAGATTCAAGCTGCTTAAGGTGCAAGACAAACAAAACAAGACGGGCATTGGAGGGCGGTATAAGTATGCGACAAGAATGAAAGGATGCTTGCTAGAGCCAAAAGGTACCTTAGGTGTTTCAACATTTTCAACCTCTCCTTCATTCCTTTCTTCCCTCTCTCCCTCCCTCCCTCCCTCCTTCCTTCCTTCCTTCCTTCCTTCCTTCCTTCCTTCCTTCCTCCTTCTCCCCCTCCCTCCCTCCCTCCCCTCCTTCCTTATTTCCTTCCCCCAGGGTCATGGGATAAGAAGGAAAAGGTGCTTGCTAGAACCAAAATGTGTTTCAACATTTTCAATCTCTCCTTCCTTCCTTCCTTCCTCCCTCCTTCCTTCCGTCCTCCCTCCCTCCCTCCCTCCATGAAAGGAGAAACAGTGAGTTCAGGTCACCAGGTGCAGGCAGTTCAATAACAAATGGGTAAATCATACATCAAAGAGATCAAGGTTATAATTTTTATTTTATGTTGTGGCAAGTGGTACATCAATCTATTATTATTATGGCTGTCACACAATCAGCCACATGTTTATTGTTGTTGTTATTATTATTATTGTTGTTGTTGTTGTTAGTATTATTGGTGTTGGTATTAGTATTAGTATTATTAGTATTATGTTCATTGCCGAGTCATACAGAAGTTTAGAATGGAACTGGCATTTTTATCCAGTTACTGAGTGCTTCCCAAGAACCTGGGATAGGCAAATATTGTTGTTTGTTGATTTCAAAGGTGCCTTTTGAAGGATGTAAGCCAGGCTTGTCCAACCTGCGGCCCAAGGGCCGCATGCGGCCCAGGTCACCTTGTAATGCGGCCCAGTGCCCACCCCAACCTTCGTGCCAGAGCCAGTGAGGAGGAGGAGGAGAAGTAGGCACGAGGCAGGGCGAGGCGAGCGCCAGGCCAAGCAGCAACAGAAAAAGCAGGCGCCATCAGAGCGCCACCTCCTGCTGTTGCCACCACCGCCATCGCCGCCGCTTCTGCCCCCGCCGCTTCTGCCCCCGCCGCTTCTGCCCCCGCTGCCACTTCTGCCCCTGCCGTCACTGCTGCTTCTGCCCCTGCCCCTGCCGCCTCCGCTTCTGCCCCCACCACCGCTGCTGCTTCTGCCCCCGCCGCCACTGTCCCTGCCGCTGCTTCTGCCCCCGCCGCTGCTGCTGCTTCTGCCTTCCAGTCCTGCCTCATCCAGCCAGGCCATTTGCAGGTGGAGAGGTAGGCGCGAAGCGGCGAGTTTCTCCCCCGCAAAATTTGGCCGGAAAATAAACCATGATAAAAAAACCGTGATAAAAAATAAATAATTTTTAATAAATAATTAATAATAAAAACATCTCACTAACTTCATTTCCAAATAAATTTAATATGTTAACTATGTTTTCTATGGTTTTTTTGGATGATCAGGTATCATTACTGTTATTTTATTTTATGTGCGGCCCAAAACAAATTTTCATCTTCTAATGTGGCCCAGGGAAGGTGAAAGGTTGGACACCCCTGATGTAAGCTGTTCCAAGTAAAGCTGCCTTTTGCAATTGACTGATGGTAATTTTGTGGATGCCAGTGATGTTCAAATGGTGCTAAATATGTCTAGATGCCAAATGGGTCCCGATTCTGACTTTTATAAGGATCTGTCAAACAATGCAAAATGTTGCTTCTCAGCCTGTTGGCTCTTTAACATACACATTCAAACCTGAAAAATAGTGCAACATAAGAATTGGCTTTGTTGGCTGATCTAGTCCAACCTAGTACCCTACCATCTCAGTCATTCATACAATATCTTTGGGTTCTTTCCTTAAAGAGGCAGTACCCTATTTTCCCAATTTTTAGGTGCTCCTTTTTCATATTGCACTTTTCACAAAAATGCTGCTTATGCATAGCATCATTGGCTCAAAATTCCAGGCAACCAAGCAACAGCAGTAATCTTTGGTGACTTTACTGGTCAGACTTTACAGGCAATCCTCTACTTACAGCCATTCATTTAATGACTGTTCAAAGTTACAATGGCACTGAAAAATGTAACTTATGATCTGTTTTCACACTTACAAATGTTGCAATATCAGAACAAGAATCAGGATAGAGCTGAAAGGGACCCTGAAGCTCTTCTAGTCCAGCCCCCTTCTCCAGCAGGAGATCCTAAACCATTTCAGACAAGTGACTTGTCCTGACTTCCACACAACTGATTCGGCTGCTCGAGGGGCCGGTGACCGACAGGCCACAACATATACACTCTGCTGATTTGTGTAAGGATGGAGGGTGATTTTAAGATTGGTTGTTGATGAGTCATGGATCAGTCATTTTCCAGAAGAACACAGATTTGCTTTTCCAGCATTTGAAATCTGATACCTTCCATTAAACAGACGGTAAGTTCCTTACTTCGTGGCTGGGTTCTGGTGTGACTTTTACATGAACACATCACATCGAGTGTTAAACTGAACAGGGCGGAACCTGCGGGTCTGGTCCTGAGCCACTCAGAGTCCCAGCTTGGAGCACAGGGGCTTCCAGTGCCTCTGGTTTCCTTCTCTTTTCCCTTTAATTCGAATACATCTGCAAAATGGAGCACATGTTAACAATTGGAGCCTTGCAGATATAGGTTTCCTGCCAAGTTAAGAGTGTCCCACTTCTGTTACTGAACTCCGGAGATTAGAGCTTAATTAGGAGTGAAAAGCCAAGGTTCCATAGTTTGGAGGCCAAGCATGTGAAATTTATTATCAGCCTATTTTCACATTAGGGGGATGCTTTCTGAGTTCTAAATGCCATGTTTTCACAGAGAGACATAAACATTGGCCCTAGTTGCATTACATGATCCCGTCCTTATTCAAAATGGAAGGCTGAACTCAGTGAAGGTCCCAGATGCGAGGTCTCCTGATCAAAGAGCTTAAAAGACTTGAGTGGAAAGTGGGTGGAACAACGGATTGTGCAGCATTTTGGATCTGATTTCAAAGAGGACCACAGCGGGGCCTGCCTGGATCACCTGCTGCAATTCTGGGATGTGATGGTTACCACATGATTGCCTGGAAAAGATGGTTTTTGCTTTCAGGCAGTGGCTATGTTTGAGCACCTAAACCAGAGGTCTCCAAACTTGGCAACTTTAAGACTTCTGGACTTGAACTCCCAATAATTCTGGGAGTCGAAGTCCACAAGTCTTAAAGTTGCCAAGTTTGGGGACCCCTGCTCTATACTATTGAATGCTGACTATCAAATATTCGCTTCAATCATTGCAGAAGGATTAAAAACATTTCTGAACCAAATTTATCCATTCAGATCAAAATGGCTTTCTACCTAAGAGACAAATCAAAGATATTCTGGGAATTGAAGTCCACAAGTCTTGCCAAGTTTGGGGACCCTTGATCTAAACAATGACAAGGAAGATAGGAAGGTGCAAACCTGGACCTGCCCCCCATTATATAAAAAATGACCAAGGCCAATGAGATAATGCAATAAGAACAAAGTGCCCCTCCAATCCGGTGTGTAAGAACAAGCCACAACATCTTTTTCTGACACGTGTGGTCTTCAATACACAACTACAACTGAGCCCAACATTTCTGTTAAGTGAGTTTTGCTACACTTCACCTTTCTTGCCACCATTGCTAAGCCTTAATAAGACCACACCTAGAATACTGTACCCAGTTTTGGTCAGCACACTATAAAAAAGATGCCGAGATTCTATAAACTAACAATGGAATTGCAGGAGAAGGAAGAAAAAGAATACTATATGGTCTAGGAAAAATGGTACGTTTGCTTAGATAACAGGAATGAAAGACAATGTAAAATGTAAATGTACATAACATGTTTGTGTGTGTGTGTGTGTGTGTGTATGTAAATGAATATGGAAAAGTCGATGCCACAGATTACTGCAAAAATTGTAAATATGATTTGTTTTTAAAAGTGTAAAATTTAATAATATTTATTTTTTAAAAAGTTATTTTTAAAAAGATGTTGAGACTCTAGAAAGAGTGCAAAGAAGAGCAACTACAGATGAAACTCTAAAAATTAGAATATCATGCAAAAGTTCATTTATTTCGGTAATGCAACTTAAAAGGTGAACCTAATATATGAGATAGACTCGTTACATGCAAAGCAAGATAGTTCAAGCCATGATGTGGCACAGTTGACATTAGTATGGCTTACAGCTCATGAAAACCCCAAATCCACAATCTCAGAAAATTAGAATATTGTGAAAAGGTTCAATATTCTAGGCTCAAAGTGTCCCACTCTAATCAGCTAATTAAGCCATAACACCTGCAAAGGGTCCCGAGCCTTTAAATGGTCTCTCAGTCTGGTAAATGAACTTTTGCATGATATTCTAATTTTTCAAGTTTCACCTATAGGATGATTAGGAGACTGGAGACTAAAACATATGAAGAACGGTTGCAAAGGGGGATTACAATACTCTGGGACACTGCAACCTGTTATAAATATCAGCCAGCTGCCAAGCATTTGAATTTTGATCAGGAGAATGCTGCAACAGTCATAATTGTGAAAAATGGTCATAGGGCACTTTTTTCAGTGCCGTTATAAATTTGAAAGGTCACTGAATGAACGGTTGTAAGTAGAAGACTACCTGTACAATGCAGATGCATTTGTTTGATTAAGGGTCTTCAAACTTGGCAAGTTTAAGACTTTTGAACTTCAACTCCCAGAATTCCTCAGCTAACATGACTGGAGGAGGAATTCTGGGAGTTGAAGTCCACAAGACTTAAAGCTGTCAAGTTTCAAGACCCCTGTGTTTGACTCACCAGAATGAATAAACCTCTATATGAACATTCAAGACCTGAAGCATAAGAAGGACAGGACCCATTTTCATAGCTTCCCACCCCTGATCCTTCAAGAATCAAGTAAGCACAAACAGGCAGCAGCCCTGATGATGTTACCTAGCTGGGTAATGAAACGTCTACAAGAAAACAACCAAACTCAGAGAGCAACAAGGATCCCTCACTTCAGCTCTGACCTACAAAGATTCTCTTCTATGAGTAAGCGCAAACACTCAGGAGTAAGGCAAGTGGGCAAGATCTAAACAAAAATTGAGGAAATCTACTGTGAGATTCAATTCTACATATATTGATAGGACATCAGAGTTGATTGAGTTATACCCATGTGCCAGAATCCGGGATATATCGTAAAAAAGGAGGTGTGTGTGTGTGGGGGGGTATAGCTAGCTAGATGGCTAGGTAGGTAGGTAGTAGATAGGTAGGTAGATGATAGATAGATAGATAGATAGATAGATAGATGATAGATAGATAGATAGATAGATAGATATAGATAGATAGTAGATAGAGATAGATAGATAGATGATAGATAGATAGATAGATAGATAGATAGATAGATAGATAGATAGATAGATAGATAGATAGATAGATAGTGTTGTGGCTCCGGGCTTGGATTCAGCTCCTGTGATTGATATGAGTTCAAGTGAAGAGGTCATCGCAGAAAAATATGAGCCGGCCTGGCTTACTGATTGGACTGATAACCAGGATGAGGAGATGGACGTGAAAAAGGATGACAGACCTGATGTATTAGAATTGTCAGGACCTTTGACCTCCTCTGGTTCCTTATCTGATCAACAGCCGGGAATGGCTGACAGGGAAGTTTTGAGAGAGTCTTCTAGTGGAGATGAGAACTTGGAAAATTTGTGGTTAAATGTAAAAAATAGAAGACGGTTGAAAAGGCAAAATCAGCTGGAGCGAATGAGAAGAGCAAGTCAGTAAATTAGCACGTTGCCTCAATGAGTATAAAAAGGACACAGCTGGGCTGGTACATTTTGCCAGGAACAAAGTGACTATTTGAGTGAGGACGTTATAGCAAGGAGCTCTGAGACTGGAGATTTATTGCCAGGACTGGTTTGCCAGACAGAGTAAAGATTTATGCTGTGGTTTCTGCCAGCCGTTATCTTGTAAGACTTCTTTCCATTTGATTTAATTGTGAAACGGCTGCTTTCTGTTTTGTTCGTTTGAATTTCGAAGGGGAGTCATAACAGACAGACAGATAGATAGATAGATAGATAGATAGATAGACAGACAAAGATATAGATAGATGATAGATAGATAGATAGATAGATAGATAGATAGATAGACAGCTCAAGTTTGCCTTGATTTATGGTTGTGAAATTCCATACATCGTTACCAATCTACCATTGCAGAACCACATGTAAATTAACTTGGTCCCATTTTCTTCCAAGAGACAAAGTCAACAAGAACTCACCAAAATTGTTCAAGCAAGGAAGAAGTGTCAGATCCATGTCTTAAGTCTGCAGCAAACTTGCCTTTTCAACTGAAAAGGCGAAGTAAGGAATAGCATCCCTCTGTTTCGCAAGCATGAACTGATGTGTTGTGGGTGGCCTGGCACAATTGCATAAAAGTTGGGTAAAGAACCATGGTTTTTCCCCTAATAAAACTTGTGGCTTCTCTGCAGGGTGCAGCCAGATGGCAGCACTGCCTTCCACTGGAATAGCTCAATAGCGAGAAACAGCCTTCTTTGGGCAACCGATCCAGAAAACAGGTTCCCAAGAATTAAAATTTGGCTCTGGGCAAGAGGCAGATGTTGATTCAACACAGTCTACCACTAAGCTGAACTTTATATCTTCACCCATCCGTGCCAGAACTCTGCCACTCAAGCAAAGTTGGAAGAGTAAGCCTGACTTGAAGGCTTGGGTTGAAATATTCTTATTTCAGATCCCTAAACCCCTGGATTTACTCGGTTTGGATGATTTATCCAGCTCACAGGATATTCAAAGATCACAGCTGGATTAAGAGTCCTCCCATATAGTCCTCGCCCGTATGAGGCTCAAAGAGGTGCATTCAGGGAGTGATCAAATTAACAACATGTAAGTAATTCAATGTTACACTTAAATTAAATGTAACCAAATGTCGTTTTTTTTTAAAGGCCATGCCTATTCTATAGAGTGTGGTCATAAAAATTCAGACACCCTTATTTCATTGAGTACTACTGCCCTCGCAGGGTAAACCAGATAGAAATCACAACCATATGAGCTAATTCTATTTTATTGTAATGCTACATTGACAGTCGCTTGCTTGTCTAAAAGTACAATTCTCCCCTCCCCCTGCATTTTCTTTACCGCCCATGTAACTAGGGAGGGTTTCTTCTGGGCCTCTCACCCCACCCATTATCCAGCTGCAGGCTATGCTGTCTCTTATCTGGCCATTCCCTTGGCAGTGTCTCTTGGCTGAGTCTCCCAGGGTCTTTCGCCTGTTCCATTACAAGTACTTCCTTTTAATTGAACCAATGCTCTGTGTGGTTTCTTGTACTTTTTACATCAGGAATGTGCAAATTGTTCTGGATGGAAATGTGCACTTGACTCTTGAATGATATGCTGGGGAATGGGGAACATCTGCAGCACTGGTGGGATTCAATTTTTATTTTTTTTTTTGCTACTGGTTCTGTGGGCATAGCTTGGTGGCCATGGCAGGGGAAGGATATTGTAAAATCCCCAGTCCAAGGTGGCATTTGCCGGTTCTCCGAATAGAATAGAGTAGATAGAATAGAATTCTTTATTGGCCAAGTGTGATTGGACACCCAAGGAATTTGTCTTGGTGTAAATACTCTCAGTATACGTAAAAGAAAAGATACATTCATCAAGAGTTGACAATCATAAGGTACGACACTTAATAATAGTCATAACTACTCAAAATTTCCACTACCGGTTCTCCAGAACTAGTCAGAACCTGCTGAATACCTCCTCTGATCTGCGGTGGGGAATCAAAACATTCAAAACCATGACCATCTTTGTGGGATCCACCTTTTTTATATTGGCCTTTTTCTGGGACACACTCTAGAAAGTGATAGATCTAGACCAGGGCTGTCAAACTCGGTTTCATTGAGGGCCGCATCAGGGTTGTGTTTTACTTCAGGAGGGGGCAGTGTGTGTGTGTGTGGCCAGGGTGGGCATAGCCAGCATGATGTCTCTCATGTTGGGGGGCACCTGTGATGGCCCAAATGTTCTGCCAGTGAAAATGGGCTCCCAAACTCTGTTTTTGGCAGCGAGGGCATCCTGCAATCCTCTGCCAGCAAAAATGGAGCTCAGGGGCCCTACACATGGCTCTCACGAGCTCCATTTTTACTGGCAGAGGCACCACAGGCCAGTCCCATGGGCCTGATCTAAGCATCCTGTGGGCCGGATCTGGACCCAGGCCTTGAGTTTGACACCCGTGATCTAGACAGAACTCACTGATTTTATTTTACACTGAGTTATCATCACATTTTTGATGGTGTCCATTTGTTTCACACTCAGAATTACAATTGGATCTTACTCTGGGAGGGGTATCTTTATTCACAGGTGGCACACGACCTACAGATTGAGGATTTCTTTTTACATAGAACAAGCTCTTGAGATTTAGATTTAAAGGACGCCCATCCCCTCCCTGTTTCTGATGTGATTATTATTTCTGTGTGTCTGGTAGAGAGATATGTGTGTTGCGTTTCCAGCTGGCTTTCAGCCATGACAGGTGGGAAGAACTATGGTTCCCAGGTGGAAATGCAATAAATGTAATCAAATAAAACACAACATTGTCATCACGCATATATGTTGCCAACCCTGCAAGCCAGGAGAGAACTTGTGGAGACATATATTTTTTTCTCTCTCACAAGTGTTTGCCAGAAAGGTCATAAATCAGAAGCTAATTCAAAAAGACACTGAGGAGAATTCAGCAACTTCTACTTGGTGTAATGTCAGATTATATCCCTGCTGTCTCCACCACAAATTCCAGAGAGAATGAATTGCCTTGGCCAATGACAACATAAGCCAAACAGCAAAAGGGCTGACATCTCTCTCTCTCACTCAGGTTCCAAGTCCTGTCAGATACCATCTCCTGCTTCAGGGAGATCTTGGGGAAGTTCTATCTTAGACTCCACTCTAGAGGATCAGACGGCCTCAAACCTCCCAAGTGGATGATCCTGGCTAAGAGACAGAATCTATGGATGGGATCAGCTGGGCTTGGGGTTTCCCCTTTTTGCTCTTCTATCTCCTTTGTGACAGAATAGATGGACCTTTGTATTGGCCTGCATGTTCACAGCCCTAATCACAGAATGCAAGATCCTCGTCTGATATTTTTGCTGCTTCTAAGGCAACCCAAGGTCTAGGTCAGTGTTGATATGCTACCAGTTTGGCCTGGTTCGCCCAAACTAGTAGCCAAAATCACTACCAGTTCCCCCGCACTGGTAGTCAAAAAAGGCCTCTGATCAGCTGATCAGAGAGGAGGGGGGAAAAAGCCTCCGACAATCAGCTGACAGGGTAAAAGACTGAAAAGCGCATGGGAGGGTGGGAGAGTCGTTCCTAGCTTTTCATTTCTTTATCCTCTCAGTTGATTGGCTTGTTAGGGGCGTGCGTCTTAGGGGTGTACACACACATGCACGGTTATCCACTGAACTGGTAGTGACTAAGGTAGTATCCCGCTACTGGTCTAGGGCAGGGGTGTCAAACTCAAGGCCCGCAGGCTGGATCTGTGTGCTTAGATCTGGCCCATAGGGCTGCCCTGGAAACAGCAAAGGACTGGCCCGCGGTGCCTCTGCCAGCGAAAACGACGCTCGGGAGGACGCAGCCTTCGCAGGCTCCAGTTTCAGCAGCAGCGGCCTCCTGCGGCCTTCTCTGCCAGCGAAAACAAACTTAGGGGGCCCAGGTTCTGTTTTCACTGGCAGAGGGCCAGCAAAACAAAGTAAAAAGAAAACAAATAGATCAATCTTTCCCCTTTTGCATTTGAGTATGCAAAAGGGGACAGAAAAGGAGAAAGGGAAAGAGGAAGGACAAAGAAAAAGAAGGAAAAATGGGAAGAGAGCAAGGAAGGAAAAATAAGAGGAAAAGGAAGTAGAAAGTAGAATGAAGAGGGAAGGGGAAAAGAAGGAAGGAAGGAAGGAAGGAAGGAAGGAAGGAAGGAAGGAAGGAAGGAAGGAAGGAAGGAAGGAAGGAAGGAAGGAAGGAGATTATTATGAGAGGGAGGGTCTCAGGGAAGTCCTGCCTTAGCACTTGGTCACCACAGCCCTCCTTGACATGAGTGACATCAATCTGGTCATGCCCACTCTGGCCAAACCTATCCCAGCCATGCCCACTCTGGCCCCCCAAGGTCAAACACAACCTTGATGCGGCCCTCAATGAAGTCAAGTTTGACACCCCTGGTCTAGGCACTGCATGTGTTTCCCTCCAAAGGCCTTGGTATATGTGTGTGTTAATCAGCAGTCACTGAAATGTGTTGACATATTTTTGCCACCAAAGTACAGTAGCAAAAGAATGTGGCTTTAGGTCTTAGTATCACATTCACTTTTCATATTGTTCAGTACTACATGCCTTGTGGTCCTGCCTCTCTTTGTTTGTTTTTGATGTGCTATTACAAAAAGCAAAAAAAGAGTTTATCTGATGGCCTGAACTAGGTTGCAGGTTACAGGAACTGGGCATGGCTAGTCTAGTGAAGAGAAGGACCAGGGGAGAGATGATAGCAGTCTTCCAATATTTGAAGGGCTGCCACAGAGAGGAAGGGGTCAAGCTATTTTCTAAGGCGCCTGTAGGCCAGACAAGGAATAATGGATGGAAACTAAACAAGGAGAGATTTAACCTGGAAATAAGGAGAAACTTTCTGGCAGTGAGAACAATCAACCAATGGAACAGCTTGCCCTTGGAAGTTGTGGGAGCGCCATTACTTGAGACTTTCAAGAAGAGATTGGACTTCCATCTGTCAGAAATGGTGTAGGGTCTCTCGCTTGGGTGGGTGGGGGGTTGGACTAGATCAGCGGTCGCCAACTGGTGGGCCATGGCCCACTTGTGGTCCACGAGAAAATGTTGGTGGTCCACAGAGAAATGTCACACCCCAGAGCACCCCCAAAGCAATTAATCCAGGCTGCACAGAAACACAAGCCTGCAGGAACCATCCCCGTCCACTGACTCCTTACCCGGCAAACTTGCTTGCTAAATTGCTATTTTTCCTTTTATTTCCTGACCATCAGCTGTTCTGCTGTGTGGGGAGATTTACATTAGCTAGGAAGCTGGAAATGTTTGGATTTCTTGCTTTCTAGCTAATCTTTAGATCTTCAGTTCTGCTTTTAAGCACAGCCGAACCTTCCTTAGGACTGAAGCTTCTATTATTCAGTGCAGACTCAGGTAGCTGATGGCAAAAAGATAGATCTCTGAATGAATCTGTGATTCTGTGAGCAACTCAATCTGCCTGCCTGCTTTGCCTGCTTTTGGGTAAAATTTGCTCCTTTTTAATAAAAAAATCAATATTTATATAAATATTTATAATATTTACATACAAGCCATGCCCAGCCCACATGACCTCCAAGCCACACCCACAAATTAGGCCATGTTCACAAAATCAGTTAGTGGTCCCTGGGATTTACAATGATGAGTTTGGTGGTCCCTGAGATCCAAAAGGTTGGCGACCCCTGGACTAGATGACCTACAAGGTCCCTTCCAACTCTGATTATCTGTTATCTGCCCCCTTCTGCTCTCTGTAGTCAAAAACATTGTTGGAGATAGTACTACGAAAAAAGAAAAACGAAATGCAAAATCTTCTTCCAGTTCAGCTCAGCTCCTGGTAATCTCCAGAACACATTCACATAGGGAACAAATGAAAATAAATCATTCGCCACTGCTTTGTTCCAGGATGTTTTGACTTCTCGGTCTATCCCACAAAATTTGTTTTGATGGATTTCTCACCCAAGAATTAAATGAGTCCAGCCCTATGCAGTCTTTTGAGATCAGCCAAAGATATCAAGCCTTGAGAAAAGACACATTAACCACCTTTAAGTGAATATGTGATGTTATTCGGTATTTAGGTATTCAGTGACAACTCAAAGATTAGGAGATGACTTTATCGTACAGTAGAGATGGAGAAATGCATTATTTTGGATGCTGCAGAAGGACCATTCCCAGTATAACTCACTGTAAGGCATGTCTTAAGCTCCTGAGGGGTGGTGGTCTTAATTTAGCAACATCTGGAGAATTACAGATTTCATGTTTCTGGGTAATAGCATGATTGTACATTCAGTTAACTCACAAAGGATTGGCTCTTAATATGTGAAATATATCGTGTTATAAATGTCCCTTAGTGTTCCTTTGAAGATACCAATTCATAAGGAGGTTTATTTTCCTAAATACCAAGATTTTATGGAAAATGCATAGGCCCAGAAGTCCCTTGATATTATGAGCTATGCTTACACAAAATTACATCTAGTCTTTTAAAGTTATACATTCTGTGAGCTTCTATGATTTCATCAAGCACTTTTAGTTCTACAGGCCAAGTATAGCTATTTGCTAATACTGTTCAACAAGCTTTCTCCATGTCTGAGTTAAACATAGTGGAAAATGTTATTCAAAGGCAATGTTGGCCTGATGTCAAGCAAAGGATATTTTCTTTTTAAACCAGTTTTCCTATCCATAAAAAATGTTCCAATCATTTTCAAAGCCATCACACATTGAACTGGGAATCAAGAGATGTAAGTTGTAAATTTGGTTTAGCTGCAAGTTTAATTAATCCGTCATTTTTCTATTACCACTGCTGGGTTTTGACAGCATGATTGAGTGGTACAATCATGAGATCACTTGAAAACTGACCATACATATCTCCGCATATGGTACTTTCTGCAAATTGGATCATAGGGATAAATAGAGAATATTTTCCAGGATCTCCTTCCTTTTCAGCTACATGGGGTTGTATGTATGAAAGTGAAGTCATGTTTTACTAAGGACAATGGTTGACAAAGATTATGAGCCACCTGTGTTGTATGCTAGCTTTTATGATGTGTTTTGACTGACCACTTTGAGAATATTAGAATAACAGAGTTGGAAGAGACCTTGGACGTCTTCTAGTCCCAGCTTCTGCTTAAGCCAGAGACACTATAACATTCCAGACAAATGGCTGTCCAATCTCTTCTTAAAAACATCCAGTGATGGAGCACTCACCACTTCCAGAGGTAACTATTCCATTAATTGTTCTCACTGAAAGAAAAATTTTCCTTAATTCTAGATTGAGGTATTTCTCAAGAAGAGTATCCACTCCTCTATTCACAATAGAATTCCCTATGCTTCTAGGATTGAAATTTTGGGCTTGGATAATCTGGAACTGCACTGCCTACGGTCCGATTTAAGCATAGTATATAAAATTGTCTTCTACAACGTGTTACCTGTCAATGACTTTTTCAGCTTCAATCACAATGATACACAGGCAAACAATCAAAACAAACTCAAGGTAAACTGTTTGAAACTCGATTGCAGAAAATATGACTTCAGCAACAGAGTGGTCAATGCCGGGAACGCCGTACTCGACTCTGTGTTACAGCCTCAAATCCTCACAGCTTCAACCTCACACTGTCTACCGTGGACCTCACCCCATTCCTAAGAGGTCCTTAAAGGGGACGTGCATAAGCACACCCGTGTGCCTACCATCCTTGACTTTCTGTCCCCATTTATCTGTATTTACTTCCTTTGTTCCTGTTTATGTTCATACCTATATTTGTTATCTTGTACATGTTTGACAAACAAATAAATAAATAAAGATTGGGTCTCTCTTTGATAAGCTTCCATCCTTTACTTGTCTTGCCCTCGGGTGCTTTGGAGAATAGGTTGACAAACCTTCCCCGCCCCTTTCTCTGTGACAACCCCTCACATATTGGAAGACTGTCACAGGAAGGTGGATAAGCTAGATATGATTCAGGATTGATCTCAAAGGTCTTTTCCTTGAGGAAAAAGACATTTTGCTTTTCATCCAAGAAGCTTCAATGAGAAGCAATAGGTCCTCTTACTCAAGGGGGAAAAACATCCTCCAATTGCCTTTTGAAAAAAACACCTTTGAGGCAATCATGACATGGATGACTGAGAATCAGGACCTTCAGGACTGATCTGACAGAATTTTAGAACTTTTATAGCCTTCGCTAACTTGCTATATTCCAGATGTGAAAGAAATGTATTCACTGGTGTGTTTCAAAAAATTTTTCCTACTGCTTCAGAGCTTGCTTTGCATGCTCATACTCTGTCCTCTGAATCAAGGCTGGTGAGCTGTGCAGGCGTGCCTATCACGCACGCATGCCAAATAACACATGCACAGGGCTCAGACACGGCCCTTCCCCGATGAGCTGTGTTGTTTTTTACCTCAGCTGAGGCGCGGCAATCCGCTCTGCCGTACGAATCAGCTGAGCTAATAAACAGCAGAATATAGGAGAGGTGAGAGGTAAGAGCGGGGGCGGGGCAGGGGGCAAGGGCCAGTCAAAAGGTCAACTCATAAAATATTTCTATGGTCTTTTAAAATTGCCAAGAGAAAGGGAGGGGGGAGCAATGTGGCAGCTTGCATTCCATAAATGTTTTCAAAGGTAGTAACTAGGTGACCGAAGTTTCTCCCGTGCAAAATTCTGACTGGAGAACATGATTGATGACTCTTGGCTATGGATGTGTCCCATTGGAGAATATGAATTACGATACACCCAGGGGGTGGGGGGAAACCAGGGTCAAGGGTGACAATGAATTATGTGCCTCAAAGTTGGCTATATCCAGGCAGTGTCAACATGTTAATTCCCAATAAATTCTTTTTTTTAAGTTTAGAAGTTTGGTTCAAGACTCATGATTTAAATGGGGGTAGCTGCCAGAACCCTGACACAAAATTTTCCCTACCGGTTCTCTGAACCAGTCAAAATTTTCCCTACCGGTCCACAAGGACCGGTCAGAACCGCCTGAATACCACCTCTGAATGTATTACCCCAAATTCCTATTATCTTCCCAACTCACCAGTCAGCCGGAGAAGCTCCAAAATAAGCATGAAAGCATTATTCCTTGCCATTGGATCTTTAAAGAATCCCTGCCCCATATCTTGTTCTTTTTTTCTGGAACCCATGATCACCAGAGTCTTAGCAAGAGATCCAAAGACACAGAGACCATTCATGATAGTGCCACCCTATCTAAGGAAATCAAGGTTTACTTGGCCAATTTATTCTTTTGAGGTTAGGAAAACAAGGGAACTACGAATGATTTTGGGGGGGAAGGTGAGGGGGGTGTTGGGAAAGCCAGTTCAATATGTTTTTTTTCTCCTGACTATTTTTGTGGGGTTGGGGAACTGCTTCTAATACTTTGTACTATACTGTGGTGCCACTGACAGCCTGTTTTTATTACTTCCCATTGCTATTCCAATGGGTTTTTATTCTTTCAAGATTCTAGACATATGAGCAACAACTAACAACTGAAATCAAAGCGTGAACCTTCAGTAAATTGGCTTCACATGTGCACTTGCTATATAAAAGGAGGTCGTTTTTGGGTTGGTTCCCACAACCCACAGAAGTATGTATCCCAAATACCCTTCTCTGGTAACTAGCTGAACAGACATGCCGTTGCACACAGTCTTGGCAGGAAGGCAAATTTCATTTGATGTGAATTTTGATGTGTGGCACACACAGCCTTCTTCCCATCTATCTCGACAAGTGTTCCAAGCAGACGGAACATGTTTGAAGCTATGTTAATGCCTTACTTGTCTCTGCACTTTATTAGTGGCCTCAGATAGGATTATAGAATTTGTCTTGCAGATAGAGAGCTCTTTTCCCTCCTGCATTTAATAATTAGAGGACCGCCGGTTTGAAAGAGGAGACAAAGAGGCCATCTGGGTCAAAACTGAACAGCCCCCTCTCACCAGAGGGGGGGGGAATATGACATCATCTATCTCCAGTCTAAAACACAGTCCTTTCAACAGTTCCAAAAAGTCTCCACACCCATTTGCACCACTCACAGATAAGCCTCCAGGTGGCCTCAACAACTTTCTAAAAGAATGCAAATGACCAGCTGTCTGCAAGGAGTATAAATCCTTCCATTCCCCACCATCCAGTCAAAGCTGAACAAGCTTCTTGGATGAGAAGCGAAATGTCTTCAAAGAAAAACCAGAAAGCCCAGTTGCCTCTCGAAAAAAGCAGCTTTGGGACAACCATGACCTGGATGACTGAGAATCTCCACAGATATCTTGGCCATCCCATTTCATTACCGTGCACTCATAAGATTGTCTTCATTCTCACCTACAGGTCAGGTTTAAGATGTTCTTAGCTGTACAGTTAGTCTCTGAATGATGACCACGACTGAACCCAGAATTTCTGTTGCAGGGCAGTTTTTAATTGCCCTTTGCCTCATTTTACCACCTTTGTTTACCACAGTTGTTGAGCGAATCATTGCAGTTTTTAAGTGAAGGATGCAGTCATGAAGTAAATCTAGTTTCACCCACTGACTTTGCTTGTCAAAATCCAGCTGGGAAGGTTACAAATGGTGATTACATGACTCCTGGATGGTGGAACCATCATAGATACATGCCAGTTGCCAAATGCCTGAATTTTGATCACGTGACTATGGGGATGCTGCAATGGTTGTAAGTTGTGAAAACTGGTCATAAATGAGAACTTCAAATGATCACTAAACAAATGGTTGTAAGTTGAAGATTACCATTCATTTAATGACTGCTCAAATTTACAATAGCACTGAAAAAGTGGTGTGCTGGAATGGCTCCTACCAGGTCACCAGAACTATTTGTGAAATTGTGTAAGCTAGTTGGGAGCGAAGCTGAACCTCTAAGCCTATTGTGCCAATCGCCTATTGTTTAACTATGGAGTCAGCAGTGCCAGTTCTTAAGCATGTATGAGTCCATCACTGAACTAATACAATTTAAAATACCGAGAAAACAAGTAACTTTATCTAGAACAGAAAAGATGAGAATATGGAAACTAAGCGAGCTTTGTTGGAGAGCACGTTCCCTGTCTAAGGCACCATTCATGAACGTACTTTCCTTGAAGTCTTCTTCCTAAATTCACATAGAAGGTACATCCAGAAGTGGCCTCAGGAATAAGGTAAGAATCTAAGAAGATGTAAAATGTCTTCCTTATTAATCCAGATATGTATATTTCTCCACTTACAAATCTGCATTGATCTTCCATTTCAAGAAATCTTGATGTAATATCAGTAAAGCAGTGGTGGGATTCAAAATGGTTTACTACCGATTCTGTGGGCGTGGCTTGGTGGGCGTGGCAGGGGAAGGATACTGTAAAATCTCCAGTCAGAGGTGGGATTTTCCGGTTCTCCGAACTACTCAAAATTTCCACTACCGGTTCTCCAGAACTGTTCAAAACCTGCTGAATACCACCTCTGCAGTAAATATGAAGCAATTATGTTTGCCTGAGAATAGATTTAACTGCCCTCTGTCATTTATCCTGGAATATACCATAATTTAACAATGTAATCCTATAATTATTACTTTGCAGTATGAATAGATAAAATGTAATTCTCAAGTTGCTATTTTACACCAACCAGATTTATGTTTGATCCACAGGATAAAAAGGAAAAAGAAAACATGAAACAAAATATTTCTAATCAATTCAAACTGTAGTTATCCAAGAATTATTTTCAGATTTCAACGCAAGCCAATCAATACAGTAATTTAGCTATTATACCATGTTTTTAGCCTAAAGGCAAGGGCTACTCCTGTTTTGTTTTAATGAAAGTTTCAGAAGAAAGTCTAGAAAATTGGCTTTTCAACCTCTTTCCATAATTATTAGTAAAATGAAAACACATAACTTTACTGAGCAACATTCAAATTTACAGAATCCAAATTTCGCTTGATTAATGCAAGAAAATAAACTTTAAAAGATAAACCACTTGACAGCATATCTGGAATGCAAAATAAAAAAACCCTACTCATTTGCAATTCAACAAGGCAGACTCAAATATTAGGCCTCTTAAAACAGAGATTGCCTTGAGAAGAGATATTTTATGATGAAGAAAAATAGCTTTTTTAAAAAAAAAACTATTATTTTACTTTCTGAAAATAAACTTTTTGTAGCTCTGTGACTAGTTGGAAGGAATGCAGTTAAAGAAAAATAATATAGTTTTTCTTTTACTGCCCAGTTTGTAAGACACTATACCAGTCTAATAGCTTTTATTTTATTTATTTTTTACAGTAGGAACAAAAAAAAGAGAAGTGCTTATACTCACAGTTTCTCCTTTTAGGCAAGGAAGTTGCAAGCACTTTCCACTAATTTTCCAAACTGTTGAAATAAATTTATTAATGCTCTTTGACAAATTTTATTGATACAGATTTGAAGTTTCCCTTATCTAAGTGTGTGCAGAGTTGTGTGGGAATGGCCATGAACACAAGTGTAACACTTTTCAATCATTAAGTCTCTTCAAAACTTTGTGACCCTATGGACTATACCATGCCCCCCCCACACACACACCCCATCCTCCACTTCTCTTTGGGTTTGTCCTAATTCATGTTCAGTGCATCAATGACACCATCCTCTGCTGTTCATCCCCTTCTCCTTTTCTGCTCAATCTATCCCAACATCAGATTATTTTCCAATGAGTCCTTTCTTCTCACTTGGTGGCCAAAGAATTGAGATTCAACTTTAGTATCTGGCCTTCCAAAGCCAGGAAGGAAGGAAGGAAGGAAGGAAGGAAGGAAGGAAGGAAGGAAGGAAGGAAGGAAGGAAGGAAGGAAGGAAGGAAGGAAGGAAGGAAGGAAGGAAGGAAGGAAGGAAGGAAGGAAAGAAAGAGAAAGAAAGAAAGATAAGCACAGTGATGTTGAACATGCCAAATTCTTTATCACAGTACCATGCAGCAACTCTGTAAATTTGCTTTCTAGTAAATCAGTATTTTGTAATTTGCACACTCATCACGGTGGCTGTTTTTGTGATCTGGCCTTTACCACAGCCATTAGGTGAGAAATCAATACAGTCTCCTAAATGAAATGACCAGCACTAAAAATGGCCAGAGAAAAGAAGAATGGAATAAGAAATTTCCAGATACAGTCCTTTGAAGTCTTGTTTAATGTTTTTTTTTTTTTAAGAAAGCATCTGTAATATTGTTGTTTTGGCATAGAATGTAAGGAAATCTCCAGCAACAGTAAGTACAAACACATGTTCCAAATTTCAGAGGATGAATTTGAGGAAGTAAAGGGCATTAAGATATGTATAGTCCTAATGCTTTCCTACCATCTAATGGTCATCCAGAGTTTTGTAATCAAGATATATTGTAGCCCATCCTGTTTGAATATAGAGCTGCTGATAGTCACCCATAGAAAAGGGTGAGCTGGTGAGCTTCCATGGCTGAGGATGGACCTGAACTCCTAGTCTAAGTTGTTAGGTGGGTCATACAGAGACCTGGAGCTGCAACCTGATGGCCTTGCTTTAGAAAATCTTCACCTGAAAAACAACGATGGGCATTTAAAAAATAATTAATAAAGACAAACCCTGAAGACAAGATAATTGGCTTTATGTGTTTTGTGTAAATATCATGCTGGCAACACAGTGATGGTTACCCAGTTAAACTAGAACAGGGAAGATCCAGGTTCAATGTTACTCAGAGTCATAAAATTTCACTAGTTGGTTGAGGACAAGTCATTTGTTCTCTTTCTCTCTCTTTCCCTTTCCCTCCCTCTCCCCCTCTCTCCCCCTCTCCCTCTCTCTCTCCCCCTCTCCCTCTTTCCCTCTCCCTCTTTCCCTCTCCCTCTCCCCTCTCTCTCCCCCTCTCCCTCTCTCGCCCTCTCCCTCTCCCCTCTTTCTTTCCATCTTCCTCTCTTGCCCCCTCCCTCTCCCCCTCTCTCTCTCTCCCTCACTTTCTCTTCAAAAATGGAAAAAGGGACTGCTATGTATGTCCTCTTGTGTTTGGGGAAGAAAGTAGGGTATAAAAGCGCCAGAGCTCACTGGAACAGCATTGCCAAAAAGGCATTAAAAATTGTAAATCTAATCTTACGAAGCTTCTCCTCGGGAAATATAGAATTGCTAACTAAAGCATACAAAACTTTTGCTAGACCAATACTCAAATACAGTTCTTCAGTCTGGAATCGGCACTGTATATCGGATGTTAATACAACTGAGCAAGTCCAGAAGTATTTCACGAGAAGAGTACTACACTCCTCTGATCGCAACAGAATACCCTATATCACCAGGCTTGAGATTTTGGGCTTGGACAACCTTGAACTACGCCACCTATGATTAGACTTAAGCATAGCACACAAAATTATCTGCTACAATGTCCTATCAGTCAATGACTACTTCAGCTTCAACCACAACAATACAAGAGCACACAACAGATACAAACTCAATGTTAACTGCTCCAAACTTGATTGCAGAAAGTACGACTTCAGCAACAGAGTGGTCAATGCCTGGAATGCACTACCTGACCCTGTTGTTACATCCTCAAACCCCCACTCCTTTAACCTCAAACTATCCACTATTGACCTCACCCCATTCCTAAGAGGTCTATAAGGGGCATGCATAGTGCCTCCCGTCCCTGTCCTATTGTCCCCATTTATTCGTACCTATTTCCTGTATTCTTACTCATGTTTATACCTATACCTATTATCTTGTAAGCAATCGACAAATCAAATAAATAAATATAAATAAATAAATGAATGAATATTACACACAAGACAACATTGTGACTCATAACCCAAGATTTGGATGAATCTAATATACAACCTAACATACACAGTGCTAAGGGATGTGGAGATCACCTTGAAAAAGAATGGAAGGCAACAGCTCTGGAGATTCTCAGTCATCCAGGTCATGGTTGTCCCAAAAGTGCTTTACCAAAAAGCAACTGTATTTTCTTGGTTTTTCCTTGAAAACGTACTTCCATTCCCCCACCATTCAGCCAGAACTGAAGAAGTCTCTTGCTTGAGAAGCGAACCGTTTTCGAGGAAAGACCAAGAAAGTTCAGTTGCCTTTTGGAAAAGCATCTTTGGGGGACAACAAAAGGCAACCGTAAGAGAGAACTCAGTCATGGGAAAGCAGAAAGCAGGAGAAGGAAGTTCAAAATAAACCGACGTTGAATCTGTTTGATCAAAAGAGAGGGTGGAAAGAAATCCTGGCAGGTTTTCAGGTTTCTGTGCTCAAATCCAACAACAATAAATTTGCTCTCCTGGAATCCTTGTGCTGAGCTGGTCTACTTCTGACACATGCCAAATGTGTTGCAGTCCAAATATCGGACATCAGCACTCGTGATCTAGCCAATATGGCCAACGCAGGTTAGGCTGAATCAAAGTTCATGCATGTTAAAGTTGCTGTGATCGATAAAGACTGGGTTAGGGTATCGTAGTAATAAACACAGCATACAGATAGTCTTTGACTTACAACCATTTGTTTAGGGACCATTCAAAGCTACAATGGTACTGAATAAAAAGTGACTTATGGCCTTTTTTCACAGTGATGACCATTGCACTATCCCCATGGTCATGTGATCTAAATTTGGACTCTTGGCAAGTGGCATGTACTAATGATACCGTGGTGGCAGTGTCCCAGGGTCATGTGATCATCTTTTGTGACATTTTGACGGACAAAGTCAATGGGGAAGCCTGTTCTGACCCAAACCCTTTTCCAATAAAACAAACACGAACCAAAAGGAACAGAAACCTTTAAATCCCCAGTTAAAAGGCTGCTGCAAACTAATTAACTTTGATAAGCACAAGCCTCACCAAAACTGTGCGAAGTTGCCAAGAATAACAGATAAGAAATATTTCACAACACAAGAGTCTTCAAATACCAACTTAACATACTGTAATGTCCACGAGGCTGGAGTTTCAAAATGTTTTTGTTTCCTTCAAAGAACATCTGATTCACAGCTGGCTTTTATCTTCTTGAAGGAGGGTCCATTACCTTGCAGCCTTACTCCCGAGTCACCCATGTTCCTGCAGCTGCTCTTTCCTGCGAGCAATCCTACATGCACGCCAGTGGTGGGATTCCAATTTTTTTACTACCGGTTCTGTGGGCGTAACTTGGTGGCCATGGCAGGGGAAGGATATTGTAAAATCTCCAGTCAGAGGTGGGATTTGCCAGTTCTCCGAACTACTCAAAATTTCTGCTACCGGTTCTCCAGAACTGGTAAGGACCTGCTGAAAACCATCTCTGGCACACGTGCACCTGGCACAGGCTCCTCGGAAACCTCCTCATTGCTGCTGCCAGCCCCCACAATCTCTGAAGGCAGCAGTCCACTCCCTAATGGTCCTGGCCCCTCATCTGAGTCCTCGCTCTCCTCAGCCGTCCGCACCTGCTGCCAGCTAACTACAACAAAGCCAGATTCACTGATCAATCATGTTACTGACTTAAAAACAATTTCAGTGATTCGCTTAACACCTGTGGCAAGAAAGGTCATAAAATGGAGCAAAACTCCCTTAACATCTGGTTTGCTTAGCAACAGAAATTTTGGGCTCAATTGTCATCAGAAGTCAAGGACCACTTGTACAGCAAAAAGTTCACTGGAGTGAAATCTTGTTTAGAAATGAGAAAGCTTTTTTAATTGGAAGTCCTGTGTTTCATTATAGCAATAAATAAGGTCTCAGCTGCTGTTGATACAACTCTATCTTCCCCCAACTTGGCACTTTCCAGCCTTTGGGGAATATAAATCCCAGACAGATGGGCCAAAACAGATTCAACAGAGCTAGATTTCAAGATAAGATTTTTGAGCAATTGGAGAAAGTCTTTGAGACTCTGTATTGAATTCTGAGGGAACACCATAGCTATTCAGGATGTCAAAGCTTATCTCACAACAAAACAACACAAGCCCTGCCCTTTTGCGTTTGCATCACAAACGAGGACATCATGGGTAGAGTTTGCATATTTAATAGACAAATTCCTAAAAAAGTCAAATATATCATACTGCACATTCTTACTGCAGCCAGAATAACCCTTGCACAGTGTTGGAATCAAGCAGATATTCCAACAGAGGAAATGGTTATTCAGAAGATAACAGCCTGTGCAGAGATGGATAAGTTAACCTTAGCACTTAAGGAAAAAGAAACATCAGAATATTATAGAAGCGGGGAAGGCTGGTATGACTGGATAGAACAAATATAGAAAATATATGAATAAACAACGTAAAATGTAAAAGAGGTAGTAATTATATATTCGCAATAAGATGTATTTGTAAATATATCACTAATATTGATAACAAACAAGGAACCATAGACTGTCGATAGAATTGTTAGTTTCTTTGTTCATTTTCTTTTTTCCTTTTTCTTTTTTTCTGTGTGTTGTGTATGTGTTTGTTTGATATAATTAATAGTTTATTTTTTTTAAAAAATGGGCAGCAGTCCTTTCGTCCCTCTATGCAAGGATCTATGGACACCTTGATAAACCTGCTTGGAAACCATACATAGATAATGGGATGTAGCATTTCCTCCCAGCGGGGCTCCTCATATTGACTGACCAGCTGTGGTAACCAAGAGAGCTCTTCTTTAAACATTCATAGTGCTAACTTTCTCAGGAAAGATAAGGGCCAGATGTTCTAATTCATGCTAAAGTATACAGGCCCAGCTGCTTCAACTTAAGAGATCAACAACTGGTATTAAAAAAAAACTTTACACTGAAATCCATTCAAGGGTCCAGGAGAATAGCCTTTCTGGAAGTACTACCTCAGAGGAAGAGTTCTCCCATAGATTGGGAAAAGTGCATTATAATCTAAAAAACTGGACTATAAATCTTTTCTGCTGGACAATCATCCTTGAACTTGGGGTTTGAAAATAAAAAGAATGGAAGTATGATTGTCTAAAACCTCATCTTTCTTTTTTCCAATTGTGGCAAGTAACTACTTTTTTTTCTGCTTCTTCTTCTTTGGCCAACTGTGTGGATGCTTCTGTAATCATGAATTGGGATCTGTCTAGCTGCTATTAATAGGGCTATCCCTCCTTTCTATTCACTGGCAACTGCCCTCTATTGTGGTGGAATCATCAACTAATGCAGGGGTCTCCAACCTTGGCAACTTTAAGACTTGTGGACTTCAAGGCCCAGAGTTCCTCAGCCAGCTTTGCTGTAGCTTTGCTGGCTGAGGAACTCTGGAAGTTGAAGTCCACAAGTCTTAAAGTTGCCAAGGTTGGAGACCCCTAAGCTAAAGGAGGGGGGAAAGAAAGAGGTATACCAGCATGGAGGCACTCTAGAGGAGGAAACATCATAAGGAACCCTTATCTGTTGGTTCTTTAGGGAATGCAGCCAGTCTGGTGAGAGTCCTGTAATATAGGGCATCAACAATGAAGAAACTGCTTAGGCCTATTCACAAAGTTCTTTTGATTCCTTGCGTCTGAAGTTGATCAACTTTATGCATTCAGTTTTGGTGGCCATAATACTGCATAAAAATGATGTTGAGACTCTAGAAAGGGTGCAGAGAAGAGCAACGAAGATGATTACAGGACTGGAATGACTTGCCACCATAGAAGTTGTGGGTGCTCTAGCACTGGAGGTTTTTTTAATCCCCTGCTCAAGCAACTCTATACCATTTCAGATAAATGGTTGTCTTATCTCTTCTTAAAAATATCGCGTGTTGGAGCATCCACAACTTCTGGAGGCAAGTAATTTCACTGATTAATTGTTTTATCAGGAAATGTCTCCTTAGTTTTAGATAGGTTCTTTCCTTGATTAGTTTCCATCTATTGCTACTTGACTTGCCTTCTGGTGCTTTGGACAATAGTTGACTCCTCTTTTCTATATGGCAACCCCATAGATATTGGAAGACTGCTATCCCTAGTCCTCCTTTTCATTAAACTAGACATACCCAATTCCTGCAACCATTCTTCATGTGTTTTAGTCTCCAGTCCCCTAATCATCTTTGTTGCTCTTCTCTGCACTTTTTTTTTAGAATCTCAACATCTTGTTTATATTGTGGCAACCAAAACTGGATGCAATATTCCAGGTGTGGTCTTACTAAGACATTAGTTTTCATGTCCTCCCTAGCTCAGCTGAAGACCATACCAGCAAAATGTTGACCATCCATGTTAACAATTTCTATCCTGCCTCGGGGATAACATGTATGACTGGTACTGTCCCTGCTATGCAAGCCACATTAAGCACATGGGATGATGGATTTACCCCAGCTTTGTTTCCTTCCCATAATATCCTTAACCACTGGGAAACATCTGCCTCATTGAGATGGGCAGAAGTCTAATAAGAATAAGTAATTGAAAAAATAGCGGAGGCAGCTTAATGTTTTAAAGCCTGTTTTAAAGTAATATTTTCCATCTTCTTCCAACACATTTTTGCCACGGTGAAAATAAGGGACTCTTCCTTTTGACTTTGACCCATCCACATAAAAGATTTGCACAAAAAACAGTGTGAGTTTTAACAAATGGCTAAACTTTGTCGGTCTAGCCCATCTGTCAAAACTTGCTTCTCCTCCAACCTCAGCCCTTGTTTAGGGAGCATGATTAGCAGATGTTTCCCAATGGTTAAGGATATTTTGGGAATGAACAAGGCTGAGGGAATCTATCATTCTGTGTCCTTAATGTGGCTTGCATAGCAAGGACAGCACCAATTAGAAATGTCATGCCCCAGCATATAACTTTTAAATATCGTTATTGCTCTCTAGCCCCATCTAGTAGCCGGAGAGACAAATACCAAGAATATTGTTGAAGCTGACCCCACCTCATTACCCATCAGCCCACACTTTCAAAAGAAGTGCACCAGAGGTGGTATTCAGCAGGTTCTGACCAGTTCTGGAGAACCGGTAGCGGAAATTTTGAGTAGTTCGGAGAACCGGCAAATCCCACCTCTGACTGGAGATTTTACAGTATCCTTCCCCTGCCACGTCCACCAAGCCACGCCCACAGGACCAGTAGTAAAATAAATTTGAATCCCACGACTGAAGTGCACGCTGAGAAGCCAAACTCCATTTCCTTTAGCATTTTGGTAAAAGCAGGAGCACAAAGAAGAATCCATCTTAATTTGTGGCACATGGTCATCCAAGGACAAACCCATACTCCACACAGAGTATCGCTGGTAAGATTTAAATTGCTTGTATTTATTAATTGTTATGTTCAGCAGTAACTCAATACTGCCTATCTTGTATTTGGTTCTCATTGTTTGTATCCCTGTTTTCCCCAGTTTCACCCTATCCTGTTCATTCAATAAAGCATTCAGATCTGTGCACAAGGTCTGTTTTATTGGAGGAAAGGTGGATTTATCTGCATGTTGAACTGCACACAGACTAATGTGTAGTGAGGACAGAACAAGAAGCATCATCCCTGAAGCAGGACAGGAATTGTTTATAAGGATGGTCAACATTTTGCTAGTATAATCTTCAGCTGGCTCAAAAATACACGGATAACACGTTAACTTAGCTAGGTGGAAAAATTCACAATTAATAACTGAGAGATAAGACAGAACTACAGACTACACTCCTTATTCAGGCCCCTTTTTCCTTTAGTTCAACCTTGTTTATCTGTGCCAATTTTTAAGTAAATAAAAAGCTGAGGCAGATAGAAGGATTTCTATACACAAGTAAATGTGACCGAGTCTTAACCAACTACATATGTAATTTACTTTTGAACATATGGATGTCCAAGAATGACAAGAATAGTAATATTTCTTTTTAAAAAGGGATTTACAAAAAAATCTGCCTTCATGTTTCAGTAATGGATTTGTCAGACTCCAAGACGTTTGTCCAAAACATGAAGCAAAAAAGTTCTAGTCTCAGTTACTCAAAGCCTACCGACTTTGATATA
Organism: Pseudonaja textilis; assembly: GCF_049901715.1. Taxonomy (NCBI): domain Eukaryota; kingdom Metazoa; phylum Chordata; class Lepidosauria; order Squamata; family Elapidae; genus Pseudonaja; species Pseudonaja textilis. The sequence continues at coordinate 185,560,555 of NC_141992.1, read as the reverse complement.
TAAAATTTCCATGTCTGGGAAAATACTTCTTATGTCTTTATGACTTTTAACACAGAAACCTACAATAAAGATAAAGAAATACTATACAGTGAGTCCAAAGAAATAGTAATCCAAAAAACATATTGATTTTATTTTAAGGAAATATTTTTCTGCTCATATTGAACACAGCAAAGGACATATTGAACACAGCAAAGGAATGAATTACTTTTTGGAAGGGCAAAGAAGTCTGGGCTGCTTTGAACACTAAAAGAAAAGTCATGAGAAAGTTGATTGTGGGAAAAGCCAGGCCCTCACTGCTTTCCTGAAAGCCAGCAGTATTGGGGCCATCCATATCTCTGGAGTGAGACTGTTCTATAAGGTGGAAACTACAATGGAGAAGGAAATTGGAGATGCTTCCAAAACTTCACCAGGTGACACGACTTCACCAGGAGGATTCAAAGCATGCCCACCCTACCAAATATTGTAGAATAAGCAAAAAAATATTGAGATAGATGGTTTCACAAGTATTTGAAATCCATATCATTTGGATTTTACAGGTGGCAACTAGCACCATGAATTGAGGCTGTGAGTTTGATCCTAGGCAGAGGCAGATATTTCTCTCTCTGGGCACAATGAGAATGTATCTGCTGAAAAAAGACTCCACACTGGCAACAAGAAGGGCATTTGGCCAGTAAATACTCAGCTCCATTCGGTTGCCCACACTCCACCCAGCAAAGGATTATGGGGTCATTAAAAGAAGATGATGATGAATTAGCATCTTGAATTGCTCCTGGAAGCCTACTGGGGGCAACACCATGGACACCAGTGGTATCATATGGCATTTGCTATTACCTCTAATGCAGTTTCCAAGTGGTCTTCAAAGGTTGCCCCATATAGATAGCCTTGCAGTAGTCAAATTGGGAGATACCTCTAGGAAAGGGCACAAATGGTGTACAAGATGTAATGAAGTTGTGTGAAGGTCTTTCTTGTATATTTATGTTTTATTTATTTATTTTTATTTGTCAATTGCTTACAAGATAATAGGTATAAGTAAAAACATAGTTATGAATACATGGATACATATAAGAAAAATAAAAGAAACAAAAGAAATAATAGGACAGGGACGGTAGGCACGTTGGTACACTTATGCACGCCCCCTACAGACCTCTTAGGAAAGGGGTGAGGTCAATAGTAGACAGTGTAAGGTTAAAATTTTGGGTTTGGGGGAAGAAACCACAGAGTCAGGAAGATTATTCCAGACATTGACCACTCTGTTGCTGAAGTCTTATTTCCTGCAATCAAGTTTGGTGCAGTTTACCTTGAGTTTGTATTTATTGTTTGCTCTTGTGTTGTTATGGTTGAAGCCGAAGTATTCATTGACAGGTAGGACATTGCAACGTATGATTTTATATACTATACTTAAATCGTACCAAAGGTGGCATAGTTCTAAGTTTTTTAGGTCTAGAATTTTGAGTCTGGTGGCATAAGGTATTCTGCAATGAGTAGAGGAGTGGAGAACTGTTCTTGTGAAATATTTCTGGACTTTCTCAACTGTGTTAATATCAGATACGTAATGTGGCTTCCAGGCTGATGAGCTGTATTCGACTATTGGTCTAGCAAATGTTTTGTATGCTCTAGTCTAGTTATTAGTGTAATATTACAGAGAAAAAGCTACATAAGATTAGGTTAACAACTCTTAACGCCTTTTTGGCTATGTAGTTACAGTGGGCTCTAGCATTTAGATCATTAGAGATGAGTATTCCCAGGTCCTTGACAGAGTTTGGATCATCAACAAGGTCTTGACTATTCAGCCTGTATTTTATTTTCTGATATATATATATTTTGCCAATATGTAGGACAGAGCATTTATTTGTTGAGATTTGAAGTTGCCATTTGTTTGACCATTCTGATACATAGTCAAGGTCTTTTTGAAGGGTAGCATTATTATCTATGGTGTTGAATTGTCACCATTGCCACCTACTCTTGAACAGGAACCAAGAGGCCAGGAGAATCTCCAGAATGTGCATCTACTCTGATTACAGGAGGGTCACTCCAAGCAGAATTAAAGATGTCAAATTACCAGGTATGGGGAGTTCTGAAACTCATAGCCACCACAGCTGGTCCTACATCCCAAGCAATGCATTTTCCAGGCACTAAGAAGGTACCTTCACAGCATCACTTGAGTAGCCAGGAATGTACACTATCAACATATAGATGGTAAGTCCAGACCAGAGGTGGTATTCAGTAGGTTCTGACCACTTCTGAAGAACTGGTAGCGGATTTTGAGTAGTTTGGAGAACCGGCAAATACCACCTCTGATTGGCTCCACCCCCATCTATTCTCTGCCTCCCAAGTCCCAGATGATTGGCTGGGTCTTCTTTTGTTGCCCTGCACAGGAGAACAGAGCTGGAAAGCAAGTTAGTGGGGTGGGATGGGAATGGAGATTTTACAGTATCCTTCCCCTGCCATGTCCACCAAGAAACACCCAACATGCCATGCCAGGCCTACCAAGCCACGCCCACAGAACCAGTAGTAAAAATAATTTGAATCCCACCACTGCTCCAGACTGATGGATGACTTCACCGAGCATCTTTTTGCTTTCAAATTCAAATATTTGCACTTCCCTACAGTTTATTATCATCAGATATTTTAATAAACCACCAGTCATTTGAGTAGGAAAAAAAACTTTTTTGATTGCCTTCAACATTTTATGTATTACATTTACAAAAATCAAATACAGACGAAATATCTATGCTGACAGTTGTTGCTTTAATGCCCATTTCATGGGTTTGGCAATATTTTTCTAAAACATAAAGTAATTTCTCCTTTGGGCATAAGTTTTAATTTTAAAGAATTGGGGTTATCAACCATCTCTTTTGGAGATCTTTTTATATTGGAAAAGGAGCACAGCAGTGTGGAATCGCCTTATAAATTAATTATCCTGGTATTTAGGTTTATTTTTTCTGGGTTCCATTTCTCGGCTTATTGTGTTTTCCATTTCTAGCAGAGAGACCACCAGAGAGTAGAAAAGTGTTCCTAAAATGCCAAGCTAGAGGTTGCTTAACTATATTACTCGATTTTTTCCCCCAACTGAAACAAAATCCTTTATGTTAATTTTATTATGTACGTATTAAAATTATGGAAGAGCTTATAAAGGGATTTGAATCTGAATCCATCTTCGTACCCTGAACTGTGAAGATTGATGTATGGTAATTCTAATTCTTACATGGAAAATCATGCAGATATTTTTGTATGTAATAAAAGCAGCTGTGTACTGACAAGTAATATCAAACCAGGGACTCATCCCCTTCCTTTTCTTTAAGGTTTGATGAATCACAGAATTGCTGTTGTGGTTCTGATCACACTTGGAGGGGGAAAAAAAACCCCACAAACCTATTTAGGGTAAGACATCTTTCAAGTGCTGGAAGATTTTTATGGCTGTCCTAGAAGAGCCTCTGGAAATATTCTCAGCTGGACCACTGCTGTGAATTCTGAGAACTGAAATCCAGACATCTAAAGTGTGAGCAGCTTTGAGGATATAAACAGCTCTATTAGATTAGTGCAGTGCTTTAATTAATTTAAGATGTGTTTGGTTCCCAGAGTCACTCAGGAAACCCACAGATAAAATGTGATCGAACAGTCTTCTCGGCCAGTAATTTCCATTAGATGTCCCTCAGCTTTCTGATACTCAAAGGGGCTTGGAACTTTTCCAACAGTATTTATTTATTAAAATATGTCTCTCAACACAGCTCTCAACTCTCTCTTTTAGTAAAGGCATTCTGAGGGAGCGCTCTGGCTCACGTGGTTAGGATTCTGAGCTGATGATTAGCAGGCTCATGTTCGAGACCCAGTTGCTGTCTTGCGTTGGGATGAGCTCCCGTCACTCCTCAGCTCCTGCCAACCCAGCAGTTTGACTGCGAATAGATAGATGGGTTACAGTGGTGGGATTCAAATTTTTTTTACTACTGGTTCTGTGGGCGTGGCTTGGTGGGCGTAGCAGGGGAAGGATACTGTAAGATCACCATTCCTGCCCCACTCCAAGGGAAGGATACGGCAAAATCCCCATTCTCTCACCCCCCCCCCAATAACCTGCTTTCCAGCCCCGTTCTCCTGTGCAGGGCAACCAAAGAAGACCCAGCCAATCAGCTGGGACTCTGGAGGCAGATAATAGATGGGGCGGGGCCAGTCAGAGGTGGTATTGGCTGGTTCTCCAAGCCACTCAAAATTTCTGCTGCCTGTTCTCCAGAACTGGTCCGAACCTGCCGAATACCACCTCTGGTTGGGTACCACTTCAGTCAGCAGCTTAATGGGAACATGAAAGGAGCAACCAACTTGGGCATTCCCCGGGCAACAGTAGTGTCGCCTGTTAATCCTTTCGCCCCAGAAGTGCTTCAGTGCTCCTGACACAAATGTAGTCATATGGAAAGTCTGAACATTTCAGCCTCTACAACAGGAACAGCTTTCCCTCAGAAGTTATGGGAACGCCATCAATTGAGACCTTCAAGAAGAGGTTGGACTGCCATTTGTCAGAAATGGTGTAGGGTCTCCCACTTGGGTGGGGGTTGGACTAGATGACCTATAAGGTCCCTTCCAACTCTGATTATCTGTAAATCATACATCAGAAAAGCCATCTCTTTGCAGGATCTCCCAAATTCCTTTCTATGCTCCCAAGGCACATATACTGTAACTACAACCGTTAAATATTGGGAGGTACATTCCTGCTCCTCTGAGGTAAGAAACAATCAAAATGTTCTAAAATATGCAGAACATTGTCTTAAAAATAAAACAAAATTGAAAACTCCCTCTCAAAATCAGGGGAAAAAAAACACTCTCCAAAATCTTGGTGGTCCCTGCTTTGCCAGATCACCCATTTTTAAAGAGTTAGAGAACAATTTAGCTCTAGGTTATTCAGGGGCATCGGTAGGAACAGTCCAGGAACAATTTGCTTCTGCTTGTGTTCTGTGATTTTTTTATTTTTGAACATAACTTTTTATGAGATACCACCTGCTTCCAATCAATTTGTACTGGTTTTTTTATTCTTCCAGAATCTTGGGATGATACACATTGCCCTCTTGCTACCTATTTTTATCCACAAAAATAGTCTGGTTTTGTTCTGAGAGAGAAGGAATCCTCAGTTTTAACCATTACAAGTAATCCTCAAATTACAACAGTTCGCTTAATGACCGTTTGAAGCTACAATGGCACTGAAAAAAGGGACTTATAACCATTTTTCACACTTATGACTGTTGCAGCATCCCCATAGTTACTTGATTTACATGTGGATGCTTGACAACTGACTCATATTTATGATGGTTGCGGTGTCCCAGGCAGTGGTGGGATTCAAACATTTTTATTACCAGTTCTGTGGGCATGGTTTGATGGGTATGGCAAGGGAAGGTTACTGAAAAATCCCATTCCCTCCCTACCCCACTAACCTGCTTTCCAGCTCTGTTCTCCTATGCAAGGCAACAAAAGAAGGCCAATCAGCTGGGACTCCGGAGGCGGAGAAGGTTTTGGGGCCTGGCCAGTCAGAGGTGATATTTGCCGGTTCTCTGAACTACTCAAAATTTCTGCTACCGGTTCCCCAGAATTGGTCAGAACCTGCTGAATACCACCTCTTGTCTGAGGGTTATGTAATCCACTTTTGTGACCTTCTGACAATCAAAGTCAATGGGAAAGCCAGATTCGCTTAATGGTGTTACTAACTTAGCAGCTGCAGTGATTCACTTAACAACTGGGGCAAGAAAAGTCGTGAAATGGGGCAAAATTCACTTAACAAATTTCTCACTGAGCAACATAAATTTGGGGCTCAATTTTGTTTGAGGACTACCTGTGTTGTTAGTATGAGTTTACATTAAAAAGCCAAGTGATTTGTCATTATAGCTTCATAATTCTTGTAATACACAAATTATTTTAAAATTTAAAGGTATTCCAAGGCAGTGCCTACAGCTTACAGTTCCAAGGCTGTTTACAGCAACCTGAAGACAGATAATCCTTGATTTGCAACCATTCATTTAGTGACCCAAAAGTGCTTTTTCCAACAGGCAACTGGACTTTCTGGTTCTTCTTCGAATACGTTTCGCTTCTCATCAAAGAAGCTTCTTCAACTCTGACTGGATGGTGGGGAATGGAAGGGTTTACATTAATAGGAAGGATTGACATCTCTTCAAAGAATGTCCATGTCAGGGCTCTGGTAGTTACCCCCATTTAAATCATGAGTAAACATGCCGGTGCTACCTGGATGTAGCCGACTCTGAGACACATCATTCATTGTCACCTTTGACCCTGGTTTTCCCCTACCCCCTGGGTGTATCATAATTCATATTCTCCAATGGGACACATCTATAGCCCAGAGTCATCAATCATGTTCTCCAGTTAGAATTTTGCGGGGCAGAAATGTCAGTCACCTAGTTACTATCTATGAAAACATTTATGGAATGCAGTTTTGGTTTTGCAAGCTGCTGCATTGCTCCCCCCTCCCTTTCTTTTGGCAACTCTAAAAGACCAGAGAAATATTTTATGAGTTAACAGTCCAGTTGCCTTTTGAAAAAATCACCTTTGGGACAACCATGACCTGGATGACTGAGAATCTCCATAGGCTATTTAGTGACCATTCAAAGTTACCACAGCATTGAAAAAAGTGACTGTTTTTCACATTTATGGCCATTGCAGCATCCCCGTGATCATGTGATAAAAATTCAGATGCTTGGCAACTATTTAGGATGGTTTCTTAGCGATGTGATTCCCCTGTTGAGGCCTTCTCAGGGGTCGGATTCTACCGGTTCGAATCGGTTCAATAGAACCGGTTGTTATTATCCTGTGCAGTTCGGAGAATTGGTAAATCGTGCCCCTGGCTGGCCCTGCCCCTCTCCACCCACCCCTCCTCTCCCAATCGGTCCTTATCACACATGCACAACATTGCAAACATGCATAACATCACCGATTGCGTTGTTCTCTGCCCTGTCACTCCTTAAGGTATTACATTTTTTCCCCTCCTGACAATCGGCTGTTCCTATGATCAGCTGTGCTGGGATTCCCCTCGCTTACTTACTGCTTTGCCCAGGAAGCTTCCCTGAGGCCCAGGAAGGCAAAAAAATAGAGGGGGGTGCAACACCCGCCCGTCTCCCCCCCACAATTTTTGCTTTCCTGGGCCACAGGGAAGCTTTCTGGGAGCAAAAACACCCCCCAGGAGGCTTCCCTGATGCCCAGAAGGCCCCAAAATGCTGCCAAAAAAAAGAAGAAGCCACGTCCACCCAGTCAAATGGCCATGGCCACCTAGCCACGCCTAGAGAACCAGTTGTTATAAAATTTAAATCCTACCCCTGGGCCTTCTGACAAGCTAAGTCAATGGGGACCAACCATGTTACTAACTTAACAACTAACTTAACAACAGCAGCAATTCACTTAACAACGGTGGCATAAAAAGTTGTAAAATGTGTGAAAACTCTCTTACCAACTGTCTTGCTTAGGAATGGGAAATTTGAGCTCCATGGGGATCATAGGTGAAGGCCTACCTGGATTTGGATTAGAGGTAGGGAGAGCCATTAGCCCCACTTTATATCCCTAACTTTGTGATTCCACATCCTTTTGTTGACCTAGTTAAATAGGTTGTGGAAGAGGGCCACAATCTGTGGTTTCGGGAACTTTTTTCGGAAAATATTTATGATTATCTTCCTATTTCTGACACCACTTTCCTCTCTCTTCCAAGTCGTTGGCTTCAGGGAAAGAGCAGATGAGAATATTCATAAATCATAAGCAATAAACAGGAGTAAAATAAAAGGAACTTAGAATAGGATCCCAGTTATTTCATTAGTAGGATTTCTATTCTGAGCAGCATAATAAATCCGGCTATAATGACTTGTCTCACTTTACAGAGGATAATTGTTTTGTTAAAGAATTGCCAACGACTTTAATCTCAATCCTGGAACCCCAATTGCTAAATAAACAGAACCAGGCCTGTTCTGGGAATAACAATTTATGGAAGATTCAAGCAGTTTGGAAGATTGAAGAAAAGAAAGTTATAACCAGGGTAAAATATCAATTCTGAGTTCCCCATTGACTTTGCTTGTCAGAAGAAGATCCCAAAAAGTGATCCCATAACCCTGGAACACTGCAACTGTCATAAATATGAGTCAGTTGCTAAGTGCTTGAATTTTGATCGTGTGACCATGGGGCAGTGGTGGGATTCAAAGATTTTTACCACCAGTTTGGTGGGCGCAGTTTAGTGGGTGCGCTTTGCGCACGTGCACATATTTTGCGTGTACATGCACACCAAACACACACTTTGCGCAGGCACAGAGGCATTCCAACTCACCTCCTATAAGCCTGCACTCTCCCTGTCACTTCAGCAGCTGCCACACAGCACTCTGCTATGCCGCGCAAAACAGCTGCGCTTCAAAAGCAGGAAATAAAAGTGACTATGGGAGCCTGGGTGGGTGGGTGGGCCCAACAGCAGAGTGGCGGAGAGAACCAGTTTGGTCTCCATGTCAACCTCCAAGAATCCTTCTTCTGCATGTCTTTCCGGCTGCCATAGAAACGGGGAGAGGGAGGAATAATTGGACTTCATGGCGGGGAAGGATGCTGGAGGTTGAAGTTGGTGAAATGTAAAAGTTGGGATGTTTTCTTGACTATGTTTACTTGCTTACTGCGCAGGTGTAGTTTCTTATCTCTCTGGGCCAAGGTCAACAGTTTTGGCATGCCAGATGTGTGAAGCCACCTAAAGATGCTCCACATGATGTTAAACACTTCTCGGATTGGATGGCCAGTTTGAACTCTTAGGGGTGGGAACATGGGATAACTTTCTATATGTGATTTCCGTGGCTATTGCCTCAGATCTTGTATTCTTCGGATGCTACCACTTCAATTTTCAGTGAAAGTCCTTTTCTCTATAACAATGGAGTCTAAGGTTTTCTTTCTTGGATTTTGAATGAGTCTCACCTGACACTCCGCTGCTCATCAGAACCGGACAGAACCGGTAGAATACCACCACTGCCGTGGGGACCCTGCAACGGTCATAAATGTAAAAAAAGATCATGTCACTTTTTTTACAGTTCCGTTGTAACTTCGAATGGTCACCAAATGAATGATTGTAAATCAAGGACTACCTGGAATATGAAATGTTTGAGGATTTGGTGACCTGGTATTGGGATTGGAATACTTGCCAGAGATTAATATATCTGTTAATTTCAGTTGCAGCTTTCCAATAAACATGAATTCTATTGAATTAGCCAAAACTGGAGAAAGAACAGGAAATGGGCCAGGAGAATGAAAGAAATGAGGACATGATTATTCAACGCGATTCAGTAAGATCATTTTAAAAAGAACCATCCCTGCCTTAATATACAAATTTGTTATGCAAAGTTTGTAACCCCTGTGCTGTTTCAGAAACAATGACAAAGGGAAATATAGAATCGTGGTGGAAAGAAGTTCTTGTTGTGCCTTCATGTAAGCCCTCGACTTACAAAAGTTCATGTTTGTGTATTGGAAGAGAATAATGAAATTGTATAAGACAGATGGATATAAAAAATGTATACAATCTAAAGTTAAAGAGTTATAATTTGAATAAATAGAAGGAAAGGGAGTAATAAAGAGAAGTTGGGATAAGATATGAAGTTGAATAGATAAGGTAAATATATATACTAAATTATGTTTATATGGAAATGTGATAATTTGGAATAATTCTGTCTTTAAATAAGATGTTGTATTGGTTTTTTCAGAAAAAGATTTCTTACGTCATTATATTTTATGTTTTGTTTTTTTGTATATTGTTTTGTAAAATTAATAAAATTTGCTTTAAAAAAAAGTTCATTTAGTGACTGTTCAAAGTTAGAACGGTACTAAAAAAAAAAAAAGTGACCTGTGACCATTTTTCCCACTTACAACCTTTGTAGTAGCCCATGATCATGTGATCAAAATTCAGATGCTTGGCAACTGGTTCATAATTATGAAGCTCGCTGTGATCACCTTTTGCAAACTTTCGACAAGCAAAATCAATGGTTATTAACTTATCAATTGCAGTGATTCCCTTAAAAACTGTGCTGAGAAAAGTTGTAGAATGGGGCAAAACTCACTTAACAAATGTCTCACTTAACCACAGAAATCTGGGGCTCAATTTGGAATTGGGTGTTGTTAGGTCTGGGAGATCGGTCCCAGGTAGATCGGGTCGCATGGAGACACGAGACTCAAAGTGCACATTCAACTCTTTATTGAATATACAGTTAGGTACAGAACCTGCGCTCAGCGCAGCTTTTCTTATAGGGCCGGCCGGCGGCTCGGCGGCCAATGACAGGGCTTTGAATCTCCCGCGATCGGCTCGGCCAATCACGGGAGGTCCTCAGCGCACCAATCACGGCCGCTCAGTTTACCAATCGGATTACGGCCCGTGTGGACCAATCGGATTTCGAGGTTTGGAGAATGCTAATATAGAACAGGTGTGTCTAGTTTAATGAAAAGAAAGACTAGGGGGTGACATGATAGCAGTCTTCCAATATTTCAGGGGTTGCCACAAAGAAGAGGGAGTCAAACTATTCTCCAAAGCACCTGAGGGCAGGACAAGAAGCAACTAATCAAGGAGAGAAACTACTCAGAACGAAGGAGAAATTTCCTGACAGAACCATTGAACACTGGAAGGTTTTAAGAAGAGATTGGACAACCTTTTGTCTGAAATGGTGTAGGGTTTTTCCTGCCTGAGCAGTGGACTGGACTAGAAGGTCCCTTCCAACTCTGTTATTTTAAAATCCTATAATTGTCAACGTAAGCCGAAGACTGCCTGTATTTGCATTTTGATGCTTTAAACTTGTATCTGTAGATTTTTCTCTGTGTCTGAATGTATGCGTGCATTCATGCACACATACATGCACATAAGAGTATACAGTACATATCAAAGAAGGACTGCCCAGAGGAAGGGAAGTACTAGGCCATTAAGGAACTTAAAGGTAGGAAAGCATGCCAGAAGTGGAATTGTCTAATTGGAATATATGACAATCTGTAATCCAGGCTGAATATCTTTCAAACTGTTGCCAACTTATCTCAGCCCTAACAGGATTTTCTTCAACAGGCTTAGAATTAAGCCAGAATGATTGCAGGACAGCAGCGGCTAAAATGGTTAATGTGGATATACCATACCAAAGTAACCATACTCACCGACCTACTCTAAATCTAATCCAGGTTGTCTGAATCTTTTTTTAAATACTGGACATGATACCTGAGATACGGTTATTCCAGCCCAGAATAAAGTGGCAGTCAAATGCAAGTAAAAGCAAACAAACGCCTTCCAAGCATAGCACTTTGTTATCAGGAGTAAATGTTCTCCTATATGCTCAAAAATGGAAAGAAAATGTAAATTCCTACAATGGAAGAATGAAGGGATGGAAAAAGTGAAGGAGCTGGCAGAGATGGCAAAGCTAACTATTTAACTGACAAGAAGAACTTATCCAGTTTTGTTGTCACTTGGAAAGCGTTTCTGGACTTTATGCTCAAAACAAAACAAAAATGAAAATTTGTTTTTAGGTTTTGACGATTACAATAATTTTGTTGGCTTGAAATGTGTAAGGAAAAGTTGAGATTGCAGTTGCATTTTTTGTTCTGTTGCACCAAAAAGAATCTGAAGTCACTGCTTGCTTGCTTTCTTCCTTTCCTTTCTTCCCTTTGTCCTTTCCTTTCACCTTCCTTCCTTCTTTCCTCCCTCCCTTCCTTAATTTCCCCTTTCCCCTTTACCTTCTGATCTTTAGTTTCATTTGTATTTTGTATGTATTACAATAAACTCTAATGCATTTTTAAAGGAGCAAATATTCTAAGCCAGATTTCTTATTGTGCTAGTTTTATATTTGCTTGAAAACAGGCAGACTTTTTTTTTTAATGAAAGGAAACCTTAAACACAAAAACATTAATCTGCATTATGAAGTGACTTACTTCACTCTATCAACTCAGGTTGCTTCTTCATCATTTTGTTGCATATGCAGCTCAAAAACTTGCTCTGAACTTCAGGGTGATCGTTATTGAACACTTAACAGCACATCTGCTGCATGACTTAATATGTGACTTAAGAATGCAGTCTGAGGATTGTTTGAGGATTACCATAGAATCACACAAGTTATTTACTTATTTTACCGTTCAGGTCACACAAAAATCTGCAAATTCTGGACAGCCCTGAAAAATAAAAATAAAAAAAGGTTTGTGTTGTAAATGTGTTGGATTTTTAAAACCACGAACATTCATTGCCAGCTCATTTCTAAAAGCACCTTTTTACTCAACAGTGGTGGGTGCACGTGGAGCTTGCAACTTTCCTGCAGTGTTTAGAGTCAAGTCTAACAGAGATGGCGTTTTTTTTCTTTTTCTTTCGTAAATTCTGTGACCATCCAGAGAGAAAGATTTACTGACTTTGGCAAAGGAACACACAGCAGGGAGGATCTACCATTTGTATAAACTGTGGAAAATTAGAAGCTGTTCTCTCCCCCATGTCCACAGTAACAGCATGCTGAACATAACGTTTGTGATTGCTGCTGGATCGTAAGGTCTCATTACAACAATAGAAGGTAAACTGGCCAGCTGCGGTTTGCTTTCAGCATGGGGAATAATGAAACCTCAAGAGAAGTAATTGTACGCCTTTGATCCATCTGCAGGAGCCCAGAAAATAAATAACAGCCATTGGATTGTTGATAAAGGTGGATGGTTCCTAGGTTGTCATTTGGGTCAGGCACAGCTTTCAAATCATCCGTCTTCAGGAACGTTTTTCATGACAACTCATATCACTGATCCATCTGCCTGATGAATCTGTACTGATATAAACTTTAGCAATAGCACTTAGACTTATATACCGCTTTATATAGTGCTTTACAGCCCTCTCTAAGTGGTTTACAGAGTCAGCATATTGCCCCCAATAATCTGGGTCCTCATTTTACCCACCTCGGAAGGATGGTGTCATGCCCCTGTCAGAATCTGATTCGGAGGGGGAGGCCAAGCAGCTGACAGAGAGTGGGAGTGTGGCTTTGGTGACTGTGGAAGAAACTGGGGAAGGGCAAAGTCCGGCTGGGCAGGGCAGGAAAGAGGTAGAGCAAGGCAGAGGTAATTCAGAGGAAGATCCAGGCCCACCCCCTCTTCATCCTAGGGCACGCAGGGAGGAAGGGAGAAGGGAGCAACATGAGTTGCGTGGCTTATGGAGGAGGAAAGGGCCCTGATTCCCTTCATTAGCTGCAGCTGGGAACACAGAGTTTAAATGGGAGTTTACGCACGGCAATTCATGGGAAGCAAATCGTGAGTTATCTTTTATAGTTGAGGATTATCTGGGTTCCTGGCGTCTTCCCAACTGTGTGTGTTTTGTTGGCCTTTGAAGTCTGCAATTCCTTCTCCTGCCCTGTCCAGTTAATTGCTGCAGTGTGGTTTGTGTGGATTTTTATTTACAGTTTATATGTACTTTGTTTTCAGACTGAATTTCCTCCACTTAAAGGCTGTTCTTGGGAGAGTTTTTTCTCCAGCCAAAGGTAACTGGACATTGAGGGCAAAGTTGGAGGTATTAAAGGGACTTTTCTTACTTATGTGACTGTGTTGCCTTTGTGCCATGCCCCGGGTCATCACAGATGGAAGGCTGAGTCAACCTTGTGCCTGATGAGGTTTAAACAGCCAAATTGCAGGCAGCTGGCTGTAAGCAGGAGTAGCCTTCAATTACTGCACTCTAACCGCTGCACCACCAAGGCTCTTTTGGGGAGTAAGTACAGGTAGTCCTTGATTTACAACAGTTCATTGAGTGAACCATTCAAAGTTACAACAGTACTGAAAAAAAAAATTGACCTGTAACCTTTTTTCACACTTACAACCATTGCATCATCCCCATGGTCACATGATCAAAATCCAGCTGTTTGGCAACTGACTCATATTTATGACAGTTGTGGTGCCCCAATGTCATGGGATCCCCTTTTGCGACCTTCCGGCAACCAAAATCAATGAGGAAGCCAGATCCACTTAACGACTGTGTTATTAACTTAACAACCGTGGCAAGTGAGGTTGTAAAAATGGGGCAAAATTCACATAACAAATGTCTCATGTAGACTCTCCTGCTTGAGCAGGGGGTTGGACTAGATGATCTTCAAGGTCCCTTCCAACTCTGTTATTCTATGTAGCCACCGACATTTTGGGCTTAGTTGCAGTTGTGAATTGAGGACTGCCTGTATTTTGCTTAGTCGATCTTCACACTTCTTTGTTTACCACGGATTTATTCTGCTTTTCTAATTAAGACGCCATTGAGACTCAGGCAGCAGGTGGATTTAAATAAATAAATAAATATGCTCCAAGCAATTAACTCCATCACCATGAGCCAAAAATGAGAAGCATTTTTTTTTTAAAGAAAGTAGGTCTAGAGATGGACAAAATATTCCATGTTAGAATTTTGACCTGGGAAAGAGAGATCCAAGTACACTGGGGAGTGGTGCAATTATTTACAGAACATCACAAACGGCTTTGTTTTCCAGACAATCCTCTTCTGAGAATGCCCAAACCATTCCCAGAATACTCCAATTGGCCTGTCCCCTGGGGGAAAATGTCAGGATCTGGAGCCATCTCAAACAATGAAAGGCCAGAAGCAGCTAGAAAACGAAATAAAATGATTATGACTGAAAATGGACCAAGGGACCGAGGCACCTCTCTGTGAGTAGAGAATTTGATAAACTAGGAGCCAAGATGAGAGAGTCTTCTGTAGAGCTTGACTTGGCCTACGATGCAGAAGTTTGACTCAGAAGGCAACATCTTCATTTCTTCTTATCAGAGGTAGTATTCCGCCAGTTTTGACCAGTTCTGGAGAACCAGTAGTGGAAATTTTGAGTAGTTTGGAGAACCAGCAAATACCACCTCTGACTGGCCCCACCCCCATCTATTCTCTGCCTCCCATTGAGTCCCAGCTGATTGACTGGGTCTTCTTTGGTTGCCCTGCATAGGAGAACGGAGCTGGAAAGCAGGTTAGTGGGATGGGTAGGGAATGGGGAGTTTGCAGTATCCTTCCCTGCCACACCCACCAATCCACACCACGCCCACCAAACCACACCCACAGAACTGGTAGTAAAAAAAAATTGAATACCATCACTGATGTAAAATCTCCATTTCCACCCCACTTCTGGGGAAAGGTTACTGCAAAATCCCCATTCCCTGCCCACTCCACTAACCTGCTTTCCAGCTCCATTCTTCTGTGCAGGGCAGCAAAAGAAAACCGAGCCGATCAGCTGGGGCTCAGGAGGCAGAGAATAGATGGGGTCGAGGCTAGTCAGAGGTGGTATTCCAAACTACTCCACATTTACGCTACCGGATCTCCGAATTTCTCAAAATTTCCACTACCGGATCTCCAGAACTGGTCAGTACCTACAGAATACCACCTCTGGACTACCTGTATGCCCTCCTCCTACTCCACCTGCTGCTCCCACTCCCAGTTGTGTTGTGAGAATGTCCACATTCTGGTTTACAATGGTTGCAATATGCAGTAGAAGTCTAAGTGTTAAATTTGGCACACAAATTTAAAAAACAGGACCCCACATTTTGTACAAAATAGAATATTGATCATAAACAGAAGATTCTGAGATGATAAACACCTGAGTCGGTATTTTGAATCTCTCCTGAATCCATTGCAATGACAAAGGGCCAGAGAGGAAAAATAACAACACTGACATGCTGGATTGAACAATGCAATACTTGGAAGAAAATATCAAAAATTGTGGGCATGCTGACAATTTTGCTCTTTGGATCTGACCACTAAGTTTCCATAATTTACTGTTGTAATAAAACAAACAAGCAAACCCTTAACTGAGAAAAAATTAGACACAATGATTTGCAAATAGTGTTTAGGTTATTCCTTCCAAAAGTATTTTTAATCAAATCCTAGTTCACTGGCTATTTAATTTTTCAGTGTCCTAATCAACTCCAAGCATCTGTTGGTAGCAAACAATACTTTCATTCCAGTTTCAGTTTCTTTTTTCTTTTTTATTTATTTGATTTGTCAATCGTGTACAAGATAATAGGTATAAGTATAAACTTGAGTAAGAATACAGAAAATAGGTATGATTAAAAGGGGACAATAGGACAGGGACAGGAGGCACGTATGGTGCACTTATGCACGCCCGTAACAGACCTCTTAGGAACAGGGTGAGGTCAATAGTGGATAGTTTGATGCTAAAGGAATGAGGGTTAGAGGATGTAACTACAGAGTCAGGCAGTGCATTCCAGGCATTGACCACTCTGTTGCTGAAGTTGTACTTTCTGCAATCAAGTTTGGAGCAGTTAACAATCAAGTTTGTTGTGGTTGAAGCAACAATAAAAGAGTTTAATCTCTGAGTTGAAAGATTCCCTCATTTTCTTTAACATTCTTTCTGTCTTCTATACTACAATAAATAACATTTCTTTATCAATTAATGAAAACTGAAAAATCAGGACTGACTGGGTGACCTGGTTTGATATCAGCATCTCCAAGTAAACCTTCACCAAGAGTTGTCAAAAAACTGGTAATCAAGTATTTGTCACTGTATCTTCTGTTTCTTAGGGCCACAGCTTTTGAACCAAGGTACCTCAGATGGGCTAATTTACGAAATGTGTTCAAAACTAGGACCTAAAACTCCAGAGAAAATGAAATCTAAGGAAGTTGTGGCTGCCTCATTGCTACTAGCTTCCATTGCCCAGCTAAACTACTGCTATGGTTATTTAGTTTTTATTTTATTTTGATTTATTTTGATTTGTCAATTGCTTACATGATAATAGGTATAAGTAAAAACATAGTTATGAATACATGGATACATATAAGAAAAATAAAAGAAACAATAGGACAGGGACGGTAGGCACATTGGTGCGCTTATGCACACCCCCTACAGACCTCTTAGGAAAGGGGTGAGGTCAATAGTAGAAAGTCTAAGGTTAAAGTTTTGGGGTTTGGGGGAAGAAACCACAGATTCAGGTAGAATATTCTAGACATTGACCACTCTGTTGCTGATGTCGTATTTCCTGCAATCAAGTTTGGTGCAGTTAACCTTGAGTTTGTATCTATTGTGTGCTCTTGTGTTGTTATGGTTGAAGCTGAAGTATTCATTGACAGGTAGGACATTGCAATGTATAATATTATATACTATACTTAGATCGGACCAAAGGTGGCATAGTTCTAGATTTTCTAGATCTAGAATTTCAAGTCTGGTGGCATAAGGTATTCTACAACCAGTAGAGGAGTGGAGAACTCTTCTTGTAAAATATTTCTGGACTTTCTCAACTGTGTTAATATCAGATACGTAATGTGGCTTCCAGGCTGATGAGCTGTATTCGAGTACTGGTCTAGCAAATGTTTTGTATGCTCTAGTTAGTAGTGTGATATTACCGGAGAAATTCATTTTCAACATTCCCTGACAGTTTGCTGGCTGGAGAATTCTGGAAGTTGAAGTTCATACATGTTAAATGTGAAAAATTGGGAAATACTGCCTTAACCACCACAGAGTACAGAATTGGAAAGGACTTTGGATGTCTTCTAATCCAACCCCTTGGTCAAACAGAAGACTCTACAGTCTTTTGGACAAATGGCTGTCCAATTTCTTCTTTTAAAATCTCCAGTGATGGAGCATCTATGACTTCTGGACCAGAGGTGGTATTCAGTAGGTTCTGACCAGTTCTGGAGAACCAGTAGCAGAAATTTTGAGTAGTTCGGAGAACCAGCAAATACCACCTCTGACTGGCCCCACCCCCATCTATTCTCTGCCTCCCCAGTCCCGGCTGATCGGCTGGGCCTTCTTTTGTTGCCCTGCACAGGAGAACAGAGCTGAAAAGCAGGTTAGTTGGGTGGGGAGAAAATGGGGATTTTGCAGTAACCTTCCCCTGCAACGGTCCTTTCGAGAATAGGTTTACCCCCTCTTATCTGTGACATCCTCTCAAATATTGGAACACGGCTATCATGTCACCCTGGTCCTTCTCTTCATTAAACTAAACATACTCAGTTCCTGCAATCGTTCTTCATATGATTTAACCTTCAGCCCCTTAATCATCTTTGTTGCTCTTCCCTGCAAGAGTCTGGAATCTCTTTTGTATCATGCAATATTCCAAGTATGGTCTTATAAAAACAGCAAAAAGTGGTACTAACACTTCATGTGACCTTGATACTATCCACCTATTCATGCAGCCTAGGATGGCATTGGCTTTTAACTTTCTTTTTTTTAACCACATTATACAACTCTGGCTCTATCACCATGGTTGCATGCCATCTCTTACATTAATTAATGCAATCTTTCCCCATTATTTTTACCCTGCTTCCAGACCATGCTGTTATATTCATTCTTTGCATTTCATTGATGTTGCCTTGTATTTCATTTATTGATGAGTTTATACACAGTTTTGCAGGAAGGTGTCACGGGATCTCCTGGTCTAATTCCCTTTCAAGTTATATTTTTCTTAATGCTACAGAAGGAAGAATGACTACTTCAGCTTCAACCGCAACAATACAAGAGCACACAACAGACACAAACTAAATGTAAACCGCTTCAAACTCGATTGCAGAAAGGATGGCTTCAGCAACAGAGTGGGCAATGCCTGGAATGCACTACCTAACTCTGTAGTTACATCCTCAAACCCTCTTTAGCCTCAAACTATTCACTATTGACCTCACCCCATTTCTAAGAGGTCTGTAAGGGGCATGCATAAGTGCACCATTGTGCCTCCTGTCCCTGTCCTAATGTCCCCATGTAATCGTACCTATCTTGTGTATTCTTACTCATGTTTATACTTATACCTATTATCTTGTAAGCGATTGACAAATCAAATCAAATAAAAAATAAAACAAATAACTTGAGTGTAACCATATTTAAAGCTCCTGCCAACCCAGCAGTTTGACTGCGAATAGATAGATGGGTTACAGTGGTGGGATTCAAAAATTTTTTACTATTGGTTCTGTGGGCATGGCTTGGTGGGCGTAGCAGGGGAAGGATACTGTAAGATCACTATTCCTGCCCCACTCCAAGGGAAGGGTACGGCAAAATTCCCATTCCCTACTCACCCCACTAACCTGCTTTCCAGCTCCGTTCTTCTGTGAAGGGCAACCAAAGAAGACCCAGCCAATCAGCTGGGACTCGGGAGGCAGAGAATAGATGGGGGTGGGGCCAGTCAGAGGTGGCATTTGCCAGTTCTCTGAACTACTCAAAATTTCCGCTACTGGTTCTCCAGAACTGGCCAGAACCTGCTGAATACCACCTCTGGTTGTGAATCTATAAAGATGTTGCCATCTGCTGAGGGCAATTATATTCATGTTTCTCAATTTTGTCTACTTTATGATGTGTGGACTTCAACTCCCAGAATTCCCCAGCCAGGCATGCTACGTTGAGGAATTCTGGGAGTTGAAGTCTGCACACCTTAAATTTGCCAAGGTTGAGAAACACTGGTCTAAAACAGGGGTCCCCAACCTGTGAGCTGCAGCCCACTAATGGGCCACAGAAATGGCAGCGAGCAGTGAACGTTGGGGAACTCTGATCTAGAACTAAGATGAAATTTATTAAAATGAGATATGGGTTTGTCCTACCCACGTCAATCTTTTTATCTCACCTGAGTTGAATAACTAAGGTGCGATCCTGGCCCTACCCACCAAAATCAAGTGAAAGGAGTCTTGCTCTGCATTTGTTTAAGTGTGAGAAGCAGTCCACTAGCATCATCACAAACATTTCCTGACTTTCAAGTCAAGGGGGAAGTGATCAGATGTGCAGAATATTATATGACATACTGAAAACTTCCAGGAGTCCTAAAGGAGGAGTCCACAACCGCAGGGCCAAGGTCTGGTACCGGGCCGCAGCCATTTGGAACCAGGCAGCACAAACAACAGTTGTCAACTCTGAAGCAAACCTAGCTGAAGCCATCTTGTGGTGCATCATAGTGGCCATGAAGCCTGAGAGGGGGAAGGGAGGAGGGGGAAGTAGATAGCCTGGCTAGCAGTCAAAACAAAAAGTTTTCCTATGGGAATCAAGGTCATTGTAACAGGTGACTGTTGATGGAGGAGACAAGCCTGCAACCCATCCTAATTGGATGTGACTGGTGACACCTGGGAAGGATTTTATTCTTTTAATTAGGTGAAAACCGTAGGAAATGTTAGAGATGGTTTTCACCGGCTGTGTCGATATGATGTATCCAATAAATATGTTCTTTGAGGAGTCTACCTGTCTCGGAGTTCTGCTTTCAGTGGGTGTGTTACTCGGAATGCTGACAGTGGGCAAATGTGTGTGTGCCCACCATTCCCCCAGAAACATCTGCTCTCCCCACCCCACCCCTGCCGCTGGTCTGCAAAGCCGGAAAGTTTGGAGACTGTTAAGTTTGAGCAATGAGAGGCTGAACCAGAGCATGAGTGCAACAGTACTTTATTTTACAAATAAAGGGCTGACCGTGCTTGCCAAGCCTGGAACTGGCTCGCAGCAATCAGCAACCGGTTGGACCCCGCAGCCTGCTTTTATAGCTGGCTGCTGGGGAGAACCAACCAATGGGAATGGGGGAATATCGCCCACACAAGTGAGTGGACCTGAGTGAGAACTCCTTGAGTCCTCAGGACATAACACCCCTTCCCCCAGATGCGAACATGCATAGTCCTTGAGGTAGACGGGGGTTTGTGTTGGCGCCGGAGCGGCGCAACTCGGGAACATTGTCTGTCTGTTCGGTATCAGTCTGTGACGGTTGAGCCGGTATAGTGTCGCCAACACTCTCTCCGGACTGGGCATCCTCGGAAACCACCGGGTTGGTTACTGGGGTCGAGCTCTCGTGGGTTGGATCAGGCTGGTCAACTCTCGGGCGCTGTTGTCCGAGTTTGGGCTGACCGGAACGACCGCTGGCGCAGACTGGTCGCAGGGTGCGATGTGGCTGGGCGGCGGATGAGACGGTTCCCCTTCGACTGGAGACTCTGGATTCTTGTTTGCGAGGTTGCTGAGGCGCCTTCTGAGTTGGTCTACGTGTCTCCTCCAGACGCGACCATCCTCCAGCCTGACTCTATACGATCTCGGCCCGGTGACGGCGATGACCTCGCCCGGAATCCAAAGTGGGTCCCCAGCGAAATTCCCTGCGAATATCGGCTCCTGTAACATAAAATGTCTAACCCCGAAGTGGAAGCGAGGGAGAGTCAGGGCAGTATTGTGGGTGCAGCCTATCTAATACAGTCCTCAGGCGCCGGCCCATCAGAAGTTCCGCTGGGGACTTATTGGTGACTGCACAGGGGGTTGAGTGCTGGCTCATCAGGAACCGTGAGAGTTTGTGGTGCCAGTCATCTCTGCCAAACCTAGCGAGAGCCTCTTTGGTGGTCCTGACGGCCCTTTCAGCCAACCCATTACTCGCAGGGTGAAATGGGGCTGTGAAAATGTGGCGAATGCCCAGGTTGGCTGCAAAACGGCTGAATTCAACTGATGCGAACTGTGGGCCATTATCGGAGACCAAGGAGTCGGGTAGTCCATGTGTAACGAACAGGCGCGTTAACACGTTGGTGATTGCTAGTGTGGTGGTCGTGGATAGCTGTGCCACGTCTATCCATTTGGAATAAGCGTCCACGACCACTAGGAACATCTTTCCATGCACGGGGCCTGCCAGATCGATATGGATTCTAGACCAAGGGACGCTGGCGCTCTCCCATCTGGTAGGGGTGGCGATGGGGGAGCAGGACGGGATTCCTGGCAAGTGCTGCAGGAACTTACCCAATTGACAATGTCCTCGTCTAGACCCGGCCACCACACGTAGCTGCGTGCTAATGCCTTCATTCTCACAATGCCAGGGTGTCCCTCGTGCAACGCCTCCAGGACTCGGGTACGCAGCGAGGTCGGAATGACCACTCGAGTGCCCCACAGTAGACAACCCTGCAAACTGGACAGCTCCTGCATGCGAGTCTTAAAGGGTGCGAATTTGTTATCAACGTTGCCTCCCGGCCACCCCTCCTCACCCAGTCGAGCACCTGGGCGAGCGTTTGGTCTGCCTTGGTTTTAGCGGCGATGTCAAGGGTGGTGATGGGCAGGTCCAACTGGGTGATTTCAAAATGGCATTGACAGGAGCTGGGTCTTCAGCCGGAGCGGGTAAGGGGCAGCGACTGAGAGCGTCGGCGTGGGATAGAGTTTTGCCCGGGCGGTGAATAAGTTTGTATGAGTAGGCCGCTAGGAAAAGTGTCCACCTTGTCATCCTAGGGAGAGGACTTGAGGTGTCTGTTTGTCGCCGGCCAGTAGGCCCAGGAGGGGCTTATGGTCGGTGACCAGTTCAAGAAGTGGCCAAAAGGAATTCGTGAAACTTTTCACGGCTGCAACAGCTGCTAGGGCTTCCTTGTCTATTTGGCTGTAATTTCGCTCCGTGGCCGAGAGCGTCCTGGAGAAAAAGGCGATGGGGGCCTCAGTGCCATTGGCGAGTCGGTGACTAAGGACCGCCCCAATTCCAAAAGGGGATGCGTCTGCTGCCAGTACTAAAGGAAGGTTGGGGTCGAATTGGATGAGCACTGCCTCTGACGTAAGTAGTGATTTGACGGCGTTAAATGCCTGGTCTTCTTTGTGCCCCCAGTGCCATGGTGACTTTTTGTCTAGTAATCTGTGTAGGGGTTCGGCTACTGAGGCTTTATGGGGCAAGAAGGATGCATAAAAGTTTAGCAGCCCCAAGAAAGCTTGTAGCTCCGTTTTGGAGGTCGGTGTGGGAGCTTCGTGGATCGCCCTAACCTTGGACTCCAGGGGGTGAATGCCAGAGGCGTCAATTTTATAACCCAGAAAGTCCACCTGTCTCGTGGCAATGGCGCATTTTTCTTTTTTTAACTTGAGGCCATGCTGTCTGAACCTCTCTAACACTGCTCGCACTCTCTGGAAGAGTTGGGGTCTGTCCCTGGCTGAGACCAAGATGTCGTCGAAGTAGGGTACTACACCAGGGAGGCCCTGTAAAATCCGCTCCATGAGGGACTGAAAATACCGGGGCAACACTTACGCCAAATTGGAGACGCTTGCATCGGAAGGCACCCCTGTGAGTGACGATGGTCTGAAGTTCCGCTGTTTGGTTATCAACAGGGAACTGCTGATATGCTTGAGACATGTCCAATTTAGCAAAAATACTGCCCGGTTCGAATGTGTGCAATAAGTGCTGAATGACGGGCACAGGGTAGGCGCTAACTTGTAAATATTTATTGATTGTTGTCTTGTAGTCCGAGCAAATTCTCAGGCTACCATCTTTTTTGAGGGGTGTGACAATGGGCGTCTCCCACTTGGCGAAATCTGTTGGCTCAATGACCCCTTGTTTTAGTAGTTTATCCAATTCAGCGTCTAGTTTTGGTCGAATAGCAAATGGAACTCTATGTGGTTTTAATCTGATTGGGACTGCCTGGGGGTCAACGGTGAACGAGATGGGGTTCCATTATAACACCCCAGCTCCTCGCTGAACACATCTGCGTAGTCAGCGAATAAGGAGTCAGTGTCTGAGGTTGAGACAGCATGGACTCCTGTTAACCCTAGGCCGAGGTGGGAAACCAATCGAGCCCCAATAAGGTGGGTAGATTGCCGTTAACTACCACTAGAGGTAGGTGGCCTTTAAAAGCTCTAAAACTGACAAAGAACTTGCCTCTGCCGATCACGGGAATGGCCTTCCCCTGGTAGTCCTTCAGACCGAACTGGCATCTCTGAAGCCGGGTAGTAGATAGGCTGGGGTGGAGTCTCTTGAGGGTGTTCCACGAGATTATTGAGAGCGCTGACCCTGTGTCAACCTCCATGTGGCACGGTTTACCTTCTAGGGAAACGGAGAGAGAAATTTTACTAACAGTGTGGCAAGTACGCCTGGCAAGGCGGTGCGTGCGACAGTTTAATACTTGCCTCTGTGGTCCCGAGTGCGAGGACGGGGTCTGTGTGCAGCGCTTTGGGGGCTTGGCAGACTCTGCAATGTGCCCCTCTTATGGCAGTTGTTGCAAACGGCTCCTTTAAACTTGCAGGTGGCCCTTTGATGTGATCCCCACAGGCTAGGCACAATGTGATGTGCTTGGGTGGACCGGTGTATTCTTGTTTGGCCCCTACCTGCGACCGTCTGTCATTGGTGAGGCGGTGTTCGTCGTTCTCATCGTTGTGGGTTTCTTCCGCTTCCACCTCTTCGGAATGGACTGGGAACGATGCTAGCTTGGCACTTGGGCCCTGAATTTCG
This sequence comes from Pseudonaja textilis, assembly GCF_049901715.1. NCBI lineage: Eukaryota > Metazoa > Chordata > Lepidosauria > Squamata > Elapidae > Pseudonaja > Pseudonaja textilis. Next base: position 185,536,471 of record NC_141992.1, on the reverse strand, counting down.
GTGGCTGAGTTCGTTGCTAGCTCGGCTGCTAGGGCCTGCTCGACCGCTTGCGCGAGGTTGAGGTCTTTTTTGCTAGCAGGCGCCTCTGTAGGTTGAGATCCTTGACCCCACAAACTAATTGATCGAGGAGCATGTCCTCCAGGTATGTTCCAAACCCGCAGTGCAGGGCTGCTGTTCTGAGGGCGGCCATATGTTGATTGATGGTCTCCTTACTAGATTGCTTCCTCATACGGAACGTGAACCTCCTGGCGATTTGTGAAGGCCTGGGAGCGTAGTGGTTAGTGAGGATCTCAAGCAACTCGGACCACGGAACGTTTTTCAATTCTCTCGGCGCTACGAGTGCTGCGGCGGTATCAAAACGGTGGCTCCGCAGTAGATTAGGAAATAGGATTTTTCCGATGCTCTCCCGCATCTGCCAGGCCGACCGCATCGATGTAATGATTGAAGCGGTTCTTATACGATTCCCACTTCTCTTCGTCTGGTTTAAACGCCGGGAATACTGGGTTGGAACTCATGGTGCTGGAACGGCTGGGCTACCTGCGGAAAAAATCTCTCTGGGACTACGAGCGCTCGTGAGTTACTAGTGATATCAGCTCTGGAGAGGTTTTTTGCTACCCTCTCTTCTCTCTCTGGGTTACCACGTTGGCTGCTAGCCGTTGGAGGTGTCTTGATTCGCGCCAAAAAAAGTGGGCGTTAGTGACTCTCTACAGCGCTGTGCTGTGATTCCTACTGGCTCGAAATTCAAATGACACCCGTTTGAATTTCGCGCCAAATGCAGAGCGGCTGCGGCTCGCAGCGCTTCACTTTCCCCGTAGCGGGGCTAACAAGCGGCTACAGACGCTTCTAACTTTTTGAATCAGACCGCTTTCTCTGGCTGCGGATCAGCGTTTGCTCTTTTTGATCGCTCGTTTTGTTGGCTGACCGCTCTCTCTGGCTGCGGATCAGCGTTTCCCTTATCGCCAGCCGATTGCTCTCTCTGGGCTGCGGATCGGTGGCTAGTGACTCAGCGGTTGCAAGGTGCATCTGGTAGCCATCCCATCCTCGTCGCCAGTGTTAAGTTTGAGCAATGAGAGGCTGAACCAGAGCATGAGTGCAACAGTACTTTATTTTACAAATAAAGGGCTGACCGTGCTTGCCAAGCCTGGAACTGGCTCGCAGCAATCAGCAACCGGTTGGACCCCACAGCCTGCTTTTATAGCTGGCTGCTGGGGAGAACCAACCAATGGGAATGGGGGAATATCACCCACACAAGTGAGTGGACCTGAGTGAGAACTCCTTGAGTCCTCAGGACATAACAGAGACCATTGTCCTAGAGAAAGGAATGGAGGTGAACTTTGTCACAATTGACAAATGAGACTGTTTTACTGCTTACAGATGCCTACCAGTGGTAGTATTCTACCTGTTCAGCCTGGTTCTCCTGAGCCGGAAGCACCAGGGTTGGGATTCTACCAGTTCACACCTATTCGCTAGAACCGGCTGTTAACATTCTAAGTAATTCGGAGAACCGGTTGTTAGAAGAAATTACTGGCCTAATCCTGTAAGAAGGACAGGAAGGAAACATTCTGGTGTCGCTTACAGAAACTGCCTCTCGGTTAACCCTTATTACATTCTTGGCAGGACTAGACTTCCTGTCTCAGGAACTTCTCTGGAGTTTTTTTTTCCTTCCTTTGCTGGTACTTTGCTTTTGTGGAGTGACCATACAAAGTTACAATGGCACTGAAAAAAGTGATGACCATTTTTCACACTTATGACTGTTGCAGCATCCCCACAGTCATGACAGGCCAGGCGAGGAGATGTGTGCTTTGATGTGAGTGATATTGAATGGGCCACGCCTAGCCAATAACATGACCACCAAGCCATGCCCACCCAGTCACATGACCACCAAGCCAGGCCCACCAACTAAGCCACACCCACAGAACCAGTTGTTAAAAATTTGAATCCCACCCCTGGGAAGTGCCAATGAGCAGCAGAGACCAAACTGGTTATCTCCAACTCCCTGCTGTTGGGCCCACCTGCCCACCCGGGCTCCAGTACTGACCTTTATATCCTGCTTTTGAAGCACAGATGCTTTGCACGGCACAGCAATTGCCGTGCGGCAGCTGCCGAAGCATTAGGGAGAGTGCCGGCTTGCAGGAGGTGACTCAAAACACCTCTGCGCCTGTGCAAAGTGCACATTTGGAGCATGCGCAAAGTATGTGTGCACGTGCTCAAAGCACACCTAACAAGCCATGTCCGCCGAACCAGTGATAAAAAAATTTGAAACCCACCCCTGATGCCTACAGTCCAGGAAAACATCTAAACTCTTGAGTGGGTATGAGTAGAACACAGTCTAGACCAGGGGTGTCCACCTTGGTAACGTTAAGCCTGGAGGACTTCAACTCTCAGAATTCCCCAGCCAGCTGGCTGGGGAATTCTGAGAGTTGAAGTCCTCCAGGCTTAACGTTACCAAGGTGGACACCCCTGGTCTAGAACATTATGAAGTTATTATGTGGGAGAAAGAGTGCACCAGAAGCATCACAGTGTGTTTTCAGAAAATGCTTTACGTCAAGCTTTTAATCCAGAGTGTTGGTGAATGTTTTATTGGCAGGAACTGTGAGAGGAAGCAGGTGGAAAGAGGTGAAGGCCAAACTAGAATGTTGGAAACATCTGCACTTCGAAGGGAGGAGTAAAAGATTGAACAGATGCATCACACGAAAATGAAAAACATGTTTCTAAAGTATGCTTCATTTTTAATGGTTTAATTTATATTTGTTTAAAAAATACAATAAGCCGTTTTACTAATGGTCGAATTATTGCTCAATTTGCATCCCTTTCAATGGAAAAGTGTTGGTTGGTGATTGATTTTTTAATTTCTCCCTTGAAAGTGGTTGCTGCTGTTATCCAATCCATTCTATATCTCTACTTATGCAGCATTTCTAGGCCATCTTAATTCCCAAGAAAGGACAATGCAAGTGAACAGATCGTGTTAGGAACTCCTTTGTAATTATGACGCAGGACAACATAGAAGTGGGAACCAGAAAAACATAATACCTTCACCTTCATTTTCATAGATCCTTATATATCCCTTCTTTATGGTTTGTACATATAGGAGAGAAATAATTGCAATAAGGAATCCATCTAACATAGAGATACATTGTTCAGTCTACAGCGGGGTAGATCAAACCCAGAACCAACCTAGAACTAAGGAGAAATTTCCTCACATTGAGGACAATTAACGAGTGGAGCGGTTTGTCTCCAGAAGTTGTAGGTGCTTCAACACTGGAGGTTTTTAACAAGTGATTGGACAACCAATCTCTCCTGCTTCAGCAGGGGGATGGACTAGAAGACCTCTGAGATCCCTTTCAACTGTTATTCTGTTAAATGTTGCTTGTCCTTGTGAAAAAGGTTTCTAGCTTGAAGCTAGGGGGAAACTCAGATGCAATAGCTAGAAATTAATGTAAGCATCATCATTCCTCCAGCATTTGTTCTTGCTTTATATTGGAATTATTTTTAAGATGAGAAATAGGAGGATAATGGTAGAATAGTTCATGCGAGACCTACAGAAGTTTTCTGAAATCTTCTGAGTTCCTTCACGACACACAAAATTTTTAATTTAAAAGGGAGAACAGCTAGCAACTGGACTTTCTCACATATAAAGGCAGAATTACAGATGGATTACTAAATACAAAATCCATGGTTCCCATAGCTTTGACCAATAAACACACTGAGATGATTGACAATCAGCGGGTATATTAAATATATTGTGATTTTATTTTATTTTGCTCACGTTACTTAACAAATAAAAAACTTAATTTAAGCATGATTGTGCCTTTCTGCCACACACAAAATTTCTGGTTAGGAGAAACCATCTGTTTCAACAAGACCTTGATTAGTTATTAAAACACACGGAGATCTTGTTACAAGGGTTTATAATATATGCTGCAGATAATACTTACAGACTGCTATTAGGGCTCTTCCTTCATATCTTCAACTAGGAATTGCATATTTGGTTTTACACATCAAATGAAAACTTTGCTGTGTTCTAATTCTTGAGGGATTCCAGATTTAGAAAGCTAAGAAAGGAGAAGATCCAGATCAAAGACTTCGGGTTAAGCATCTGCCTGGTACACAAACAATCCCAGGTTCAGTTCTTATGTCATGCCTGGAAGCCATGTGTGCACAATAAATAAGGCATTCACTCATTTTATGTGAAATATCCGTTACACGGTATCTGCTAAGTTGGGTAGTGGGTGGCAGAAATTCTGTAGTGATATGGAAAAGGGGACATGGAAAACATCTGATATTTATTTTTTATCATGGTCTATCAGCTCATGGGTAGGGCACTTATTGCTAAGTCTTGGTAAAATGGCTGCTATTAAGAGTCATCTACTAAGATTGTTGACTGAGCAGGTACAAAGATAGCCAGGGATTGAGGAGTATCCGTAATGTTGTTACATCGCTGTGTGGTGGTGGTCTTGCAATGATCACATCCACTCTTATCATGAAATTGAGTGAGTTTGTTCAGCCGCTTTTAGCCCCATCTGCTTTACAGGGTTGTTGTTATGTGGAAGAACAGGAGAAAGAAGCATTACATAGGCCACCTTGAGTTCCTAAACAATTCAGTATTTAAATAAATGCTTTTTTCTTGGTTTTCTTTTATTTTCTACTACTTCAAGTGCCTAATTAAGACAATGATGCAATAAGAGGATATTAGGGGGGGGATCATACTAAGACAGGTGTATATATTATTTTACAGCGGTCAGGATTGTGTATGCACAGTACTGGAAACAGGAAAATATACCATCTGGGGCAGGGGTGGGATTCAGAATTTTAAACAACTGGTTCTGTGGGCGTGGCTTAGTTGGTGGGCATGACTTAGTGGTCATGTGACTGGGTGGGCATGGCCAACTCGACGTCACTCACGATGGGCGCTTCTCCTTGGCTGGACTCTCATGACAGTGGGGATGCTGCATTGGTCATACATGTGAAAAACGGTCATAAGTCACTTTTTTCAGTGCCATTGTAACTTTCAATGGTCACCAGTTTTAAGACCAAAACTCAGAAAGGGTATGTAAACTCACGTTTGAATGTCAATCTTTCTAGCTAATCAAGAAGCCTTGCTGAATGTCACTCATTTTGGTTCCTTGTCATTAAAAGCTTCTTTCTGGCAGCTCTGCTTCGTTATTCAATTATTTCTTCAAAGTGCTGATCATTGCATGCGGCTGGAAATACTTCCAGGGGAGTATTTCCTCCCAAGAGCAGTGTAAAAAGCTTAAAATAACCGTTTCCCTTTAGGAAAGTACCAGAAAAGAAAGAAAAAACAAACCTCCTCCGGAGACAGAAAGTCTAGGCATACTGCCAAGAATGTAATAAGGGTGGGAAAAAACAAAAGGAGATTTCGTCCAACAACCGGTTCTCCGAACTGCTTAGACAGTTAACAACTGGTTCTAGCGAATAGGTGAGAACTGGTAGAATCCCATTCCTGATCTGGGGGGAACAGTGTTAAGAAAGATTCTGGACAGCACAAAGATGGACAGGCTGACTCTAGAGTTAAAAGATAGAAATGAAACGGAGTATTACTTAGTCTGGGACGCCTGGTATATTTAGTTAGACAATAGACATAAAAATAACATAGCAATTGAGATACGAACATGAATGTTGCCGATGTCATAATGTTGTTGGAAATGTAAATATGTTTTTAAATTGTTGAAAAATGCTTAATAAAATTTAATTTAAAAAGAAAGGAAAAAAAGAAGATAAAATAAAGCTCAGTGAAAATCATCTGAGGGTGAAAAGGTCAGAGGGAATCTCTAACCAGCAAAGTCTGTAACATGAACGGAAAGGAAATGCAGGAAGTAGATGATTTTGGTGTTTTGAGCAGGTGCTCCTTCAATTCACCCCAACCATTAGGTTCAGGGTGTCCTGCCAAATTTCACAAAGGAGGGAAAGAACGGGAATTTCTGCTAAATGTTTCCTTTGGGTTCCCTTTGATGTTCATCAAAACATCTGTGTATCAAAACAACCTTTTCTAAGCAACCAGCTTCTGTATGGCAGACCCATCCATGTTTGAAATGTTGCAGAACACGTAATGGAAGTACACACATACTACAGAAGCAGTATGTCTACTGATCTTTGGGTAATATGTCCACTGATCTTTGGCTTTGGGTAAGTCTGTTGGAATCAGCCTTGTTAAGAAATTCGCTGAGCAAGAATCAGGGCACCTGCCTTGACTGAAAGGATGCATCAGAAGGGAAAGGAACATTCATTGTTCTGCATTAACAGTGAGACACTGCTATCATGTCACACCTTGTCCTTCTTTTCAGATAACAGATAACAGATAATCAAAGTTGGAAGGGGCCTTGTAGGTCATCTAGTCCAACTTCCCACCCAAGCGAGAGACCCTACACCATTACTGACAAATTGCAGTCCAATCTCTTCTTGAAAGTCTCAAGTGATGATGCTCCCACAATTTCCGAGGGCAAGCTGTTCCATTGGTGGATTGTTCTCACTGTCAGAAAGTTTCTCCTTATTTCCAGGTTAAATCTCTCCTTGTTTAGTTTTCATCCATTATTCCTTGTCTGGCCTACAGGCACTTTAGAAAATAGATTGACCCCTTTCTCTCTGTGGCAGCCCCTCAGATATTGTAAGACTGCTATCATGTCTACCCTGGTCCTTCTTTTCATTAGACTAGCCATGCCAAGTTCCTGTAACCATTCTTCATATGTTTTAGTCTCCAGTCCCCTAATCATCCTGGTTGCTCTTCTCTGTATTTTTTTCTAGAGTCTCAACATCTTTTTTATAGTGTGGGGACCAATACTGGATGCAGTACTCTAGGTGTGGCCTTACTAAGGCTTTATAGAATGGTATTAGTACCTCACTTGATCTTGATTGTATCCCTCTGTTAATGCAATTTAGGATTGCATTAGCTTTTTTGGCTGCTGCTGTATCAAATTAGACATACCCAGTTCCAGCAACTGGTCTTTATATGTTTTAGCCTCCAGTCCCCTAATCATCTTAGTTGCTCTTCTCTGCACTCTTTCTAGAGTCTCCATCTCCACATCTTTTTTACATTGTGGCAACCAAAACCAGATGCAGTATTCCAAGTATGGTTTTACCAAGGCATTATAAAGATTGGACAGCCAACTTTCTGAAATTGTATAGGGTTTCCTGCCTGAGCCTCCAAGGTCTCTTCCAATTATGTTATTTTGTTATAAAAAGAGGTTTAGGAATTGTCAAGAGCTTGAGAGCTTAATTCGAGAGTCAAAGGGTGTCCATCAATAATGTTTTATCAAGACTGATGCCTATCCAACATGATCATTTCATGTCAAAGCTCTAATTCAACAGTGCCCAAATACCGGAATGGAAAACCAACCTCATACACTTTTCACAGCCATTTTGTAATTAAAAATAGGACCAATGGATAGTTTCCTTTTCCCTTCCAAAAGAAATAATATTGTCTTTTTTTTTTCCTTTGTGATATTCTGGCTTGTACCATCAGCAGTTTGTCACCAGCTTAGCCTTCAGGAAGGTCTTGCTGATTCATACCAGGCTGAGACTTCAACAGGCCTCCTGCCAAGAAAAATAGTGATTCCAGTTGTAATTTCTCAAGATCCTCATTGTTCCTCTGAACTTCTGATCCATTGCACCATGTGCAAGCTATTAGCTGTGTTTGTCAACAGAGCTGATTTCCAAAAAGGACTCAGGGAGGGAAGGCAAGAGGGAAGCAATAGAGGCAATCTATGTGGTCCGTTCTCAGTTCCTTTTTGCCAAGAGTTCCCTCCTCCCTGTCTCTTGATTCCACTTGACAGGCTAACTGATGGACCAGAGGAAAGCAAGGCTGTTATTTGTTACTAACAGGATACTTACTTGGCAGAGCCATTCATATGCAAAGAGCTGGAGGTCTGACGCTGTCGCTTGGGAATACTCTTCTATCTAAGTATCCTAATTTTGCCCGTAATTAGGAGATATTTAACCATTGTCCGAGTAGAATATCAATCTCTTTGAGCGGGTTTCCCCCCCTCTCCTGGGTGTTTTGGATTGCAAGACACTGTCTCTAAGGAAGGGAGATGCCGGTTCACTTGGTTTTGATATACAAACATGAAGAACTGTTATATAAAGGATGCAATATTTCATGCAGTTGCCAAAGTGACCCAGGACTGAATGGCAAATCCAGAAAGTAAGCTGTAAGGTGGCTTATGGAAAAATCAGATGTTCCTTTTCTTCCACACTTGATTTGGTCCAGGTGGATTTGCAACATAAGAAACAAAAGTCTTAGTGGACAACCAATTAAATATGAGGCAACAGTGTGCAGCGGCAATCCAAAAAACCAATGCAATCCTGAATTGCATTAACAGTGGGATACAATTAAGATCAACTAAAGTACTAATACCACTCTATAAAGCCTTAGTAAGACCACACCTAGAGTACTGCATCCAGGTTTGGTCACCACACATTTAAAACATGTTGAGACTCTAGAAAGAGTGCAGAGAAGAGCAATCAGGATGATTAGGGGACTGGAGACTAAAACATACGATGAACGGTTGCAGGAACAGATCATGGTTGCAGGAACTGAGCATAGCTAGTCTAGTGAAGAGAAGGACCAGGGGAGACATGATAGCAGTGTTCCAACCAATATTTGAGGGGCTGCCACAGAGAGTGAGGGGTCAAGCTATTTTCCAAGGCTGAAAATGAAGGCCAGACAAGAATGGAAACTGATCAAGGAGAGATTTGACCTGGAAGTAAGGAGAAAATTTCTGACAGTGAGAACAATCCACCAATGGAACAGCTTGCCTTCAGAAGTTATGGGAGATTCATCAATGGAAACTTTCAGGAAGAGACTGGACTGCCATCTATCAAAAATGGTATGGGGTCTCCTGCTTGGGCACAGTGGCTGTTGGATTATATGACCTAGAAGGTCCCTTCCAACTCTGTTAATCTGTTAAAAAAACAACACCTTGAGTTGTTTGTATACTGGTTTTTTTGTCTGGAATTGTCATCGTTCATTTGCCCATTTGTCCTCATGCCACTCCTGTCAATTTGCAGGATGTTTTGAGTCATCCCAACTTCTGGGAACAAAAAGAACAAAAATTTATAAACTCTGAAGCAAATTTTGATTCTTTGGAGAGAGGAATTTTCTACAAAGCGGCTGCTAGGAGGGCAAGTTTCTTTGATCAGCAGGTCAGGTGAAATTCTCCAGGAAGATTGTGTAAGAGGCACACAGTTGCTGAAGTGGGCCCAAAGCGAGTTGAACAAATGCTTCAACAAATGTTGTAGGGTAGCCCAGATAGAGCACAATGGCTCCTTTCTGTGTTGATCCAATCCCAGCAGGGTCCCAAGGGAGAAGCAGAGTAAATCTTCTGCTTTTACTATAAAGATGCACCCAGCACTTCAAAACAGACCTTCAGCGCTTAATTCGAAATGCAGTTTCGGTATTCCATATGAATCTTCTCAGACAGAACTCTGCGCTTCCTATCCCTCAAGACGGATGAGATGCATAATTTTAAAATCCGGATGAAATAAACATTGTCCTTCCTCTGCTGCTACCACCCAGGAATCAAAGCTACAGCTGCTTTTCCCCAAAGGAGACCAACCTGGCAACACTCAAACAAAGCAGATACACACAGCACGCATCTGAAAGGAGAATATTGATAGAGGGGTTATCACCACAGTGAAATGTTTAGGAAGAAATGACCTTAATGGAAAAACAGCTGCTCTATTCCCGACCAAACAGCTATTAAGACAACCTTCTGCCCCGCCTCCAGCATGCTGCCCTCCAGATGTGTGGGGATTACAACTCCCAGAATCCCTAGCCACCATAACCAGCTTCCAAAAGAACAAAGGATGCCACTTCTTGCTTAGGATTGCTCATCCAATCTATGACAGTGCCATATATCTCATCTCATGATTCCTTTGTGTTATTTTATCCTTCACGAAGTCTGTTTGTCTGCTTTGTCTGAAATTGTATAGGGCCATTGTGCTGGTTAGACAGTATAAAGTTAGTTGGGAATTATGAGGTGTCCCCTTAAGGGAATGCCTCATGGGAGGTGTAGTTCATGTCATATGACAACATGACATCTGTAATCCTGAGTGGTCACTGAATTGACCCTTGGTGGGTTGGGGGAGTTTCCTTTATTCTTGCTTGGACCCCAGCATTATGCTGGTGTCTTTCCCTTTGCTGTATCGTTATGGGATGAAGATAACCATATTTTCACACTATGAAGATAACTATGCAAAGACTGGACATTAGATGAATCCAGACGTCGGATTCAAATTTTTTAACAACCAGTTCTGTGGGCGTGGCTTAGTTGGTGGGCATGGCTTGGTGGTCATGTTATTGGCTGGGCGTGGCCAGCTCAGTATCACTCATATTGAGACACGCATCTCCTCGCCTGGCCTCTCATGACTGTGGGGATGCTGCAATAGTCGTAAGTGTGAAAAATGGTCATAAGTCACTTTTTTCAGTGCCATTGTAACTTTGAATGGTTACTCCACACAAGCAAAGAACCAGTAAAAGAGGGGAAAAAAACTCCAGGGAAGTTCCTGAGACAGGAAGTCTAGTCCTGCCAAGAATGTAATAAGGGTTAATGGAGAGGCATTTTTTGTAAGCGACACCAGAATGTTTCCTTCCTGCCTTCCTTACAGGATTAGGTCAGTAATTTCTTCTAACAACTGGCTCTCCGAACTGCTTAGAATGTTAACAACCGGCTCTAGAGAATAGGTGTGAACCGGTAGAATCCTACCTCTGGATGAATCTCAACATAACTGTGAGTTATACCTTGAGGATGCCTATTACAAACCAATAAAGAAACTTTGTATGGAAGCCTTTGTAGAGTTTATCTAACTGTCTTTATATTCAGCCAGAAAATTAAAGACAGAACTGCCGTGATGGCAAACCTATGACATGGGTGCCACAGGCACGCAGAGCCATTTGTGCAGGCACATGAGCTCCAGCCAAACTTACTTGCACTGCACATGTGCGTGCCTCCCAGCTGATTTTCAGCCTGTTTGAGGCCATTTTTGCTCTCCCGGAGGCTCGAGGGAAGCCTCTGCAGCCTTGGGAGGCCGAAAAATGGGTCTTCTGGAAATACCGGAAATGCCAAAACAGGCCCATTTTCAGCCTCCCAAGGCTCCAGAGGCTTCCCTCAAGCCTCCAGGAGGGTGAAAACGGCCTAAAACACCCCAAAAATCTGCTGGGAGGAGTGAGTATGCACAGTGCAGGTAAGGGGGCAGGAAAAGGTGTTGCACACATATGCGCAGGGGAGGCAGGGGGCATTGCATTGTGGGTGCCGGCACACATGTGCGTGTGCTTTTGGCACACCACAACAAAAAGGTTCACCATCACTGGTATAGGTTTTCCTGCCTGACCAGGGGGTTGGACTAGAAGACCTCCAGGATCCCTTCCAACTCTGTTATTCTGTTTTTAAAAGCGCTGCTAAATTGGAGATGTACATTTCCTCAATTTATGAAGCTTTGTCTGCCTTTTTAATTATCGATGTTAATGTTTGCTTTGTGTGTGTTTTTTTTTTCCTGATGTACACTTTATTTAAATGCAGCTAGCACTAATGCACATGTTTGCGTTCAGCTTTTAAAAGCATGCTGTTTGGTATGCAAGTTTCTCAAATAAACACACAGCTTGATAGAAACATTCATATATAGAGTGGTGGATATCACTAGATTTAATTCCCTGTAGATATCCTGGTTGGAAAGGGGTTTGCTAAACTCTGACCTGGGGTCTAATTTCCCAGTCGTTGTTTGCAATCCCCAGATACCCGAAGGATGAGATGGATTCCATCGAGAGTGAATTATCCTGCTGATTTTCTGCAACCAGCTAATGAAAAAGTAAAGTTGACAATGCCACCCTCTGGGACTGTTACAACTGTTATAGATTTCCCTTGGAGGCTGAACTTAACTCCTCAACTTATGACCACAACTGGAATCAGAATTTCTCTTACCAAGCAAGGAAATGCTTAAGTAAATCATGCCTAACGTTACCACCCCATTTGCATAGTTTTTTAGCTAAACTCTGCAGTTGTTATGTTGAATTATACGTTATTAAATGAATCCCCATTGACTTTGCTTGCCAGAAGCTGGCTGGGAAGGTCACAGATGACCCTGGAATACTGCAACCCTCATAAATACATGTCTGTTGCCGAGCAAATTTGAATTTTGAGCACATGTCTGTGGGGATGTGGCAATAATCATAAGTGCAAGAACTGGTCGTAAGTCACTTTACAATTAATAAAATTAGGCAGATTATCTGCTGATGAATCCACCACCTTTTGTAATATTTTATCTTGTTTTTGTCATGACTCCAATAAAGAACGGACTGGAGCCAAGACAGCCAGAATGTGATACGACCATATTCTTTCACTTGCCTAGTGTTACCACGTGGACGCTATAATGAATATTTGTCAAATAACTAACATCGGCTTCCTGACAAGGAATGGTGTAATAATAATGATTCATGGCTGGATGTCAAGGGGGTGCAGTTACCATGTTTCTTTAATTTAAAGATGCCGGATGTTAGGCAGTGAAGCCAGACGGAAGGTGGTTATAGTAATTATATTGTTATCCACATGTATAAATACAGCTCTGGGTTTCGTTGCAACCCAGAGCTGACTTTAAACATAATTTGATCGCTGTTACCTGTTGTTGCGGTGTGGAAGACAAACAAAAAACTTCACTAAAGCTACAGGGAGTGAATTGATATCTTATCGTTCACCCCCTCAATCTCGGACGAACAGCTGACAGTTTTCTTTTCCTTTTTTTAACTTTATTTTTAATATGCTGTTGTTTCCAATTCTGGCCAGTGTAAACTTCATATTGTTATTTGATATTTATTTATCCAGTACTTGGTTAAAAGCATTCTGTTGTTCACACAAGGTTGTGTGAATTTCATCTCCTAAAATTCTCAGCAGCAGCTGTGGTGGATGGAGAATTTGGGGAGTTGAAATCTGTACAACGGAAAATTGCCTAGTTTGAGGGGGGAAAGCAGGACAAGGAACTGCAACAATAATAAAACATTCTTCTTTTTAGGCAAAATCTTTTGTTCTCAGTGTTTGTTAATGGGTTATTCCATATTAAGCTTTTTTCTGAGTACAAAATGTCTCTGATGAAATGTTCAATCAAATTAAAGAAGCAGCGCACTATTTTGCCAATTTTTAGATGGTACTTTTCCATGTTGCACTTTTCGGAAAAATGCTGCTTACCAATAACATCATTGGTTGCAAAACTCCAGGCAACTAAGTAACAGCAGTAGCCTGTTCTATTGGTTAGTCATTTTTTTCAGTGTATACCTGTACAAGTAATCCTCTATTTACAACCATTCATTTAATGAACATTTAAGTTACAATGGCACTGAAAAATGTAAGTAATGATTGTTTTTCACACTTACAAATGTTGCAATATCAGAATCAGAATAGAGCTGAAAGGGACCTTGGAGATCTTCTAGTCCAGCCCCCTGCTCAAACAGGAGATTCTATACCATTTCAGACAAGTGACTGTTCAGTCTCTTCTTAAGAACCTCCAGTGATGAAACATCCACAATGTCTGAAGGCAAACTGTTTCACTGGTTAATTGTCCTCACTGTTAGGAAGTTCCTCCTCAATTCTTTGTTGCTTCTCTCCTTGATTAATTTCCATCCAATGTTTCTTGTCCTGCCTTCAGGTGCTTTGGAAAATAAAATTGACCCGCTCCTCTTTGTGGCAACTTCTCAAATACTGGAATACGGCTATGATTTGTCAGCAATAAATTCTGGAAATTTCATTTTCCAGAATTCCCACATTTTTTTTTAGAAACCACAAGTCATAACGTAGTTTTGATTCATAACATAGTTTTGAAATTCCTTTATTTGTTAAATTATATTTACTGAAAATTTTCATATGATAGGGTAAATGGAAAAAAATCAGAAAAGAAAAAGAAAACCGATTTAAGAAGCATAAAAATGACTTCCAACTTTCTTTCAACAGATAATTGCATTCTTATTGTTCCTCCTTCCTAAGTATTTCACAAGTCCCTTCACCCCTTCACTTGGTCCTCATCTTTCTTAGCCTTGAAACCCACAAATCAACAATTTATTTTCTTCTGTCAGGAAAAAAAGTCCATATAAGGCTTTCAGTCTTTTCAAAAATGTTTTTGTTGTTTGTTCTCTGACCAAACTGGTCAGGTTGCCCTTTCTATCAATTCTGACATTTTCACAATTCCTTCCTCCACTGTGGGAATTTCATTATTCTTCCATCGGAGTTTTGTAATTTCTTGAGTCCAGGCAGTTGTCACAGAAGAGCAGGCAGAACTGGGGGTTAGCTTAAAGTCATTAGCTTAAAGTCATTATAGTCCCACAAATGGTCTAAGTCCAACTCCTCTTGAATTCCGTTGATCTTTCTTTGGCGCCAATTTAGTATTGCGCTTTAGTGTAGATTCTTGTGTATAGACTTGAGCAATAAATCTTTCAAACTCAACGTAATGTATGGTCCTGATCCTTTGTGCCTGACATTAGTTGACAGTTTCCTTCCTGTTGCTTTGAAGTTCCTTACCGTTGCTTCCAAAAGGAACCAAGCCTATTGTAATTTACATCCTTGTTACCTGATATACGAGGGTCAGACGATCAGACATGGCTTTTGTTGACCAGTTACATCTGAGCCAATATGGACATGTGTTTCCTAGTTTTCATCATTTGGAGATGCTGTTAATTTGATTCTCTTCGCCTGCTTACATAGTTCTTAGTTCCATGATGGACCTCAATCTCCATCTCTTTGACAAGGTGGGCATCCCATGGTGGAAAGGAAGAGGAGGATCATTCCTACTATGACTACATTGGTTAAAGTGTCATGGGATCTTATGATCTATGACTGTCCCATCAGAAATCTTATATGAATTTATGACTCCACAAGAGTTCAGCCATTTATAAACAAAACAACAGAGCTGAATACCATATACCTGTTAGAATTGGACCCAGTATGGACCAGCTTTCTCTGCCTATAGACCTACTGACTACTAAGGAGCAATATATAAAAAATAGCTTGCAGAGAGATTCCATGTTATCTCTTCTACTGGTTTTGTCTTGCTTTGAAGGTCTTGGTATAACATGCCTTCTATTGGGTAGATGGGTTGTCTCAAGGGTTTCGTCCCTTCCTGCCCTCTCTTGGTTCAATTTCTCTTTCTCTTCTAATCCAGATCTTTGCAGTTTTGATTTGACATGCTCTTTCCCCACTGAAGGAACTTTGAGTTTCCTGTCATTACGTAATTTCCTAAACAAAGCTTTACCCATGTTTTCTTTCATGTGAATACTAGCTTCAAGGATATTTTCTTCTTAAAATTACATTCCTAACTGCCTCTCAGTGGATTTGCCAACTATATAAAAACTTTCTACCATCCAACACAGAGATCTCATCTGGAGTGCAGCATTGCCATCACCTGGTCTAAATTATGGAAGGAAAGAACATCGTACACACAGTGCATTATAAATATGCTCTTTCCAGTAGATCCCCATGTGGGGATTGCTTCTGGTTCCACTAGAAAGACCAGATTCAAATATTCATTTTCCTGAGAAGGGAGGTCTCAAGTATCTCATGATCTCATACATTTACCCAAGAACAGAATCCTGTTTCAGCTGAATATTCATTGTGAGTTTACTGTCTAAAGACTTGGCTGAGCTGTTCTTTTGATGACTTCCTTATTTCTCTCGTTGCTTCATTCTTTCCATCGCCAGCACTACTCTACATCTTAACAGCATATTGAATTTCTTATTGTTGATGGATGAATTCTTTGCCTCTTATCTTAATGAGCAGGATGTGCCTCTCTGTTTCCATACATCTACTTGAAGAAGAAAAAATCCCTTAAAAGGCAAGGGTTATTAGGATGGGTTTGCTTAAAAAGAAACTCAGTTTCAGAAAACAAAAACAGCTCAGGAGATGATTTAAATCCTATCATGTTAATATTTCCTCTTTTTAAAGGTTCTATCTTGAGAAGATACTTCTTTGTTGGCTGGTAGGGTAGCGTGGTTGGGCACAAGTTTCATTCCAGAGGTATGGATATAGATAAAGATGAGCAATTCTGCATGGTCATAACATGGCCCAAGGAAGAAAGATCTCCTGCTCTGTTCCTTCAATCCTTACCTTGGCTGGTCTGGTGCCAATTGTGATCCCAACAATATAAACAGCAGAAATTCAATTATCTAAAGAATGGAACAGAAAGCTGTTCTGGCCAAGCATGATTGGACACACAAGTAATTTGTCTCTGGTGCATAAGCTCTCAGTGTACATAAAAATAACAAAGTAATATATTCATGAGATACCAATAGTATTTAAAAAAATGAGATGGATAATAGGAATACAGCCAAACTCTATGGATATCCTTAGACATAAGACAGTACTGTGGTGATTAGGTCAAGGGTCTCAGAATTCCTGAGTTAACATGACTGGAGAAGAAATTCTGGGAGTTGAAGTCCACAAGTCTTAAAGCTGTCAAGTTTGAAGACCCCTGGATTATAGGTGATTAGCAGAGTGATGTCACGAGGAGAAAAAACTGTCTCCATGTCTAGTTGTATTGCCATGCAATGCCCTATAGTGGCATCTGAAGGGGAGGAATTGATATTAGTGGTATTCTACCATAGATGTTTTCTCAGCCCTCTTTCTGACTTGTGGAATATACAGGTCCTCAGAGGAAGGAAGGCTGGTTGCAACTGTTTTTCTACAGTCCAAACTATCTGCTGAAGTCTGTACCTGTCCTCCTTTGGTTGATGTAGCAAACCAGACAGTTTTAGGACCTGATAAACTAGTACTTGATAAAACTTCAGGAACACACAACCCAGCCTATTGCCTCAATCTCTGGGTCAAATATGCAGCTATACAAGTAGCCTCCAATTTACAAATGTTTATTTAGGACTGTTCAAAGTTATAACAGCACTGAAAAAAGTGACTTATGACTATTTTTCACACTTATGATCATTGCAATATCACTGAGGTCACATGATCAAACTTTGGACACTTGGCAACTGGCATATATTTATGACGATTGGAATGTCCTGGGGTCATGTGATCACATTTTGAACTTTCTGACATTAAACAAAATTAATGAAGAAACAAGATTCACTTAACCACCATGTTACTAGCTTAACAAGTGCAATGGTTCACTTAGTAACTGTGCTAAGAAAGGTTATAGAATAGGGCAAAATTCACCTAACAATTATCTTGCTTAGCAATGGAAATTTTAGGGACACTTTGTGGCTATAAGTTGAGGACTACCTGTAATTATAGTGCAAGTACAGTGGAAGCCTCACTTTGAAAATTTAGCATGCCAGTCTTCCATTGTCTATCCAAACTAAGACTCACCTACGCTCAAGCCCATGTGTCCTGCCATTACATATCCCATGAGGATACATCTGAAATCCTTTTCCTTGATTTCCTGTTTGGTTTTATCCTGTCCCCTATGAAACAACATTGCTGAAAGCAGGGGTCTCCAAATTTGGCAACTTTACAACTTGTGGACTTCAAATCCCAGAATTCCTCAACCAGATTGAAGAATTCTGGGAGTCGAAGTCCACAAGACATAAAGTTGCCAAGTTTGGAGACCCTGGCTTAAAACATCAAGGTAAACATAGCGTCTATGATTCTAAGTATGTTCGACCCTATCTTTACTTTCCTCTGCCATTCTTTCACTTTAATTGCTTGCCAATTTTTTGCCTGCTTATAAAAAGCTCCATGTATTCTGCATTATGTTGATTGTATAATGACTATCACTTGGAATTTCAAGCAGATGCAAAATAATGGCCATACTAATGGATTGTTTTAATGTCAAAGAGCCCTTCTAATCATGTCTGCTATGATTACAAATAAAGAAGCAGAAGAAATATTAAATATTCAGCCATAAGACACAGGAGAAATTCAAACTCATGTAAGAGAACCAGTTTGGTCTAATGGTGGGAGACCGTGAGTTCTAGTCCTGCCTTAGCCATGAAAACCAGTCATTTTCTATCAGCCCTCACAGGGTTGTTGTCATGAGGAAAATAGGAGGAGGAGGGTGTAATGGATATATATTCATTGCTTTGAGTTGTTTATAAAAATAATAATAAAAAGGCAGGAAATAAGCTCATTTAATAGGGAAATATCATGATTATCTTTCTTTGAATAGACTTTGTGCATCCTAATTTATATTAATAGCAGCACATGATTTATGCTAAGTTCTGGGCAAAGAATGGAGGGGAGTCCAGAGAGATTTCTAACAGCTCTTTATTCAATACTGCCTGTGAGGCAACTGAACTCCCTGGCTGACACAGCTCCTTTCATAGGGAACTGATCAGCCAAACAACCAATCAGGAGAGAGTATTTTCCCACTCCAACAGAGGACCAGAATGAGAACTTCAACTGGCAACTATATACACTATATACAATCACATAACCATTTACAAAATGGCTGTCTTGGTGGATGAGATCAGTCATAAAACACCACTTTATCAGAAGGCAAATTACTCTCTTGTTTTAGGATAGGCTAATCTCTACCTACAATGCTTCTAAACCAGGGCTCTTCAAACTTGACAGCTTTAAGACTTGTGGACTTCAACTCCCAGAATTCCTCCTCCACTCATGTTAGCTCAGGAATTCTGGGAGTTGAAGTCTACAAGTCTTAAACTTGCCAAGTTTGAAGACCCTTGTTCTAAATCATAGACAAAATCTAGAAAACTTTCAGATTTTAGATCTAAAAAATCTGAAATTTTAGGCATGGTGGAGACACTGATCTCTCCAATTTGTTGTTTTCAGCTTAGTGATCATCTAGTTATCTGCAATTCTGATCCTATCCTCCTCAATCAATTTATTTATTTATTTCTCTCTCTGTGAGTGTCTCTCTTTCTCTACAGATAACTATATTTGCAAATAAGGCACTGGGTTGAAGCAACCTAACTATTTTCTAAAAATGTCTATGAGGGCCTTCATGAAATCCAGGAAAAACCAATCAAAACGAACGTTGTAGGTTGTGTTTTGCAGCATGCCAATGTTCCCTTTTTTACTTTTAACTTAGCAAATCCTAATAAAACTAAAATAAGAAGAGACAAGAGTCTGGTGAACACCAAGGGAGGTGTCTAAATACTAAAAACAAATCATGCTACTGATCTTATTAATATTTGAATTGTGCGGTCATTTCTTTTTGAAGTATAGAATTTCATAAACAAACCCCGTAAGAGAAGTCTTTACAGATAATATTTTCTTGCATTGTTCTTGTTTGCTCACAGTTATTTTATTTTTGCTGTTTTATTACCTAGAGAGAGAAGTAGAACAACAAACAAAAACTCCATCTTTCATGGAGACCCTCTCCAATGTGGCTAAAGAAAATGAATGAAAGCAACTAAGCTTAGAGAGCATCAAAGACAGTTCAATCCTGAGCTACATATTTTATCCTCTCTTGGTAGCCAACCTCTACATTAAGGTTGTCAAACTCCCGGCCCTTGGGCCGGATGCATCCTGCACTGGCCATGCTCACACCCAGCTTAGCGAAGGGGGGGGGGGGTAAAAGCTCCTATGTATCACGTGACACGTCCGTGACAACATCAGCTTGACATTCCTCTTCTAGATGAAGTCAAGAGCCAGGAAGGAAGGGCTTTCAGTTGGAGCCTTGGTGGCACAGTGGTTAAAGGGCAATATTGCAGGTTAACCCTGCCCACAGCCTGGAGTTCAATCTTGATGGGATTCAAGGTTGACTCAAACCTTCCAGCGTTCCCAGGTCAGTAAAATGAGGATCCAGATTGTTGGTGGCAATATGCAAATGATGCTTACATTGTAAACTGCCCAAAGAGAGTGTTTTAAAGCAGTGGTCGCCAACCGGTGGGCTGGGGACCACTGGTGGTCTGCAAGAAAATTGCGGTGGTCCACAGAGAAATGTCACCCGCAAAGCACCCTCCAAAGCAATTAATCCTGGCTGTGCTGGAACACAAGGCTTCACCACCCACATGGCCTGAGGGAACACAAGGCTTGCATCATTTGCATTGTGAACAACATGAGGTAGAGAGGGGAAGGGGGAAAGGGCAGAGGGGGAGAACTTGCCCCATGCACCTGGCCTGGCTACCGGGCTGCTTCTTTCTGTTTCTTTTTTCTTCTGCTTTTGGCTGCACACAAGGAAAGCAGCAAAAGTCTTTTTTTCTCTCCCCCAAACTCTGCCAGAAATGACTCTTTGGGACCCTGCAAGGCATCCTGCTTCAAGAGGTTGCACCAGTGTGACAAGTCTCACAAAGACTCATTTATGGCAGAGTTTGGGGGAGAGAAAGAAAGACTTCTGCTGCTTTCCTTGCATGAAGCCAAAAGTCTTTCTCTCTCCCCCTGAGAACAGAGCTGGAAATGGTACCCTGCGATCCCAAATAAAGAATGATTGATCGGTAGGAAAACAGGGTGGGGGATTTTCTGCAGACTTTTGGGGGGATTTTCCCAGGGTCTCTGGTCCGCAGGATTTTAAATTATGAGTTTAGTGGCCAAGAGGTCCAAAAGGTTGGCGACTCCTGTTTTAAAGCATTGAGGTGGTATATAAGCCTAAATGCTATTGCCACTGCTATTTCAAAATTGACAACTAAATGATCTATCCGGTGCAGAAGCAAAAGTAGAGCTATGGGAGCTGCGCACGGCCCTCCTGTGTTCTGTTTTTGCTAGCAGAGCGCTTGGGCCACCACAGGCACCCCCCGACACGAGTGATGTTGAGTTGGCCATGGCCATCTCAGCCCCCCAAGATCAAGCACAACCCTGATGTGGCCCTCAATGAAATCAAGTTTGACACCCCTGAGATAGATATGTAGGTAGGTAGGTAGAAAATTTTAATGAAATAAAGAAAGCTGCTTCTGCAGGTGAGCAATTCATTTCAGGGAGCAGTTATATATCATTCTGACAATTGGCAAAAAGACTTAACTTATGTCCTTCAGACAAGGGCATTTCCCTCCAACCCATGACAACTAAGTCCAGCCCCTACTTAAGAATCCAGATTAACCCGCCCTTGATAGATGGTTGCCTGGCCTCCCCTCAAATGCATTTTAAGGAAGGGAAGGCCACTTTCCTTCCTTAATTGATTTTGCTGTCAAATTTCATATTGTAAATTAACACTTTCAAGCCCAAAACGTACTACATATTCCCTGGCCTACACTCTGAAATGCTAGAGGATTTTGAGCATCTGTTCTGAGTCTTATTTGGTTGGACTAGAAGACCTCCAAGGTCCCTTCCAACCCTATTATTCTGTAATATCCTGTTACGTGAAGCAGTATTGGGAAGTTACTTGGGGGATGGTACATGGCCCATGATTTATTCCCAGGAAATAAATGTTCAAACTTTCAGCATTGATCCAAAGTTGACTGTACAAAGAGAGAAAAAGCACTGTTATCCATGTAGGCAGGCAACTGTACTATTTCAAGAAATGTCATGAAGACATTGGGAAAAAAATAGAATTAAAATGGGTATGTCTTATCATTGAAAAGCCACGCTTAGTTCACTGCAACTTTCAATGTCTGAACTACAGTTTAGATGTTCCCCCTAAAGATTACGGAGAAATACGTTTATGAAGTTATGGTAAATGACATTCGGGGATTACATTTATGGCTATATAATGAACTGATATTTCAGGTAACTTCTCCTGCCACAAAATTGCTGGAAAATAAAAATTATTGGGCGGTAGAGGAATAAATGCTACCGAACCAGAAACATAAACAGCATCCAAAATCCAGCATCTGAAGATAGTGAGGTTGGAATTTTGCATATCAGAAAAGCTCAGTTGGATCCTATTACAGGATTACCAAGAGCTTGGATAATAATTTGTGGAGAAGCCCTATGCAAAAACACTTCTTGATGCATTTCCCCCTTTGTTTCATTAAAACAAATAGCATTTCCATTTGCTTCTCCCAACATAGCTTTGCAAGTGTAATTTACAAGATAATTGCATTCCATTGCCACCTCTTTCCTCTGCTCACTTGGAAGATAATCATAATGGCTTGAAATATTTTAAAAGGGAATATTCATTCCCTTTTAAAAGGGCTTAAGATACTGGCCAGCATTGTCCTTCTTTCAAACTAGCAGCAATTCCTTTTGATTTAGTGGTTGGCTGGTAGAAGTTAGTGTCTCTAATCCTTGCTTCTCCAGCCCCCATCCTTCATTGGTTAAATTCTTTGCCAGTTCCCAATTTATTTATTATTTATTTATAAAATTGATTGGTCATCCATCTCTCCACAAGATAACTCTGGGTGGATGATGGTCACAAAAAGTGTATTCATACAAGTTCATTAAAACATAAATAAATTAAAGCCAAACATTTGATCACTACAATGTAAATTTGGTTGTCACGATGTAAAAAAGATGTTGAGACTCTAGAAAGAGCACAGAGAAGAGCAACAAAGATGATTAGGGGACTGGAGGCTAAAACATATAAAGAATGGTTGCTGGAATTGGGTATGTCTAGTCTGATGAAAAGAAGGGCCGGGGTGACATGATAGCAGTGAATATCTCGGGGCTGCCACAAAGAAGAAGGAGTCAAGCTATTCTCCAAAGCAACTGAGGGCAGGACAAGAAGCAATAAGGATGGAAACTGATCAAGAAGAAAAGCGACCTTGAACTAAGGAGAAATTTCCTGATAGTTAGAACAATTAATCAATGGAATAGTTTGCCTCCAGAAGTTGTGGATGTTCTAACACTGGAAGTTTTTAAGATGAGATTGGATAACGATTTGTCTGAAGTGGTATAGGGTTTCTTGCCTAAGTAGGGGGTTGGACTAGAAGATCTCCAAGGTCCCTTCCAACTCTGATATTCTATTAAAAATCTAATGACAGAGGTGGAGTAGAGGGAGGTAGGATCTGATGTTACTTGATCAGCCACCTCCACTATGCAGTTCTCCTGTTGGGGCCCCAAACCATATCTTGTATATCTTAAAGCTCTTATGAAAGGATAGAAGGGTATTGTGCCCTATTTGAGTTCTGAGAATCTTGCCTTGGCCTCTTTTCAACAGATAAATCTCTTAACAGGGTAACCCTCTCCAGTCTATCTCAACTGACACCATTGTTTTTACCTAAAACAACAAATACAACAGCCAATGCTCTCCGGATCCATCCTAAGTTTGCCATCTTGTTCATCAAGCTTCTCTTCCCAGAATTTTTCATTCCAGATCCAATGCATTTTCCAATTTAAGTAATGCTCCATTCAAATAATGTATCTTTGTTCACACAATATATAAGTTCTGCTGTCAGGGTTGAAAGTAATACGTCTATAACAAACAGGACTCAGAGGCAAGTAGGTTCCTCTAAGAATTGATTTATTGAACATATCATCTTGGCATAAGCTGGTGAAAACCAACTCTGAATATTTCCACAATTTTCATCTAATTAAAAGTAAAAGTTTCTCCCTTTTCCCAAACAATTAGTCACATGGTCCAATCAAAGTACTGTCCGGTTGTCAGGTGACATCGCTCTTCCTCTCTCCATCTACCTGTGGGAATGTCCTTGGTTCCCAGGAGAAAGTATTTTGTTTTGACTACAAACCCCACTATCTTTATTCCCCCTTCCCTATCCATCAGCTCCAGTGTGGCAACACTGAAACCTCAAAATGGCCTCGGTCAGGTCAGCTTCAGGGTTGACATCTGTTTTATAGCAACATGTCCTTGTTGACCGTCTCGGAATCAAATACATCTTATAAGCTAGAGCAAGGGTCTTCAAATCTTGCAAGTTTAAGACTTGTAGACTTCAACTCCCAGAATTCCTGAGCTAACATGACTAGAAGAGGAATTCTGGGAATTGAAGTCCACAAGTCTTAAAGCTGTGAAGTTTGAAGACCTCTGAGCTAGATAGAGCTACTTTGCAAAGTGTAGAATTTCCCTTCATCCTAGAAAGCTACTATGTAAGAATGCCATACAATATAATCAGGCTCGGTTAACATTATGGGAATATCCACACAGTATTTGAAAAGAGGAAAGCAATTATTTTCTTAGAGAACCTGGGTTGATAAGGAGTGTATATTTTAGATCATTGTGTTGGATTAGAGGTTTATTTTAATTATTTGATTGGTTGTGGCAATAATTAAAAAACATTTTAACTTTAGATATTAGACTGTAGATCTAATTTTTTCTGAACTCTCTCTAATATTAGAAGATTGAATTTGTTCCTTATAAAATAATAAGACCATAACAGCTATTGGTAAATGGTTGTTAAAACAGATGCTCAAGAACCATGGAATAGGAAATTGAAATATGTAATAAATACATGAATGTGAACGGAAGCTCATTTACATGTCACATTTTTATATATTTAAATGGATCCTTAATTCATGGAAAAGTTAATTTTGTGTTTATTGGGTGCCTGAGCATCTTTTCAGGAAGGAAATGTTCCTCGATTCAGTTTTTAAGAAATGATGCTAAAATGTTATTCATATGATATGATATTCATATGATATGATCAGCTTTAGCAGCTCTTTTAATTCCTTATATTAGCTATGTTTTAAAGCAGTCTGGTCTCTCATTTACACTATCTATACAGAAATCAACCTTCACACACCAGGCAAAGATAAGCCCTCAGGAAGAGTGTTAAGACTTGGTCCTGCCAATTGGGATGGGGTGGACAAATGTTAGGTAGTTCTGGAGATACAGGTAATCCTCAACTTACAACCATTCATTTAGTGAATGTTTGAAATTACCGTGGCATTGGAAAAAGTTGTTTATGGCCATTTATCACACAACCATTGCAGCATCCCAATGGGGTGATCAAAATTCAGATGCTTGGCAATTGGCTCATATTTTTGATGGTTGCTGTGTCCCAGAGTCATGTCAATCATCTTTTGTGACCTTCTAACATGAGGGTCTTCAAACTTGGCAAGTTTAAGACTTGTGCGACTTTCAGAATTCTGAGCTAACATGACTGGAGGAGGAATTCTGGGAGTTGAAGTCCACAAGTCTTAAAGCTGTCAAGTTTGAAGGCCCCTGTTCTAACAAAGCAAAATCAATGGGGAAGCCATACTCATTTTACAGCCGTGTTACTAACTTAACAGTGATTCACTAACAGCTGTAGCAAGAAAGGTCATAAAATGGGTCAAAACTCACTTAACAACTCTCTTGCTTAGCAATGGAAATTTTGGGCTCAGTTGTGGTCGTAAGTCGAGGATTATCTGCAGCTGGTATCATGAGGATGTTCTCCATCATTTTAACTTTTAATACTGTAACCCTAACTTTTAGTTTTGTTTTTAACTTTGCTCTTATTTATGCTTTTGTGATATGACCTGTTTTTATGGTAAGCTGCCCTCACTTGGCTGAGATGGACAGTATAAAAATGTGATGAATGAATGAATGAATGAATGAATGAATGAATGATCCTGGTACATGGTTTTTATTCTAAAATACAAAGAGTATAAATCCAACATCATTCATGTGTTGCTACAGAATTAGCCTATGATTGTCACCTTTCTGAAATCATACTATGTGAAAAAATGCCATATTCTTTCTGACAATAACCCTTTTCTCACACTATGTCCGGTATGATGGAAAAAAAAAACCCTTCATAACGGTCAATAGCAATTTTTAGGGGAAAAAGAGATTTCTGCATTAGATACAACAGTAATCAAATACCCTAAGACAGTGTGGTAGGTAGATAATGTCTGAGATACAGTACAATAAAGTCCCAACTGGCTAACTATAGGAACTTGTCTCTACAAAAACAAGTAGTTTGAGTTTTTAAATAAATATATCTTTTTTTAAGGAAAGTAGGGACACCTAGAGGCCAATTCATGTTCTTATGTTTGGTCTTCTCTTCAGTGCAACAATTCATCTTTAATGTGGAAAGGCCCCTTTTGCTGTTCATGACAAAGAATTAATGTTCTCTGTTTTCTTAATGTCATTTTTGACATTAATTGTCTATCGTTAAACAGATTTTGAGGAAAGGAGATGGTCACTCAGTCTTATCTACCCAGGCAGAAGTATCTCTTCTCTCTTAGGCTGGGGGATGATATCATTCTCAATTTATCTCCTACATCTGGAGGGAAGAGAAAGATCATGTCTGCACGTGACAACAATAAAAATTGAATATGCTACTGATCTAGTTTGGTAGCACAAAAGGTGTGGTTCCCTGCCCCCTACCATGATCAAGGTTGCAAATTACTGAACAAGTTACAACCTCTAGACAGTTTTCAAAAGAAACCTCATGTAAAAAACATTGCAATAGTCAAGAATCAGTAGTGGAATTCAAAAAAATTTTCCACTGGTTCTGTGGGCATGGCTTGGTGGGCATGCTGTGGAAGGATACTGTAAAATCTCCATTCCCACCCCATTCCAGGGGAAGGATACTGCAAAATCTCCAATCGCCTCCCCACCCCACTAACCTGCTTTCCAGCTCCGTTCTCCTGTGCAGGGCAACAAAAGAAGACCCAGCCAATCAGCTGGGACTCGGGAGGCAGAGAATAGATGTGGGCGGGGCCAGTCAGAGGTGGTATTTCCTGGTTCTCCGAACCACTCAAAATTTCTGCTACTGGTTCTCCAGAACTGGTCAGAACCTGCTGAATACCACTTCTGAATAGAAGAGCATATTTGCGGTTGAAGGTTGAACTATGGAATCCTTGGTGATCTCTGGTTGGTATTATCCAACCTTCAGTGCACTAGAGATGTTAGCCTAGTTGGATAATAAAACATCTGCAAGTAAACAACCAAGCTCAGAGAGCACTAAGAACTTGATAAGTCATGGGTGTTAAACTGACCATGTCATGTTCCTGTCACATGGCATTTCATGACGTTTTTCCCCTTTGTGGAGCTGGGATGGGCATGGCCTGTGCATGACGCATCCAGCCCACAGGCCGCCAGTTTCACACCCCTGCCATAAGTTTATATTTCATTGACTTAAAACAAATGGGAAAAAAGCAAAGAGAATAGCAAAGACTAACCTATTCAATTCTAGTATCGACGCTGAATTGTCTGCCCAGTTCAGTAAACTATCATGAGTTTTCCAGAAAATAATACAGTAATGTCCACCTCCCACTGTCACCAATTTCACATTGTCCTTGGGACTTCAAATAGTGACTGATCTTTATGCCACTGTCACTTTAACTTTGCTTGATGAAATTTTTGCCTATTGGAGCAGTGATGGGATTCAAATGTTTTTACTACCTGTTCTGTGGCGTGGCTTGGTGGGTGTGGCAGGGGAAGGATACTGTGAATTCTCCAGTTAGAGGTGGTATTTGCCGGTTCTCCAAACTACTCAAAATTTCCACTACCAGTTCTCCAAAACTGATCAAAACCTGCTAAATACCAACTCTGTATTGGAGGGATATTGAAGATGTACTTTGTGCTGGCATAAATGAATGCAAGAGGTCATAGACAACTTGCCGATTGTCCATCCCAAATCAGTAAAATTCAAATTCTAGAAATTCAAATAAGTACTAGACTTCTCTCTCTATCTATGTATATGATATAGGTTGCTCAGTTTTTAACATTAATTTTTAATTATTTTATTTCTACCTCCAGTAATAGAGAACTGAGCGATATTAATAGGAGTTCTGAATTCCCATATTTTTGGGCCTGTGTTTTGAAATACAGTATATAGCTATTTAATTGAAAGACTCCTTGTTTCACTGAATTATGGTCCAGAGCAGGGTTTCTTGATAGATTTCAAGGCGTCCATGAACTTGGATGGGGAATTTTATTTCCTACAATTTTATTTTAACCTCTAAACTGAAATGTAGAGATTTATAATAATACATGTAGGTAACAAAGTAATTTATGGCTCCTGGACTCCAAAAATGTGTGTTAACAACAATAAATCTCATTATCTGAAATTGTTATAGCCTTAAAAATAGACTGTCTTGTTATGGATTTAATGGATGTAATAAAGAGGCACATATATTACAATATTATATATTTATTATGTTATATTATTTTGAGAACTGTATTTGAGCATAACTTTCCTTTGTTGTATATATTATTTTATAAACAGAATATATATGTAATATATTATTTTATGGATTTAAGCACATTTTTTTCTGAAAAGGAGTCACAGGGTTGTAGTTGTGGAGAAAATAGGAAGAGAAAGGGATATCAGGTATATTCACCATCTTGGATTATTTATAAAAAGTAAGTTTGCCACCTTGAGGTGTTTAAACAAATAATAAAAATGGAATAAAAAATCTAAAATAAAATTAAAAAAATAAATTTCACCATAAAAAGATTAAGAGACCCTGACATAAAATCCTCTAGATTGGAGCAGAATCTTTAAGGAAAGCCTCTAGCTTTCAATATTTGATCAAGACTGGAAATAACATTCCACTTTGGGGGAAAGTTTGGGCTACTTCTAATCAATACATTTATAAAATACATTTGTATCCAACATTGATGATGCGTCACACTATGTTTTTCTAAAAATGTTCAGGGAATGTTGTAGGATATAGTCCTCCTAATTCAGTATTCCGATATTCTTCTCATCTGGTTTGAGAAGAAAGCTAGAATATTCCTGAAAATCCCTTGAGAAAGATTTCCCAGCCTGGTGTTGTATTACAGTGACTACAATTCCTGGATAGAAATTGCTCTGACTAGCTGATTTTCAAAGGTGGCCTACATAGAACGTTTAAAAAGGCAGACCCTCTTTTTGAAGTCCCTTCTGACAATGATTGTTGAAAAATGATGGCATCGTTTCTAGCCATTTGGGGCTAGGAAACAGATTTTTATTTATTTATTATTTATAAAACTGCCTTTATTATTTTTACAAATAACTCAAGGCAAAGAATATATCCAACACACCTTCCTCCTCCTATTTTCTCCACAACAACAACCCTGTGAGGTAAATTGGGCTGAGAGAGTATGTGACTGGCCCAATGTCACTCAGTTAACTTCTATGGACAGTACTAGAACTCACAGTTGCCTGCTTTTCAGCCTGGTGCCCTAACCATTAGACCAGGATCCCCAAACCCCAGCCCACTCTGGGCCATGGCCTATTTGGAACTGGGTTGCATGTGTGACAAGCCGACATGCACATGTTTGCACGCAGCTCAACTTACACGAGCAGCAGGCAGGCTGACATTTGTGCACATGTGTGTGCTGCTCAACTTGCGCAAGTCAAGCTGTGCACACATGCGCCTGCACACTAGCCCACCACTTGTACAAGTTGAACAGCACTCATATGTGCACATCGGCCCACTGCTTGCATTGCCCAGTTCTCTCTCGCTCCTCCCGCCAGGCCACCAACACACAAAGGTTGGGGACCCCTGCACTAGGCCAAATCTGCTGTCTGGAAATTATGAAAATTGTCATTTAAATCTTACAATTGGCATATTGCAATCTCTCCCAAGCAGTGGTGGGATTCAAACTACCGGTTCTGTGGGCGTGGCTTGGTGGGCATGGCAGGGAAAGGATACTGCAAAATCCCCCTTCCCTCCCCACCTCACTAACCTGCTTTCCAGCTCCGTTCTCCTGTGCAGGGCAACAAAAGAAGACCCAGCCAGTCAGCTGGGACTCAATGGGAGGCAGAGAATAGATGGGGGAAAGGGCAGTCAGAGGCGGTATTTGCCGGTTCTCTGAACTACTCAAAATTTTCCGCTACCAGTTCTCCAGAACTGGTCAGGACCTGCTGAATACCACCTCTGCTCCCAATCCATCTCCACTTTATGTGTAATATGCCTGAAACCTTAACCTCCCCAAAATATTAAACAGTAATAGCACTTGGACTTATATATCACTTCACATCCCTAAGCAGTTTAAAGAGTCAGCATATTACATCCAACAATCTGGGTCTTCATTTTACCAACCTTGAAAAGATGGAAGACTGAATCAACCTTGAGCCTGTTGAGACTTGAACTGCCAAATTGCTGGCAGCCAGCAGTCAGCAGAAATAGCCTGCAGTACTATATTCTAACCACTGCGCCACCACGGCTCAGTGGTGTTACACATATTTTACTCTTACCATTGTCTGTTGTTGCTGTTGACTAAGCTGATCTGAGAATTATGGAAATTTCTGTTCTATATTCCAGAAATAATGTCTTGGGGACAGTTACATTGATGTAGAAAGTTTTATTTTTTATTTATTGAAGATCAAACATCTGAAAACCACCCTAATAAAATTACATGCTGAGTTATTTATTGTTACTATCACCAATGTTAATGACACAATCATACTTTTAAATATTAATCAGCTGCTATACAGGCATCTCAAATTTGTTCCCAAATGAAATGCATTATGGTGAAATCGTCATCTACTAAACAATGACTCCTGATTTGCATAGGGCATACAGTATTTAATGAATATATACAGAATTAAGAGTTTAACAAGGTATTAACACTTTCATCTGCTGTTGTCAAAGCTGTAACTTGCTAGATGCAAAAATCCTCTTATTCCCACCTCCACACATATTGCAACAATCAAGGGAGTGTTAAAATTCTCTTTAAACTTCAGCTGCACCTATTAAAACATCTTCAAGGTTACCCTGAGACTTCCTTGTGATGAAAGCCCCCCAGATATTTTTTCTGAGAAGATTTATTATGTACATTAGACGCAATGTTCAGCCATAAAATCAAGGAACTTTGAAATTTTGACAAGCTTTCCCTTACCCTGGTAAAATTAAAATATGCATGTCTTGAATGTTGTCATAGAAACATAGGGGGAGTATGAAAATAAGTGAATGTGATGAACAAGGATAATTTATATTTTTCACCCTGCTTACCTCACACATTGTAAATATAAATCATCCAATTTATGGGAGCCGTGTCAAGTTTTGTCTAGAAGTGTTAGATCAGTTTGAAGAATAATTGTATTTGGCTGCAATTAATCCAGACCTGGGCCAACAGATCCAAATTAATCAACTCCAAGAACAGTCCAAATAAAATTGTTTCTTAATAGTTTACACATTAATTTTTCTTCATAATGGGTATTTTGCTCTTTTACCAAGGTTTTTACCACAGTGCCTTTTTTGTTAGCCAGTCCACCTTTAGTGTTGAAAAAAGTTATTTAGTATGTGATTGGCATAAGGAACAGAGTGAGATGCTTTATTTCAGCCAGTGCTTACTTTATCTGCTTAATATTATTTACACTGTATGGTAGCAACATTCAGATAAATTGAATCAATAGCAGGCTCTTTTTCCAAGTAGGCTATTATATTGAGTCCTCCAAGATCAAATATTTCCTCTATGAGCTGGATCTGAAATCATGTAACTCTTCAGAGGATCCTGGGACTCTACTGAAGTCTGGAAAATAGCACTTGGCAAGACTACATCCTGCTTTATTTTCTAAATCAATCTTCAATCCCATTTCAGATCTTATCACATAATATTGTGTTGCTTTGAACATTCTATCTGTCATCATTTGTACCAAATGGCTGGCCTAATTGAAAGGATTTAGGCCTCAGGACATAGGGAAGTTCTGTGAATATTATTTAGCCTCACAAACAGAAGAATGTGGAAGGGCATGGCAATATTTTCAAAAATTTGAAAGGATATCAGTACAAGAAAGTTAATATTTATTCTCCTCATTCCAGAATGAAGGAAGCGAAACAATTATTTAGCACTTAGTACTTAAACATATGTACTGCTTCAAAATGCTTTACAGCCCACTCTAAGCGGTTTACAGAATCAGCATATTGCCCCCAACAATCTGGGTCCTCATTTTGGAGGATGGAAGGCTGAGTCACTTGAGCCTGGTGAGATTCGAACTGCCAAATTGCAGTCAGCTGGTAGTCGGCAGAAGTAGCCTGCAGTACTGCATCCTGCTGTATCTGATACATGGCCCTTACTGCAAGATTTAAGCTCACCAATACAATCTGGTTTCCCTTCCATGAAAAAAACACCCTTAAGACAGTCTTTCCCAACTTTCCATACAGATTAGACTACAATTTCTATAATGAGGTTTGTGGTCCAATATATCAATGAGAAACTGGAGCCTTGAAGGACTGGTCTAGTATAAACTAGCAGGGTTGAGGTACCCAATCAGAATAGAAAACATCTGAGACAGCCAGAGACATAATGTCAGAAAGTTAGGGTGTTTTCTGGTTGAGATGATGAATTGGGAGTTGGGAAGCCAAAATTCTCTTAAATAGGGAAGTCAAATGATATTGTCAAGTCATTGCTTCTCAACATCAGCTTCTATGAGATGTTGAAGAACAAAACCCTTCATCAATAGTGGTATTGCTTAATTTCACTTCTAATTCATGGCAGCTCTGATTGTAATTTGCCAGAATTAACTTTCAGGTGCGTTGTAGGGTTACCATATTTAAATTGCAAAGACTCAGCTGTCCCCTAGATGGCAGCAAAACTCAGCAGCTCAGATCAGATGGCTCTGAAGTAAAAAATGGAAGTGAAAATCCATCAGTATAAAGAGAACTTTGCTCTAACTTTTCCATTAGAAAAATTGGAAACAGGAAGAGGGGGAAGGAGATTTAAGGAGACATAATTCACTAGATGGCAGTGTTTAATTCATGTTCCTAAAAGCCATACTTCACCTGTTTCCTTTTCCTGGACTGCTGAGGTTATTCTAGGCTAGCACAATTAAGAATTATATGGGGAGGCTGTATCTTATAAAAAGGTTTGCCCAGAAGGTAATGAGGAGGATAAAACTGTCTTTAGAGTTTCTACTGTTGTCAAAAATGTGCCAAGGTCCGAAAGCTAAGGCATATTTTAAAAATGTAAGTAAAATGCTATCATGGAAAAAAGTTAACTAGAAAGATGTTTAGTTAATTTTCTAACTAACTTTTTTTTTTCAGTAAAAGTATTCCACTTGCATTCCTAAGATTATAACTTATTTTTTTTAAGTTGCAGTACTGGTTTCACTGCTCAATAATTTGAAAGTGGTCTCATAAATATGACAGGCATCCAAGTACCAGTTACAAGTATTAGCTCCAGAAATATCATCTAGCCTTCTACATAAGTGCTTCTCCTACTCCTTCTTTCCTTCTTCTTCTTTTCCTTCCTTCCTTCCTTGCTTCCTTCCTTCCTTCCGTCTTAGCTTTCTAATATCAAAGAATCATAAGTCATCATTTCCATCATTTAAACAGGGTGCAGTTTAAAGCATCTTCAATAGATAATTATCTAATTGTTTAGACTATAAGGATAAATCTGTGTTATTCTGTTATTCTCTTCTCCAGATTTAAAATTTTACATAATTTCCGAGAAGGAGGAGAAAGAGAAGGAGAAAGAGAAGGAGAAGGAGAGGTAAAGTGATAGATAAAACATTTAAGATACAAATCCTGATGAAACAGCACCCCAGCAAAGATCAAATATTTTTCACTTCATTTTTTGAAAGGCTGTGACCACTATGGATGATGAGTGTAACAATCTATTATATCTGGAAAGCTTCATATTTTTTTAAACACTTTATTACACTGATTTCTAGTTAACTCTGAGTATTATAGGAACACAGGAGCATTTTTTTAGGATTTTAAGTTTGGCTTTCTTCCCATATATCTCTTTAATCAGGGGTGGGTTTCTACCGGTTCTGTCCACCTCTGTAGAACCAGTAGCTCTGAAGAGCAGCAGACATAGAACCGGTTCAATGTCTGCTGATGTTTTTGCCCACCCGCCCATCCGGGCTCTTAGCTGATCTTTATTTCCTGATTTTTCAACTTCAGCTGCCAAACGAGGCACAGCTGCAGTTAAAAAAAACAAGAAAAGAGGGCTGTTTCAAAGGCTGCTTCTCTGCTCGCAGTGCAGGGAAGCACATCATAAATCCAGAACCGGTAGTTAACCCTGTCATATTCCACCCCTGTTTTTAATGAACTGCTAAATTTAATGGGGTGCTGGGTGGTTAAAACAAAGCTAATCTCATAACTTGGAGAGACATACTTGATTCCTGATGTTTTCTGTTCTCACATTGCTTTGACATTGGGTCCTTTACATTATTGTTTTATTGCAGTTCCTGTTTCTTGTGTCAATAAAAACTTCACAGATACCTAAAAAATATCAATAGTGTCCTTTAAAATAGTTACTCCAGAACAAAATTACTTAGAAAAAGGCAACAAAAGAAGGAACAGGGGTGGTAGGAAACTAGCAGCAGCTCCTGTTGAGATAGTTGGAGCATGACAGGACAGCATTCTTATCACATCAACATCGCTAAAGAGTTTATTGCTTTTTCAGATGGATTCCACTGTGAACACTGGAATTTATTTATTTTTGGCAAAGGCATGATGTAAATAGGTTTATCTATTTCCAAGAAACAGACTGCATTATTTACAGACCTAGACAACCTAGAACTACTCTGCCTTTGGTCCGATCTAAGTATAGTATATAAAATCATACATTGCAATGTCCTACCTGTCAATGAATACTTCAGCTTCAACCATAACAACACAAGAGCACACAATAGATACAAACTCA
Source organism: Pseudonaja textilis (assembly GCF_049901715.1). NCBI lineage: Eukaryota > Metazoa > Chordata > Lepidosauria > Squamata > Elapidae > Pseudonaja > Pseudonaja textilis. The sequence continues at coordinate 185,502,226 of NC_141992.1, read as the reverse complement.
AGGTTAACTGCACCAAACTTGATTGCAGAAAATACGACTTCAGCAGCAGAGTGGTCAATGTCTGGAATACTCTACCTGACTCTGTGGTTTCTTCCCCAAACCCCCCAAAATTTAACCTTAGACTGTCTACTATTGACCTCACCCCTTTCCTAAGAGGTCTGTAGGGGGTGTGCATAAGCGCACCAACGTGCCTACCGTCCCTGTCCTATTGTTTCTTTTATTTTTTTATTTTTCTTATATGTATCCATGTATTCATAACTATGTTTTTACTTATACCTATTATCTTGTAAGCAATTGACAAAAATAAATCAATAAAACATGTACAACTCCAATTGTCCTATACCCCCCATATGTCTTATCATTCTACCCAGTGGTGGGATTCAAATAATTTAACAACTTCTATGCTGCCACATTCTAGTGCCTGGGAATTTTGGATCTTTCCCCTATCAAAATCCTAGACACTAAAACTATTATACATAATAGTAATGCAAAATTACTATTGCTTTATTGCTTTTTTTTTAATCTATAAGTTATTTCTACAAAATATGATAATTTGCCACACACTGGTAGTACTAATGCATTACTCAGCACCAGCGTAACTAGTTGAATACTAGCTAAACTAGTCCAGCTACCCTGGAGAAGTTACTTTCAATACAATGCACAGTCTTGTTTGCTTTACCGCTGACTTTATTATATCCTTGGTTAAACGTCTTCCTTAAATTGGCTGCAAATAATATTGGGACGTCACTTGGAATGTAGTACAACATGTTTGTGTTTCAAATGATGGACTGCATGGATTCACACAAAATATCTCCACCCAGCAAGAATGCATGCAATTTTCCCAGAGACCTTAGCTGTCTAAACTGAACCACAATAGAAGGTATTCTCTCAAGGGTGATATCTCCTTGGCCTTCTAGGTGTTTATTAGTTGTAGCTGAGGAAGGCTTAAACTCTTATTAGTCCCTGCTGTTAAAAGAAACTACAGACTATAATTTTGTTATTTTGGGACTGTGCAATGAAACATGTTCTACTGTAATAGTGGTGGAGAACACAAAGAGACACAAGGTGTATATACAAAGAATGACAATACCTCTTCCCGAATGTGGAAGATTTCATTGTTAGGAATTCAAATAGAAGTGTAAGGTATGAACTCGCTGCAAAGATTTACACTTTAAAAATATAATTCTAATCCTAACTGAGTGACAAACCACTTTTAAGATGGATTCAGAACTAGCCACGAGACAAAAAAAGGCTTTGGTTACTCTGACAGGTGACCTTGGCTGTCACTTGATTTAAAGAAGTGCTTCTATATTGGTCTTTTGAAATCTCTAGGTGATATTCTATACCAGGGGTGTCAAGCTGCATTTCTTTGAGGACCGGATCAGCATTGCAGTTCTCCTCCGTGAGCCAGCGGACAGGGAGAGGGGGGGAGATGGGACCCTTGCAGGGCCTCCAAGCGCCCATTTTTGGCTGGCAGAGTGCTGCTGAAGGCCAGGGAGGCCAAAAATGGGCCTTGGGGGAGCCGCACATAGCCCCCCCCCATGGTCCATTTTGGCCAGCAGAGGCACCGTGGTCGGGGCCTTTGATATTTCCAAACTGGCCCCGTTCTATAATATTGACCAGGGTAAGTTTCTTGGTTCTTTGAGAAGTCTGGGAGTTGCGGACAACCGAATAAGTGATTCCATGTGGGGTCAATACGTCTGTCTAATAGCTGTTCATTTGTAGGTGCAAGGTAAAGCTTCATCCCATACTTACCTCCAGTAGTGCATTAGTGAGTTCCCATCACTTTCCTCATGAATATTTTTCAACTGCCCAGGCAATCCTATGGCTCTGATGTTTCCTGGCGGTCTCTTTTCCAACTATTAAGCAGGCCTGCCTGAACCTCGATGAGGAATCAGCCTATTTCATTCTGTAAGATTCTGAAGGAGCAGGAGAGTCTTGGGATGGAGTCAAGAGAGGAATCAGCCTAGAGTCATTATATCCCACAAACAGTAAGTCTCACCCCCTTGAATTCTGTTGACTTTTACCTAGCGCCAAGTTAGTGATGACCATTAGTTGACTAGAACTCAAGTTTTTCATATGTTTTAGTCTCCATCTCAGTTGCTCTTCTCTGAACTTTTTCCAAAGTCTTAACATCTTTTTTGTAGTTTTGGTGACCAAAATTGCTTGCAGTATTCCAGGTGTAGTCAATACCATTTCAAACAAATGGTTGTCCACTCTTCTTAAAAACGTCCAGTGTTGGAGCATTCGCAACTTCTGGAGGGAAGTTGTTCCACTGATTAATTGTTCTAACTCTCCGGAAATTTCTCCTTAGTTCTAGGTTGCTTCTCTCCTTGATTAGTTTTCATCTGTTGCTTCTTGTCCTGCCCTCAGGTGCTTTGGAGAATAGCTTGACTCCCTCTTCTTTGTGGCAGCCCCTGAGATATTGGAACACTGCTGTCATGTCACGCCTAGTCCTTCTTTTCATTAAATTAGACATCTTGCTTAGCAATGGAAATTCTAGTCCCAACTGTGTCCATAAGTCAAGGACTACCTGTATTCCATATAACCATATCCTCGTTTATTAGAGGTGCCCAGGAATTAAATAAGGAAGTTCTCTTGCTTGCAAATCATGAAATTTGTCACAGAAAGCTGCTCTGCCCAGGAAAAATCTGGAGTATTCAGTTTCCATAAGTACGGTAATATGGCCTGGCCTATTGCACTGAAAAAGCTTCCTGTCTGATCTAGGGATACCATAAAAGAAGACTCAAAATGCAAATTGGTAGGCATTTACACAGACAATGCTACAATTCAGTGCTCCTGTTTGAAACCGGATCCTATTCAGAAAAAGAACTTAAGGCTGGCTTGTGTTTCTGCTGGACCACGGCGGAAAAGGTTCACTAGGGAAATGCTGAGAATTCCTGTAAACAAGAGGTTGGCTGGTAAAACATCCTTCTTTCAAACATGGTTCCATCAATTTAACATCTAAGATTACTGGAGAACATCATGTAATCTGCTTGGTTCCAGAGCTCTGTGAGCCCAGCAGCCGTTGTGACCTTTAAACCATGTTCTATTTTATTTGTATTATGAACTAGCCATAATCAACCATGGCTTGGCAGACGGGATGCCAGAGTCCCCTTTCCAAAAAGGTCTCAGCCACCAAACTGATATGTGGTGAGTAGGTGAGTAGGCAAGCCAGGGACCAGATGGGGCACTACATGCACTGAAGACAGAGGGGATGAGCTGATGCAGGTGAATAGGCAAGCCAGTGACCAGAGGGGGCGCTACCTGCACTGAAGACAGAGGGGATGAGCTGTTCCAGGGGAGTAGGCAAGCCAGTGACCAGAGGGGGCACTACATGCACTGAAGACAGAGGGGATGAGCTGATCCAGGTGAATAGGCAAGCCAGTGACCAGAGGGGGCGCTACATGCACTGAAGACAGAGGGGATGAGCTGATCCAGGTGAATAGGCAAGCCAGTGACCAGAGGGGGCGCTACATGCACTGAAGACAGCGGGAATGAACTGATCCAGGTGAGTAGGCAAGCCAGTGACCAGAGGGGGCACTACATGCACTGAAGACAGAGGGATGAGCTGATCCAGGTGAATAGGCAAGCCAGTGACCAGAGGGGGCGCTACATGCACTGAAGACAGAGGGGATGAGCTGATCTAGGGAGTAGGCAAGCCAGTGACCAGAGGGGGTGCTACATGCACTGAAGACAGCGGGAATGAACTGATCCAGGTGAGTAGGCAAGCCAGTGACCAGAGGGGGCACTACATGCACTGAAGACAGAGGGGATGAGCTGATCCAGGTGAATAGGCAAGCCAGTGACCAGAGGGGCGCTACATGCACTGAAGACAGCGGAATGAGCTGATCCAGGGAGTAGGCAAGCCAGTGACCAGAGGGGCGCTACATGCACTGAAGACAGCGGGGATGAGCTGATCCAGGGAGTAGGCAAGCCAGCGACCAGAGGGGGCGCTAGATGCACTGAAGACAGCGGGAATGAACTGATCCAGGTGAGTAGGCAAGCCAGCGACCAGAGGGGGCGCTACATGCACTGAAGACAGCGGAATGAACTGATCCAGGTGAGTAGGCAAGCCAGTGACCAGAGGGGCACTACATGCACTGAAGACAGAGGGGATGAGCTGATCCAGGTGAATAGGCAAGCCAGTGACCAGATGGGGTGCTACATGCACTGAAGACAGAGGGGATGAGCTGATCCAGGTGAATAGGCAAGCCAGTGACCAGAGGGGGCGCTACATGCACTGAAGACAGCGGGGATGAACTGATCCAGGTGAGTAGGCAAGCCAGTGACCAGAGGGGGCACTACATGCACTGAAGACAGAGGGGATGAGCTGATCCAGGTGAATAGGCAAGCCAGTGACCAGAGGGGGCGCTACATGCACTGAAGACAGCGGAATGAGCTGATCCAGGGAGTAGGCAAGCCAGTGACCAGAGGGCGCTACATGCACTGAAGACAGCGGGATGAGCTGATCCAGGGGAGTAGGCAAGCCAGCGACCAGAGGGGGCGCTACATGCACTGAAGACAGCGGGGATGAGCTGATCCAGGGGAGTAGGCAAGCCAGCGACCAGAGGGGGCGCTAGATGCACCAGTGGACAGCAGAGCCAAACTGAGCTGGGCAAGTGGAGTTGCCTTGGGAAAGCGACCAGAATGGGCTGATGATCAGGCCAGGACTTGGGACCGAGCAAGAAAGGTTGGGATGTCAGGCCACTGACTGAGAGCAGGGGAGAACCAAATTGCCTGGGAAAAGGGACAGAGGATACCAAACTCTAGCAGCTCTTTCAGGAGTAGTACTACAAGTGGCCTGTACAGACATTTGTCTAAAATGGGGCAGGGTCCGCTTGAGCAGGGGGTTGGACTTGAAGACCCCCGAAGTCCCTTCCATCTCTGCTATTTTGTAAAATTTGTATTAGAAATGAACTACAAGAAGGATCATTTCGTGGACATGCAAAAAAAAAGCTAGGAAAGTTTGGGTTCAAATACACACAGTGATTCAGCCTGGAATGGGGTCTGACAAGGAAGGAAACAACAGCAGGAGATAAGCCTCCTTTGACCAACATGACTGAAGCCAAAACAACAGAGCTAATTACAGATGGGAGGCAGTTGGAAGGGCCTATTACAGGTGCAAGGGCTAAATTGATTAATGATATATGAAGGCAGAGATCTCTGTAATGGTAGCTTAATACTCTGATGATGTCAGCAGAGGCTGATGAAAGCTTAGTAAGTATAATAAATATAATTTTAGTTCCGGAGATAGCAAGATATCTGTTTCTTCTTTTGCAAGTATTCTTGGAACTATTTTTAGAATAGTGTGTGTGTTTGTGTGTTTGTGTGTGTGTGTGTGTGTGTGTTTTTGTGACACAGTTATCTCTATGTTAAAATATTAATAAAAATATATATTAAAAATAGCAATTAGAGCTTGAATCACATCACTGCAGCTGCCATCTTGACTTTTTTGACCCTATCCCGTAGATACCACTGTCAAGGGGACAATGCTAGGCCTATGGATACCAATGGCTTGATGAATGGCACCGAAACAAAATGCAATTTGCTACTTCACGAGGATAGGCCTCTGAGTTGTTAGGTTTTAGGCTCACGAAAAGCAGTTAAGAAAAAGAAAACCTAATTGCAACTAGCAAAAAAAGAACTCTGAAAACCCTCAAGCACAAAGGGAGCATTTATCATGCTCTGAAACTGGAAGGCTGTGAGTTCCCCACCCTTTTTATCGCATCCTTTTAACTTGATTTGAGATGGCAGGTTTGATTGCATTCATCTGACTCTCCACCAAATTAGGAGAAAAAAAACGCTTTGCTTCCAGGGAAAACATTCAGAAAGTTCGCTTCAAAGAAATCATGTCAAACGCTGAGTGTCAACAACCCAGCGACATTGAATAAGCCGACAAAATCAGAAGAAGAGCAACATTGAGAATTCTCAGTCAGAAATAGAAAGAAAACTAGGACTGATGCCAGCCTGGCTGAGGATGTTATATGCCATACTTAGCCCACAATTACAGTTGTAAGTCACAACAATTGTAAAGCAGGTCACTGTGTGATGGTGCCCAATTTTATGACCTTTTTGCTGCAGTTGTTAATCAAATGCCATCATTAAGTGAATGGTGTCGTCTCTCTAAGTGAACCTGTTGCTTTGTTAAGGGGCATTTTTGGCCAGAAATTGTAAATAAGCTCAAGTTTTGCAGCAAAAACATTATAAATTGCAGTCATGTGATTGTAGGATACTGCAAATGGTGTAATTGTGGGTTGGTTGCTGAGCAACCAAAATGCAATCATATGACTTAGAGGGGTGGGCAACTATCAGAACTTTGAATCCGGTTTTTGGAGGTCCATTGTAACTTTGAATGGTTGTTAAGCACCTGGTCAAAAGTTGAGGACTACCTGTACCACAAACCGCAAACCATTTGGGCATTTTGATGTAGAATAACTCAGGAGACAGGGGAAGTTGTTTTAATGTCTCACGGTATTGTACTGCATATATCACATTGTACAGATCTGTGCAGTGAGACATGGGGAAACAAAACAACTGCTTCACAATGTATGGCACAACATAAGAGAACAAACCCATTGTCGTGCCCCTGTTGGAGTCTGGAGTCTGAATCCAAGGAGGAAGCTGAACAGCTGACAGGGCGTGGGAATGTGGCTTTGTTGGCTGTGGAGGAAACTGGGAAAGGGCAAAGTCCACCTGGGCAAAGCAGGGAAGAGGTAGAACAAGGGAGAGTCCACCCCCTCTTCATCCTAGAGCACAGAGGGAGGAATGGAGAAGAGAGCAACATGGGTTGTGTGGCTTACGGGGGAGGAAAGGGCCCTGATTCCCTTCATTAGCCACAGCTGGGAACACAGTTTATAAGAAAGGCAGGTTGTCATTGCTTATCTGTGTTCCTGGTGTCTTCCCAACGTGTGAGTTTTTCTGTGCCTTCAAATCTGAAATTCTTGCTCCTACCCTGCCAAACTAATTACTTCAGTTTGGATTGATTGGAGTTACAGTTTGTGTTGACCATATTTTTTCTGCAGTTAAAGGCTGTTCCTGGGAGAGTTTTTCTCCAGCCAGAAAGTAAACTGGACATTGGGGGCAAAGTTGGAGATAACAAAGGGACTCTTGTTTATTATCTGACTGTGTTGCCTTTGTGCCGTGCCCCGGATCAACACACCCTTTAGACAAGGATTCAGCAGTCCATCTGCATTTGAAAGACAAAGATCTCTCTTTTCAAGATAACAAAATCCACATTCTGGACAGAGAGAACTGCTGGTTTGAAAGATGGGTCAAGGAGGCCATCTACATTATGACTGAATAATCTTCTCTCAACAACAACACCTATCTCCTGTTTAAAACACAATCCTTTCAGCAGTTCCAAGAAGTTTCCACTCTATTTGCACTATTCGGGTGAACCTGAGGGCATAAATAAACCTCCAAGTGGCCTCAACGGCTCTCAGAATGAGTGCGAACAACCAGATCACTACAAGAAATATAAATCCTTCCATCCTCCACCATTCAGTCAGAACTGAAGAAGCTTCCTGGATAAGAGATGAAACATCTTCAAGGTAAAACAAAGTCCAGTTATGTTTTGAAAAAGCACTTTTGGAATAACCATGATCTGGATGACTGAGACTATCCATAGACATTTAGCTCCTCATGTTGTCATCTGCAGTTCTGATCTACATCTGTTCAACCTCATCACCCAGGGGTTACATGGATGATTAATATAAATGTTGAACCCAGTTGAACCCTTCTACTCAACACTACTCTGGTGGAGGCCATTTATGAGTATTCTTTGGAAGTTGCCTCTCAGCTGGTTGTGGTTACGTCCAATAGTTGTATTATCTAGCTCACATGTTATCCCATTAACAATGAAGTAATTAATGGAAACTTTGTCAAATGCTTTGGCGAGGTGTGTTTCCACGGTATTCAGCCAATCTATTAAGTTATTAAAGAAGTAGGTTTGGTCTGGCATGTCTTCTTGCTGACAAACCCACCCACAGCTGATTCTTGCTAATTGACACGCTCTCATCCAAGGGCTCACAGGCATGCTGCTGAAGAATCTGCTAGCCCAGTAAAAGTGTCAAGGTGACAAGTATGTAATTTTTCTCCCCCTTCCTTTTTTTTCCCCCAGGACCTCACCCTCCAAGAGTTCTCCAAGAATATAGCAAATTCTGCAGTCACTTCTGCTAGTGTCTTCAACAGCCTAGGATGCAAGTCATCTGGTTTTGGAAGCTTGAATTCATCTAAATTAATTAAACATCACAGCCTGGACTATTCTGAGCTCCAGCTTCTCCTCAAACTCCCTTGAAGAGAGAGAACTGATATTAAATACAAGTTAAGCATAGAAGGACAGCATTTCCTGCTTCTGGGACATCAGCACCTCCAGAGGTCAGCTTAGGCTTCTTGAATCTGCTGGCCATTTCCTGGTTCTGGTGATAGGTCTTTTGTAATTTTTCTTGGCTGTGGTTGTCAAGTACAAAAAGTCAGGGAGCAGGATACAGTTCAAAACTACTACAAGTTTACTTCATGCTACCTATAGACAAGAACCTGAACTATGGTCAAGGGGAATTAGAACCAGCTATGACTTCAAGGGGGCTGTGTGCTTAGGTCTCTTACGGGGGCATAGAGATTCCAAATTGATAATGAGTTTGATCCTGCCCTCAGGTTTAGTCCAGTCATTTCCCACAACTGTGTGTTTATTTTTGTATAAGTGTGTATTTATAAACATATTGAATATTGTTAGCATGCAGACTCATGTATTTGAGTTGGGAAAGCCAAATAACATCAAATAAATAAGCAGGTTCAGTGAAGACAATGTCTTCTTTTGATCACCTGTTACCAATTCAACTTTGCTTTGCTTTTCCTGCTAATTTCATTTTTGTTGTTGCTGCTGCTTTGGGCAATTCTCATAGATTTCAGCTTAAATTTTAGCTTTCTGAGGCAATCCTAAAGTTTTTAGCAACTGCTTTGTGTGGATATATGCTCCTCCTTATATTTTCTGTCTCCTGTCTCCTAAATCCCATTTATTCTTTTTAGCATTTTAGAAGGCCCTGTGTTCACACTGGTTTCATTGTGTGCTATTAATTTTTCTTCTATCATTTGCTGTTATGGCTTCAGTTTTTTTTTACCTCTTTTCATTGAACTTCTCATTTTTCCTGGACATTTTTCTCTTTCAAAATTTCAATGTATTGGATCTCATCTGTATTCCATAAGGGTTCATCATACAGTACCTTCTGAAATCAGCTATAGAAATCTGTGTCTTTTCTATTCTTTCTCCCCTTGATATTGTATTCAAGGATAATATGATGGCTTGCTCCCAATGTTCCAGTTAATGTCACTTCCTCAACTTATTCTTTCCTATTGGTAAGGATTACGTCCTGTATAACAAATCCTGCTTTTCCTCCTTCTTCCTTCTGATTAATGAAGTTGTCAGCAAGAAAGGCTAGGAATTTGTTGGACTTCTTGGCAGAAATAGATTCCCAGCAGATGTCAGGATCGTTGAATCTTCTTTTATTACTTTCATCTGCCTCTTTGAAAGTTCAGTCATCTAACAAAGACCTCATCCATATCTTCTGTCTGTCCAAGAAATCAATAATAAAGTCCAACAATGATGTCACTTCTGTCACACACACAAACCCCTTTTATCCATACCAAAAGGTCTCAACAGACTTTCCATGTTCTGCTTTTGTGGATTTCTCTGCAAACATAGATTTTCTTTATGTACAGTATAAAGCAAAACTCTCTCACTGTTCCTTTGGCTATAGCCTTCCAAGGTTATGTTCCAATTGTGTATGCCATCTCACCAAGCTTTTTTCTATTTCAATAGTTTTCTGGTCTAAGTTCAGTATAAAGTTTAAGGCAGAAGAACCATTAAAATAGAGTTCAGGAGTCTTGAAATAGTACCTGGACAGCAGACTAGTAGCAACATGGCAATTATTACCCAGATATGGCCAAATCACAAATGTATACAACTCATGTTTTAGCGATAAAAGAAAATATTTGTAGCTAAGGGTTGAATTGTGGACTCCTTGGTGCTTTTGGAGCTTGGTTGTTTTCTTGAAGGTGTTTCCTTATCCAACTCAGTAAACAACAGCCTAATCAAGGACCCCCATGAACACTGAGCAAGCAAGCTACTTGTATATAAACAGCAAGCCCCACTCCCTTCAAGCACTGATGATGTTACTTACTTTGGTAATGAAACATTTGAAAAAAAAACCTTATCAACCTCAGACAGCACCAAGGATCATGTTTTGTTTTTTTCTTTTAAAGGTACTTAAGAGATGGAGGAATCCTAGAAGCAGATTTAAAATTCAAAAGTTGGCTTGTCATCAGAAATTTAAACGTAAAGGTTCCCCTCACACATACAAGTTAGTCATTCCGACTCTAGGGGCCAGTGCTCATTTCCATTACAAAACCAAAAAGCCAGAGCTGTCCCAAGACGTCTCCATGGCCAGGATGACTAAATGCCGAAGGCACATGGAACGCTGTTACCTTCCCACCCAAGTGGTCCCTATTTTTCTACTTGCATTTTTATATGCTTTCGAACCGCTAGGTAGGCAGAAGCTGGGACAAGTAACAGGAGCTCACTCCGTTACAGGGTGCTAGGGATTCAAACCACCAAACTGCTGACCTTTCTGATTGACAAGCTCAGCATCTTAGCCACTGAGCCACCTCATCATGCCATCCAGTTGTAGGCACTAATTGTATTTTTTTCCTATTCATAACAATCTGTTGATAATCCAAGAGTCTTCTTAGGGTTAGATAGCCTGAACAAATCTGATAAAATAAACAAATGTAACCTGCTTTGTGCAAATTCCTCCGAAAGTAAGGAAGGAACTGAAGAGCTGTGTAAGAGAAGTAGAAGTACTTAAGAGATCATCTAATGCACCAATGGCTAAGACCAGTGGTGGGATTCAATTTTTTTTCTACCACCGGTTCTGTGGGTGTGGTTTGGTGGGCATGGCAGGAGAAGGATACTGTAAAATCTCCAGTCAGAGGTGGTATTTGCCGGTTCTCCGAACTCTTCAAAATTTCCACTACCAGTTCTCCAGAACTGATCAGAACCTCCTGAATACCACCTCTGCTAAGACACTTTAAAGGTCTTTAAATCCAAGCTCCAGCAATTTTGAAGTCTTTAGATTTATTTAGTTCACTGGTTCTTAAACCATTTGACCCAATTTCCCCCTTTCCCGCTCTTGAATAATGTCATATTCTCATTTTAAAAAAAAACCCTCCCAAGAACATCTGGTTTCATCATTTCAGCAGTTATCTGTTCCAAACTGGATCTTCAGTTCACAAACAAGCAAAATTTATTTTATTTACTCATGTCTTTTTATTATTATTTTTATAAATAACCCAAGGCGGCAAACATACCTAGTACTCGTTCCTCTTCCCATTTCCCCCATAGCAAGTTGGTTGGGATGAGAGAGAGTGACTGGCCCAAAATCACCCAGCTGGTTTTCATGCCTAAGGTGGGACTAGAACTCACACTCTCCTGGTTTCCAACCTGGTGCCTTAGCAACTAGACCACACTACCTCCATTATCCCCAGATATATCCAAATGACTCGGTTTGGAGTAATTACTTTAATTAATATTTTTTAAAACCTCTATTTAGATCAACTTCCCTATGAACGCACAGTTAGTGGAAGACTGAAATTCTCCCGATTTCTTTCTGAAACACGTTTCTTTAAAACAAACATTCTCTTCAATATACACATGGCAATTTGACCCTTCTTTTTTCCTTTTTTGTTAAAAAAAACTTGCACTAGTGTGCTTAATGTTGACACTTAGTGTTAAGACTGATACGTCAGTCTTTATTGATTGATGGACTACAAATCATTCTGAACCACATCAGGATGATATTGCTCCTCAAAAATCAGGAAAAAAAAATCACAGCTTCTGGAACGCTTACTGTGATTAGTGCCTTTATCCGATTGTCTTCTTATTTCCTTCAAATGCCACTAGGCCAGTGGTGGCTAACCCTTTTGGACTTCTGTGCCAAAAATTGTATGTGTGTTTGCGCTCGTGTGCTTGCACACCACCATTCAGAAGTCAATGCGCACAAATCCCCTGCACGTATGCGCGCAATCCCCACCACTGCCCCCTTATCTCCAGTGTACCTCCCAGCTGATTTTTGGCCCATTTGAGGCCTTTTTCGGCCTCCCAGAGGCTTGAGGGAAGCCCCTGCAGCCTTTACAGGATGAAAAATGGGCTCGTTTCACAGGAAGGCCGAAAAAGACCTGAAAATCAGCTGGGAGGAACGCGCATGTAAGTTTGCCTAGGGCTCACGTGCCATAGGTTCGCCATCACGGCACTAGGCTGTAAAATGTCTTCATAAAAGAGATACTCTGTTGGAACAAGAATCAGATGCATTTCAAAAGCATAAAGGAGAGAAGCAACCTGGGAACTAAGGAGAAATTTCCTGACAGCTAGAACAATTAATCCGTGGGATGGCTTACCTCCAAAAGTTGTGAATGCTCCGACACTGGAAATTCTTAAGGAGAGATTGGACATCCATTTGTCTGAAATGGTATAAGGTTTCTTGCCTGAGCAGGGGGTTGGACTAGAAGACCTCCAAGGTCCCTTCCAACTCTAGTATTCTGTTATCTTGGTTATGGAGAATGGGAATGGGGAAGGGGAAGGGAGAGGTTGATTAAGGATGCTCATTGTGACTATATCTGGCCAACTGGAAGCATAGGCCAGGCTTATTCATTTAAACTTACATAAAAATGGCTAAAGATTTGTAGGATTTAATAAAGAAGCATATTCAAAAAATCTAGGGGTCAGAGGAACATCGTATTACCCAGAAGAACAAGGAGGAAATCCCCCTTTTCACATATTGGTTTTGCTGCTAGCTGCCTTGATGGAGGAGTGACTGAGAAAAGATTGTACACGTTCCACTCCTGAGCAAGAAATGAATCATCTTTTCAGTATTTAAGATAAAAGTAGAACTGCAAGCCTGGAAACATGAGTCGGCCTCCGTGCTAGAAAATTAATTATAGCTAGTTTCATGTGATTATGTAGTCTTGATTGCTACACTTTGTCCTTCTAATTAAGAAATTACAATATAGATGATGCAGGTAATCATATATTGGTATAGTGTTAATTGCAACCCGTTTCTTCCCTGGGAATTCTTTCAAGAGAGGAGAGAAAGAAGAGAAATGAAAAAATTGCTTAGATGAGACAGACTTCTGCTGCTCTCTTGCCTCCAAATTGAATTTCAGCTATTTAAATGCAATGGATCTCTATCTAAAGCCAGCAACCCTAGCAACTTTAAAACTTGTAGGCTTCAATTCCCAGAAATTCCCCAACCAGCATCCACAATTCATAGGTGGCTGGGGAATTCTGGGAGTTGAAATCCACAGGTTTTAAAGTTGCTGAAATTGGACACTCCTGATCTGGGTTCTGGCACAATTGAGATTCCTGTAGTTTTACACTTTCAATCAAAATTGACTTCCTCCTTGGAACACAGATAATTTTTGCAGGATTTCTTTGATCCTAGGGACTTTTGGTTTTTTTTGATGATCAAGAGGCAAGTGGTGATTAAGATGAATTCAGTCCTTCCTGCCGGGAGCTTCTTAATAGCACATAAAACTGCTCAGTTATTAAGAGATCATTAACACCGTATTGGAGGCTTGGATTTCTCCAGCTGCAGCCAGATCTGTTGTCAGACATTGGTGGCATTGAGCAAGAGAGGAAATGTAAATAGCAAGTGAATTTACATGGATAACAATTAGAATGCAAGGTTGTGGTAGGAGTCTTCATGAATCCATGTTCACTGAAAAGCAGAGGGCTGAATAAGACCAAAGATATGGGTATCCTTGACAAGGGATAACTGGAAAGATATCTCTTATGTGTAGGATACAGTGGTGGTATTCTACCAGTTTGGCCTGGTTTGTCTGAACTGGTAGCTCCAAGGATCATCTGTGAGCAAACCAGTTCGCTCCGATGATCAGCTGATGGGCCCTCCCACCTGCCCAGCTCTATTCTGACCTTTATTTCCTGCTTTTCAACCTCAAATGCTTCACACAGCACAGCCAATTGCCGCATATCAGCTGTTTTACACACAGGACTTGCAGCAGAAGGTGAGTTACGAATGCTGCATGCATGCACACACAAAGCACGCGCTCCCACCGAACCAGTAGGAATAAATTTTGAAAGCCACCACTGGTAGTATGTATGTGTGCTAATGCAATGGTCACCAACCGGTCGGCCGCAACCCACCGGTGGGCCATGAGAAAATTTGGATGGGCCGCAGAGAAATCTTACCCTCAGAACACATACCCCAAAGCAGTTAATCCAGGCTGCACAGAAACACAAGGCTGTGCAGTCCACATGGCCTGTGGCAACCCTCCCCACCCACTCACTCCTTACCTGGCAAACTTGCCTGCTAAACTGCTATTTTTCCTTTTTCCGACCATCATCTGTTCTGCCGTGCCGGGAGATTTAGATTAGCTAGGAAGCAGGAAATGGTTGGGTTTCTTGCTTTCTAGCTAGTCTTTAGATCTTCAGCTCTGCTTTTAACCACAGCTGAACCTCCCTTAGGACTGAAGGTTCTATTATTCAGTGCAGACTCACGGCAAGCAAATTTGAGAGACTGAGCTAGCTGATGGCAGATAGATAGATCACTGAATGATTCTGTGAGCAACTCAATCTGCTTGCCTGCTTTGCCTGATTTTGGGTAAAAGTTGCTCTTTTTTATAAAAAATTCCAATATCTACATACATGGTGTGTTGTGAGTTAATTTTGTGAGTTTGCTTACAAGCAAATTTTATGTGACAGACTGAGCTAGCCAATGGCAGATAGATAGATTTCTGAATGAATCTGTGATTCTGTGAGCAACTCAATCTGCCTGCCTGGTTTGCCTGATTTGGGGTAAAAGTTGCTCTTTTTTATATAAAAAAATCAATATTTATATAAATATTTGTGCCCACAGAACCAGTTAGTGGTCCCTGGGATTTAAAATTATGAGTTTGGTGGTCCCTGAGGTCCCTGAGGTCAAAAGGTTGGCGACCCCTGCGCTAGTGAAACTCCAACGTTTTTATAGCTGCTAATAGTTTATGAATCTACAGAGAAGCATCTTCTATAAACAAGTAATGCTTTTCTAAGTTCATGGTCTCAGAATTATCTCTCTTTATGGCTGGGCTAGAATGGGGTCAGTGATCCACTTGCCTATCCAGATTTCTTGCTCTATGGCACGGGTGTCAAACTCAAGGCCCGTGGTTTGGATGCCACCTGTGGAGTGCTTAGATTTGGCCTGCAGGGCTGTCCTGGAAAAGCAAAGGATCAGCCTATGGTGCATCTGCCAGACAAAACTGTGTGTGCCCCTCCTGGGCTCCGTTTTAGGTCGTGATGGCCTCCTGCAGCCATCTGCCAGTGAAAACAGAGCTCAGGAGGTGTGTGTTCCATTTTTGCTGGCAAATGGCTGCAGGAGGCCATCACAAGCTGAAAATAGGGCCTGGGAGGGCCACGCAAAACCCCCTCAAGGTCCATTTTCGCTAGTGGAGGGCTAGCAAAACAAACTAAAAGCAAAACAAAACAAAAGGAGAAATGTTTACCCTTTTGTATTTGAGCATGCAAGAAGGGCCAGGAAAGGAGAAAGGGAAAGAGGAAAGACAAAAAGAAAGAAGGAAAGAGAGCAAGGAAGGAAAAAATAATGGAAGAGGGGAAGAAAGACTAAAGAAGAAGGGAGAAAAAAGAAGAGAAGAAAGGAAGGAAGGCAGGAAGGCAGGAAGGAAGGAAGGAAGGAAGGAAGGGAGGGAGGGAGGGAGGGAGGGAGATTATTATGATAGGGAAGGAGGGTCTGAGGGAAGTCCTGCCTTAGCATTTGGCCACCACAGGTGCCCCTGACATGAGTGACGTTGAGCTGGCCACGCTTACCCTGGCCACACACACACACACTGGTCAAACTCAACCTTGATGCAGCCCTCAATGAATTTGAGTTTGACACCTCTGCTCTATGGGCTATGGCAGTGGTCCCCAACCTTTTTTGTACCAGGGACCAGTTGCACGATTATGCATTCTTTGCGGCCCGGTACAAAATGATCCATGGACCGGCACCGGCATTAGCACGCACGACCAAGGCAAGGCGAGCTGAGCGACCGGCCAGCCAGCCATCCCCCGCTTCTCCCTGCCACCTTCAACTCCTCCTTTGTACCTTCTTGCAGTTGATGGGCTTTTTGGGCTCTTTCTTAATTTCCTCCTGAGTAACATGAGACTCCACCGCCATCGGGACAGCTCTTTGTTCAAAGCTGCCCCCCACTTCGATGAAACTAAGGTGCAAGGATTCCTTCAGCACCCAAACACTGCTTTCCAACCGCTGACCAACAAGCTCACCCGGAAGCACTTTCTCAAGTGCCGTCGAAACAAGATGGCGGCACCCAAGCAAAGTAGGCCCTACTTTCATTCTTTGCGGCCCGGTACAAAATGATCCACAGACCGGTACCAGTCTGGGGCCCGGTGGTTGGGGACCCCTGGGCTACAGGACTCCTTGGTGCCTGACCCAGGATATTCTTCCACTGGAAACTACATATGCCTCCAGGACCTTCTCTGTCTTGTCTTCTACTTTAGAGGATGGATCCTCCAGGAAGGTCATGATACCTGGGCAGATCATTCACCAACCATCTTGTCCAGTTTGAATTTCAGTTTTGTCAGTCCTTCTCCTGACTATTTTGTAAGACAGCTACCGATAGATGATATCACATAGATTAGGCAAACATTAAAGCTACTGGTAGCTGTTATCTTCCAGTTAAGGAGAACACAGCTCAGTCCTCAGATGACCTCTGAAGGCAGTTTCATGAAAATGAGAAAATGACCTGAGTGTCCTTGTTGACTACAAGTTAAACGTGAGTCATCGGACAAATGCTCTCTTGGGGTGTGTAAACAGGAGCAGAGTCCAGGTCCATGGGAAGTAATTGTTCTTCTCTATTCTGCCCTAGTCAGACTCTGCTTATGAATGGAAGTTTAGAGGAAGGCTACCACCATGGTGATACCATGATTTGGAAACAAATCCCAATGGTACAGTAAAAGGAATTGGATACAGATAGCCTGTAGAAGAGATAACTGAGTAGGGATGATAGCGATCATCAAATATCTGAAAAGTGTCACATAAATAGCAATAGCACGTAGATTTATATACCTCTCCACGGTGCTTCCCTTGAGCCTTTGGGAGGGCAAAAATGGCCTCAAATGGGCTGAAAATCAGCTGGGAGGCGCATGCATGCGCAGTGCAGGTAAGTTTGGCTGGGGCTTGCGTGCCCACACAAATGGCTTTGTGCCATAGGTTCACCATCACGGGAATAGAATAATAACTTTATTGCCACTTTGAATGTACACTAATCAGCATACATTAAAATGAAGTTTTGTTGCATGCAGCTCTTTTGTGACCTTCTGCTTCTCAGAAGGTTACAGAAGGTGATCACATGACCCCGGGACACTTGCAACCATCATAAATGTGAGTCAGCTGCCAAGTGTCTGGATTTTGATCACATGACCAAGGGGGAGGGGATGCTGCAATGATCGTAAGGGTGAAAAATGATCATAAGTCACTTTTTCAGTGCCTTTGTAACTTTGAACAGTCACTAAATGAGCTGTTGTAAGTCGAAGACTACCTGTTTTGGCCACCCATTTTACCATGGTGCAAGTCTGGGCAGCTTACAATTTACAGTATATTGGTTGCAATGTCTTGGAGTCATGCGATCTGTCAGGATTCCAGCGATCACCCGAATTAAATCATGATTCTCCAGCCAAACTTCAAGAAACTTCTAAGGATTTATTAGAGACAGCATACTGGCATGACCTGCATGAAGCCAACTCTGGCATATGTAATTTACACTCACCTGTGACCCTGTTTCCCCCCTCCCCCCTAGGTTTCTCATAAACCAGATTCTCCAACTGAGCACATTCACGGGCTGGGTGTCATCATTCACATTCTCAAATTAAATATATTCACGGGCAAAAGCTCTGGTATTTTAGTTACAATCTTTTAAAGATAAGGGTTGGAATATACCTAGGCTTCCCCCGTTTTTTTTTAATGGCAACTACTAAAACAGGCATGGGAATGTTTTATGAGTTGACCCAATCACCGTTTGCAACCTGTTTCGACAAGCAAAGCCAATGAAGGAATCCAGATTTGCTTAGCAACCGAGTGTTTCGCTTAAAAACTGTAGCGATTCACTTAAAATTGTTGCCAAAAAAAAAGGTCATAAAACTGGGTAAGACTCACTTAACCTTAGCAATGGAAATTCTGGTCCCAGTGGTGGTCATAAGTCAAGGACTATCTTTATTTGAAAAAAAATATGATGGCCTAAGGATCTGCCCCAAACTTCACTACAAGAGTGGAAAATGTTATTTGGAAGAACATGAATTGATCCCCAACTGGGTCAGTGGTGGTATTCTACCGGTTTGCCCTGGTTCTGGTATACCAGTAGCCCCGAAGATCAGCTGGCAGAGAATCAGCTGGCAGAGAATCAGCTGTACCAGTAGCCCCGAAGATCAGCTGGCAGTTGGGCCCACATAACCACCACTGCTCCTAGGTCCTTTTTAACCTCTCAGCTGTTTGGCGCAGCAGCAGCAGATTGCTGTGCTAAATAACTGAGAGGCGCAGTAGCTTAGTTTTTACTGTTTTAATGTATGCACAAAGTGCGTGTTTAGGGTGCGTGCATGGTCACACAATCCCACCCCTGCAGCCACGGCGACCAAGCCACACACACAGAACCAGTGGTGGGAACTTTTGAATCCCACCACTGATCTGGATCCTGAAGGACATACAGTGATCCGAGGAGGAGTGATTTACGCATGGTTTAAGGCTTGATCTGGCTCTAAATAAACCACTAATTACTACCTTATTGATCTGATGAAGGCACGGCAAGATTATTGACTCAGGAATTCATTACTGATTGATAAAGCTATCAAAGCATTGCGTGATCATTTCACTTCCCTTTGAACCGAGACTTTGTGCATCAGGGGGAAATGCACCTACCTCTTACACAGAGGTGGTTGGGATTTCTCAGCCTCTGAGGAAAACCTTGAGAAGACGCAGGCCCCAGAAGTTGGCAAATACACATGGTTGGAATGCTAATGTGAAGTACAGCATGAAAAGTTCAGAAAAATAATGTGAGTGTTATTTATGGATAGCTATGGCAACCAGAAGCTGCCAGGAGAAGATAAATTAACTATCAGAGTTAAGCTACAATATATGGTGAGAATAAGCTAGGCCATATAGGTCCTCTTCACTGAAAGGAAGTAGGCCTATACCTTATAAGTATTGACTTTTCATGATCCAGAGCTTGGAACCAAGGCTAGGATTTGGGTGTGTCGGATTCAACCTCCACTGTCTGGTTCAACGCCAATAAAGGAACTGAGAAGAACTAAGCCAGCATTGGTAGATGCTGGTAGAACAAATCCTTAACTAGATGCAGAGAGTGGTAACCTGATATTTGAGCAAGGCTTAGTGCCCTGTGTAAACTTGGCTGCTCTTTTTTTTTTTTTTAAATTTTTTTTTTAAATATAGTTTATTAATTTTTACAATTAAAACCAGTCACAATACATACACAAATAAGCAAAAGAAAGAAAGAAAGAAAAGAAAGAAAAGAGAAGAGGAAGAGAGGGAAAGAATTTTAAGAAAAGAAAGAAAGAGGTTACAGGATTAAAAGTATTCTTATTTAACAGTTTGCAAGATCTTCTTTTGTTTTCATCACCTTAACTTGTGTCATAAAACCACACCTGTTTTTAACTTATATCGCTACCTCGTTGTTATGTATTGGTACTTTCCTTTTATGCCTTATAATATATTATTTATCTTTGGTCAATCCAATTATACCAACAATTCCAGCTTTCATAGTATAGTGAAGTGTCTTTGTTTTTAGCGCCAAAGTCAATTTATCCATTTCTGCGCATCTTGAGATTTTTTCAATAATCATTTCTTCTGATGGAATTTGGTGTTGTTTCCAATGTTGAGCGAAGGCTAATCTGGCGCTGTTAAAATGTGTATTGTTATGTATTTAGTTTTTTGAAATTTGCTTATCAAAAATCCCTAGTAGGAAGGACTCTGGTTTGTATTCGATCTGCTCTTTGGTGATTTCTTCCAACCAAGTTTTGATTTTCTTCCAATACTTTTGGGTTTCTGCACAGGACCACCACATATGGATAAACTTGGCTGCTCTAATCCAGGAAAAGTCTGAAGAGTTTGAAAAATTTGAAAGCAGAGTGGACCTATGGAAAGTTACGAAGAACCAACACTGAATGGAACCAACAACAGAGGAGCTAGGAAGTGTGGAAATCATTGAATAAACTGCGCATGGGTACAAGATCCAGAGACACTCTGAACAAATGGGGCTATCCAGTGGCTTCTGTTCTTTATGATTGTGGTGACATACAGACAACACACACATATAAATCTGCCCTTTGTGTCCTTATCAGTGTACACTTGGGGAACTCGTGGCAACACAACTGAACTCTATTAACTTTGCTAATTTCCGGACAAAATCTGTTTACTTTGTACATATTTTAATCTTGTATTTTTATATTTTAAATGTATGTCGTATAGTATAGCCTTATTTTAATCATGATGCTTCTGACAGGAATAAACAAGCTGTTCTTATGACAAATAATGGCTCAGAGTGGTACAATGGAAAGGGTATTAAACAATGGTCAGATTCAAAGAATTTACTACCGATTCTGTGGGCATGGCGTGGCTTGGTGGGCATGGCAGGGGAAGGTTACTGCAAAATCCCCATTCCCATCCCCCAGGAGTGTGTGTGTGTGTGTGTGTGTGTGTGTGTGTGTGTGTGTATTTGCCCATCAACCTTGCAGTCATTTGGATGCAAAGATGATTTTTAAACAGGGGCGGGGAACGATGGCCCTTTTATAACTTGTGGACTTCAACTCCCAGAATTCCCAAGCCAACTGGCTTGGGAATTCCAGGAGGTGATGCCCACAAGTCATAAAAGGGCCACCGTTCCTGTCCCTGCTTAAAATGTTCAAGGGGGGAAGAGGAGATTTCCAAAGTAATTTTCAACACATCCGTGAGAAGCTCTTTCGCCGAGTTTGGCTTTTCTTTTCCAATTAAGAGCTCACAGCTGCTCAACGGACAGTGAGGCCTGTTGAGAGAGTAGACAGACACAATGCAAGCTCTCATGCCATGAATAAAGGCCTTTATTGCGTGGTGGGGACAACACTTGTCACTGGAAGTCACAGATGCCAATTGAACTGATTTCTCCTTCAACTTGTTTAACTTCCTTCAACATGTTTAGCTCTTGGCATGAAAGTGGCGGTACTTGTGCATTTTTAAGGTCATGCGTAAGTATCATGTATAAGCAGGGATGAATTCATAGATGCCTTGGTATAATCTTGTGATTTATGTGTAACTCAACTCAGCTCTTGCAGTATTTCTCAGCCTTTGTAACTTTAAATGTGGGGCCCAAATGTGCTTTTCTTTTTTTTTTTGAAGAGGCAACTGGACTTTGGTTTTTCTTTGAAGACGTTTCGCTTCTCATCTAAGAAGCTTCTTGGATGACAAGTGAAACACCTTCAGAGATAAAGTCCAGTTGCTGTCATGCCCTTGTTGGAGTCTGATGCTGAGGGAGGGGTCGAACAGCTGACAGGGAATGGGAGTGTGGCTCCGGTGGCTGTGGAGGAAACTGGGGAAGGGCACAGTCCGGCTGGGCATTCAGAGGAAGACCCAGGCCCACCCCCTCTTCATCCTAGGGCACGCAGGGAGGGACGGAGAAGGGAGCAACATGACTTATGGGAGAGAAAAAGGCCCTGATCCCTTTCATTAGTTGCAGCTGGGAGAACAGGATATAAGAAGGGTGTTTGCACCGTGCTGGAAACAAAGTGTGCATTATATTTGTTGAGGCTTATCTGGGTTTTGCTGTCCTTCCAACCGTGTGTGCTTCGTTATCTTTTGGAAGTCTGCAATTTATTATCCTGGCCTGTCGTATTAATTACTTCAGCCTGGTTTGTGTTGGTTTTTTTATTTCTAATTTATCGGACTGCATTTCTTCCCTTCGTAGACTGTTTTTGGAAGAGTTTGATCTCCAGCCGAGGATAACTGGACACCGGGGGCTAAGTTAGAGGTATTAAAGAGAATTTATCTACTTTTGTGCATTTGTTATTTTTGTGCCACGTCCCGGGTCATCACAGTTGCCTCTTGAAAAAAGAACCTTTGGGACAACCATGGCCTGGATGACTGAGGATGTCCATAGATATTTAAATGTGAATTCCCAGAATTCCCCAGCTTCAGTTCTGGAAGCTAAAAGTCCACACCTGTTAAAGTTCCTGAGGCTGAGAAACATTGATATACAGGTAGTCCTCAGCTTACAACCGTTTGTTTAGTGACTGTTCGAAGTTGCTGAAAAAAGGGACTATTTTTCACACTTACAACCACTGTAGCATCCCCACGATCACATGATCAAAATTCAGATGTTTGGCAACTGGCTCGCTTTTATGATGGTTGCAGTGTCCCAGAGTCACATGATCACCTTTTGCAACCTTCTGACAAGCAAAGTTAACAGAGAAGATGACCACATTACTAACTTAACAACTGCAGTGATTCACTTAACCATGGTGGCAAGAAAGGTCATAAAAATGGGGCAAAATTCACTTAATAACGGTCTTACTTAGCAACATAAATTTTGGGCTCAATTGTGGTCATAAGTCAAGGAATACTTGTAATGCCTTGCCAGCATGACGACAGGCGGTTTTTGCCATTCTTCTAACAAAATTTATTTTCTATATTGGAGAACGCAGGTTGTCCTTGATTTACAACCATTCACTGAGTGACCATTTGAAGTGACAACAGCACTGAAAAAAAATAACTTACAACCGGTCCTCATGTTTATGACCGTCAAAGCATCCTCACAGTCTCGTGATCATAGCAAAACATCTTCAAAAGAAAAAACCAAGAAAGTCCAGTTGCCTCCTGAAAAAGCACCTTTTGGGACAACCATGGCCTGGATGACTGAGAATCTTTATAGACTTTTAGCTATGCAATTTTGGGTGGATATCCTTCAAATCAGGGGGAGCCAACCTTTTGGACCTCAGGGACCACCAAACTCATAATTTTAGATCCCAGGGACCACTAACTGGTTCTGTGGGCATGACCTAATTTGTGGGTTTGGTTTGGTGGTCATGTGACTGGCTGGGCATGGCTTGTATGTCAATATTATAAATATTTATATACATATTGAATTTTTTATAAAAAGAGAGCAACTTTTACCCAAAATCAGGCAAAGCAGGCAGGCAGATTGAGTTGCTCACAGAATCACAGATTCATTCAGAAATCTATCTATCTGCCATTGGCTAGCTCAGTCTGTTACATAAAATTTGGTTGAAAGCAAACCCACAAAATTAACTCACAACACACCATGTATGTAAATATTGATTTTTTATATATATAAAAAAGCAACTTTTACCCAAAATCAGGCAAAGCAGGCAGATTGAGTTGCTCACAGAATCATTCAGTGATCTATCTATCTGCCATTGGCTAGCTCAGTCTCTCAAATTTGCTTGCCATGAGTCTGCAATGAATTTGCTTGCAAGCAAACCTTCAGTCCTAAGGGAGATTCGGCTGTGCTTAGCTAGAAAGCAAGAAATCCCACCATTTCCTGCTTCCCAAATCTCCCAGCATAGTAGAACAGATGACGGTTGGAAAAAGGAAAAATAGCAACTTAGCAGACAAGTTTGCTGGGTAAGGAGTGAGTGGGTGGGGAGAGTTCCCACGGGCCATGTGGGCTGAACAGCCTTGTGTTTCTGTGCAGCCTGAATTAATTGCTTTGGGGGGGTGCTCTGGGGGTGAGATTTCTCTGTGGTCCACCAAAATTTTCTCATGGCCCACCGGTTGATGACTGCTGCTTCAAATGGTGTGGGAGTATGAATGGATTTCCAGAGAAAAAATTGCAGACTACAGGAACTAGGAGCACTACTCAGGTGGCCCTGAGGATAGATAAACTTCCAAGTCAGTGGTGGGATTCAAATATTTTAACCACCGGTTTGGTGGGCGTGGCTTGGTGGGCACACTTTGTGTGCTCACACATGCCAAACACATACTTTGCGCAGGCACAGAGGCATTCTAACTCACCTCCTGCAAGCCTGCACGATCCCAGTTGCTTCAGCAGCTGCTGCGTGGCACTCTTCTGTGCCATGCAAAGCAGCTGCACTTCAAAAGCAGAGGATAAAGGTGAGTATGAGAGCCCAGGCGGGCAGGTGGGCTCAACAGCAGAGCAGTGGAGAGAACTGGTTAGGTCTCCGCTGCTCATCGCTGCTACCGGCTCTGCAGAACTGGGCCGAAGCGGTAGAATACCAACACTGCTCCAAGTGCTTCAGTGACCCTCTAAAAGGATGCAAATGACCAAGGAATATAAATCCTTCCATTCCCCACCATCTAGTCAGAGCTGAAGAAGCTTCTTGGATGAGAAGCAAAAGGTCTTCAAAGAAAAACAAGAAAAGTCCAGTTGCCTCTTGAAAAAGCACCTTTGGGAGTCCCAGGGTTATGTGATTTTATCGTTTGTGACATTCCTAGCCATCTTGCGACAAGCAAAATCAATGGAGAAATCTGGATTTGCTTAACAACCATGTGACTCACTTAACAACCGCTTAACAAATGTGACCAAAAAGCTTTAAAATCAGGCAGGACTCACCTAACAACTGCCTTGCTTAGCAATGGAATTTCTATCCCAAAGTAGTTATAAGTAGTTATAAGATTTTAAGGCTGCTATCTAGTAATTGATTGGCCTATTGTAAGTAACCGTGTCTTCCTAAGATAGCATTTCCTCAGAGAATCTGTAAGAGATTAACAAAGACTGAGGTGGTCACCCCAAAACACCTTGCACTGGGCAGCAGAAGTAAATTTACATCCGTTGCCTCTGGGGAATTAAGCAGGAAAAACTGGTGATTTTCCAAAAGCTGACAGATGGCCATAAGACTATTTAAATCTTTGATAAAGTCAGCATGTTGAAGGATAGACATTGAAATGATAAGGGCTGACTAATCCCATTCCATTATTTAATGTTGGGTGAAGACATTGTCTTGCATTTTCCCTGTTACCTGTCACATCAATGAAAGAGAATTTACTTTGGAAATTATTACAGAAAGGGGAATTGGGAGAATGCCTCAGGGGTGGAAGGAAGTGCTGTGCATTGTTTTCAGGGATGAGAGGGAGAAGTGTACTCATTTGTTTACATTGGACAATTGGGTCTCCAATGGTTTCCAGTCTCCCAAAGACATCAAAAGAAGGCTAGAAGGCATCAAAAAAGGTGCATTTCCTTTGAGGCTTTTTCAGTACCATTCAGGGAGTGTCTTGAGTAATTGTTGGAGTTCTCCTACCTCAAGAGACCTTCAAAGAAATTGCCTACTCCAGGGGTGTCAAACTCACGACAGGTGATGTATCACAACGTTTTCCCCCTTTGCTAAAACGGGGTGGGTATGGCCAGCATGTGACGCATCCAGCCTATGGGCTGCAAGTTTGACACGCTTGGCCTAATCCATTTCTTTCTCCACAAACTTGTGGGACAATTTGTTCCTGGCTTTAGTTTGTTGGAAGAATTATCCTTCTGGGTTCCGTTCCAAGTGGGGAAAAAGACACTGGAAACATGGAGGCTGCTTGGAAAGATGGCTTAATGGTGGACAGGACCACATGGCTTGGAGCTCCAAAGTGAAAAGGACAATCACATGCTTCAAGATGTTGGGTGAAGGAAAAGAAGAGGCAAGATGCTAAGAGTCCCTTGGTTTTATGCCCTCTGTTGGGATTTGAATTTGACCTTGTATTCTGATTGGTTGTCAGACTCCAATGGGGCCATGCAGGGACACCTCTGTAGGCTGTCCTGAGTCCCAGGCTTGGTTGAGCCTTGCTGAATGATGATGCAATGAGAGGGCTTTGGGCAATTCCTATTATAGCTCTACCTGGAATAGATCTTTGTTATGAAAAATAGACTGGCCCAGGCCAGGGTAATGGCCCATTAGCAAAGATGTGTGTGTAGTGGGGGTGAGTTTCTGCCTGTTTGAGTTTCTACTTTTTTTTTTTAGGGGAAATATTCTACCTTCTTTAGTATATCCTAAAATATTTCACTTTCCTAGGAGATGGGTGGGTTTTAACTTCCAACAAGCTGAAACCAAAATTCTAACGGTGGATTCCCTAAGACTTTTCTTAAATTTGTACAGATCATTTCCCCCCACTGAATATCCTTTAACAAAATGTTCAGCTTCTCTGGTCAATTCCTGGACTGTTTACTCAATCCAAAGATCTGTGTTTGTTTTGAGGCAATTCTACCTCTGCAAATTTAAATAGGGGTAGATTCCTTTTTCAGGCACACCTTCCAATATACAGGCCAAGTTAGTTGCACATGTGAAATGATTTCTATATCCCTTTCCTGTTATTTTAAGAGTTGGTAATTGTTCAACAACTGGTGTCAACTTCAAATTTTGATCTGGGTGCTTAAGACAACATGTCTCTCAATACAGCAGACACCTACAATTAAAGCCTCCTTAGAAGCAGAAATATTAGACTGTGTAGGAAACTACTGATGTAAAATTGCACTTGCAGAAGTCAATAAGGAGAAGAAGGGATATCACTAATGTTTTGCCCACATTTTCATACTAACTTTTCTTTTTGAAATTGCTTATTTTGTCTTCGACTCCAACATCTGCTCAAGACTGAAGTTTAGATTTCAATGCATGGGTTGTATTCAGCCAATATTCATTACAGTTATGAGAAAAGTACTCATAACTTATTTCCATATTTTCGATGGATGAAGCAGGTTTTCCTAACAGGTGTGCATATATTCACAGGAGGAAGCACATGCACAGCTTATGAGCCACGGTGGTGCAGTGGTTAGAATGCAGTACTGCTGGCTACTTCTGCTGACTGCCGGCTGACTGCAATTTGGCATTTCCAATCTCACCAGGCTCAAGGTTGACTCAGCCTTCCATCCTTCCGAGGTGGGATCCAGATTGTTGGGAGCAATACGTGGACTCTGTAAACTGCTTAGAGAGGGCTGTAAAGCATATATAAGTCTAAGTGCTAAGTGCTGACTACCAATTTGTGGGGACTTGATCATCTTATTGGGTAGAAGCTGTTCTGTTAAATTCCCACTTAGCCCTGGGACAAACTCAATCCTACCAAGCAGACCAAACAAGTAAGTGACCAGACAAATTCATTCTACTACATTGCAAAGCTACATTAATGGTCTGAAAATACAATTTTCCTGCTTTTTCTGATACAGCCTGAGAAAACAGAGAGGGTCTTAAGCTGCCCATTATTCAACTGTGGTCTTATCTGACCATTTGCTAAGCAGCATCCCTCTATCTCACCTCCCAAGCTCTTCCCTACATACTATTTATACGTTACAGGGAATCCCTTCTTTGGGACAAAGTGGGGAATTCAATGTCTAATGACTAATTCATTAGTCACCTAATGATGCTTGGAGCAAAAAGTCTGAGAAGAAAATCCAGGTTGAAAAAAATAATGCTCTGGATTGCATTTACCAAATTGGGGACCCTCCTGACCATTTTGGTCACCACACTATAAAAAAAGATGTTGAGACTCTAGAAAGAGTGCAGAGAAGAGCAACCAGGATGATTAGGGGGCTGGAGGCTAAAACATATGAAGAACAGCTACAGGAACTGAGCATGGCTAGTCTAGTGAAGAGAAGGACCAAGGGAGACATGATAGCGGTCTTCCAATATTTGAGGGGCTGTCACAGAAAAGAAGGGGTCAAGCTATTTTCCAAAGCACCTGAAGGTCAGACAAGAAATAAACAGATAGAAACTGATCAAAGAGAGATTCAACCAAGAAATAAGGAAAATTTTTCTGACGGTGAGAACAATCAACCAGTGGAGCAGCTTCTCTTCAGAAGGTGTGGGAGCTTCATCACTGGAGGCTTTCAAGAAGAGACTGGACTGCCATCTGTTAGAAATGGTGTAGGGTCTCCTGCTTGGGTGGTGGAGTAGGGTTTGGACTAGATGACCTACAAGGTCCCTTCCAACTCTTGTTATTCTGTATTCCATAGATGAGTTGGGAGCCTCCAAGATGAATTGGATTACACCTACTGCCATCTCTAACCTGGGTGGTCTTTGAGGGCTGGGGGAATTATCTGGAAGCATTGAAAAAGGCTGCCATAGGGGCAACCATACTCAGCCCCCTAATCTGCAGCTTGGGGGGGGGTCAATTATCAGAAGTGGGGAAAGCTTGTTCACCCCTCTGTTATGTGTGAATGTCAGCAAGGTCCAAAGGTTTAGTTATAAGCATCCTTCAGTTTTATCAGACGACTGAGTAAGTAGCCGAAATCTCTTTTGAGATTCTTAATGCCTTCATTGGTATTTTCCTGCAATAATAAGGAAGTGGATTGTCATTGCCTTTTTAAAATTTGTTTGTTTTTTACTTGCCAGCTTATCTCCAGCCCTACAATTAACCGAGGACTTCACATCAAGTGCAATCTTGCTCAAGTCTTTTTTTTAAGGTTAACCAAAGCCAACTATTGTAGGTGTCAAGTGAAATTTACAGGCCAGAATCATATCCGAGTCTTAATTCTTTAAAAATTATTTAAATCTAAGGAACTTGTGACTGAAGGGCTTACAGTAGACAGGTGTTTCTCAGGGTCCAAGAATATTGGAATCACCTTTTGTGACCTTCTGAAAAGCAGCCCATGGGGAAGCCAGGTTCCCATCATAACCATGTTATTAACTTAACAACTGCAGTGATTCACTTAACAACTGTGGCAAGAAAGGTTGTAAAATGGGCAAAATTCACTTATCAAATATCTTGCTTATAAGCAGAAATTTTGGCCTTGATTCTGCTTATAAATTGAGAACTTCCTGTACTTGCTGGGTTGTTTTCTTTTCTGCATCTCAGAACCTGCCTCTAAACTATTGCTTTCACCCTAGAAGTATAGCTTTTTCAGCAAATTGTAATAAAAAAATGAGTACCTTTTTTTTTGGTGGGAAAATATTCTCATGACAGCATAAATGAACCTCTAGGTTCATTTGTCAGACTTTCTTAACTGAGGTTCCAAAAGAGGTCAGTAAAAGTTCCAGGAAATGTCATTATTAAAAATATATATAAACACTGATTTTTTTTTAACTGTATACCATACAATACTATCACTTGCAGTAGTCGGAATTTTTTACATGAGACAGTTCAGCTTTCAGCTGATACTTGCTGTTGTTATAAACACTGTAAAATGTGGGTTGTGTTGTGAAGTTTTGCAATTATTTGGTTGTTGTTGTTTTTTGCAGGGTTTCCCTCAGATTTGAAAATAATGTCAAGGGTTCCCCCAGAATAAAAAGGTTCAGAAAGGCTACGTCAGATAATTCTCTTTGCAATTAAAATTGATTGCAATTCATCATATTTGCAATTAAAACCTAGCCTATCGTGGCATATAGAGACTTGGAGAACTTGCCTATTTTTAAAACCAAAGTGTTACATCTTCAGCAGAATCTTGGAGAACAGTCCCTTTTAAATTTTACCAATTTGTATGTGTGAAGGTAAGGAGGATAACCTTGACAGAATGATGCAAGAACTATTACTTAGCCAAGAGGGGCTAATCAATTTTATTTTTTTAGTCCAGAGCAACAATAGCAATAGCAATAGCACTTATATAGCGCTTCACAGTGCTTTACAGCTGTCTCTAAGTGATTTACGTATTGCCCCCAACAATCTGGCTCCTCATTTTACCAACCTTGGAAGGATGGAAGGCTGAGTCAACCTTGAGCCTGGTAAAATTGAACTTCTGGTTGTAGGATGAGATACTGCATTCTAACCATATGCTGCCACAGTTCTTTTGCAATCTCCTGAGCAGCAGATAACAAGATAACATTCAGAAAAGAAAAAAAAACTCCTGCTAACACCTCCCTAATTCATTAGACCAGGGGTCCCCAACCCGTGGGCTGGATAAAGGTCCAAGGTCTATTAAGAACCGGGCCACACAGCTGGAAGTGAGCAGCAGGCAAAGAAAGTGGACGTGAGTGAGATCTAGGTTGCATACTCCCCCTTTACAGCCCTCTCTAAGCAGTTTACAGAGTCAGCCTATTGCCCTCAGCAACCTGGATCCTCATTTTATTAGCCCGGGCCTGGAAGGATGGAAGGCTGAGTCAACCTTGAGCCAGTCAGGATCGAACTGCTGGCAATCAGCAGAATTAGACTGCAATACTGCATTCGAACTATTGTGCCACCACAGCTCATGGAAGAATTGTCTTCCACAAAATCAGTCCCTGGTGTCAAAAATGTTAGGGACTGCTGCACTTGAGTATAAGAACAGGAAGGCAACACAACACAAACTTGTAAGATTCTGTTATTATATGGCTAATCTCAATAAAAATATTTATTTATTTTATTTATTCATTTTGTCAATTGCTTATAAGATAATAGGTATAAGTAAAAACATAGTTATGAATACATGGATATATATATAAGAAAAATAAAAAATAAAAGAAACAATAGGACAGGGACAGTAGGCATGTTGGTGTGCTTATGCACGCCCCCTACAGACCACTTAGGAAAGGGGTGAGGTCAATAGTAGACAGTCTAAGGTTAAAGTTTTTGGGGTTTGGGGAAGAAACTACAGTCAGGTAGAGTATTCCAGACGTTGACCACTCTGTTGCTGAAGTCATATTTCCTGCAATCAAGTTTGATGCGATTAACCTTGAGTTTTTATCTATTGTTTGTTCTTGTCTTGTTATGGTTGAAGCTGAAGTATTCATTGACAGGTAGGACATTGCAATGTATGATTTTATATACTATGCTTAGATCGGACCGAAGGCGGCATAGTTCTTTTTTTAATTTTAGCCTTCCTGTGGAGTTGAGTTGTTGGTCTGGTCTGCCCTAGTGAACCTGATAGTATATTATCTTTTGGCCTTCTGGTCCAATGCAGGAAAAAAACCAATTTCCTCAGACCATAAAAGGCCTTCTTCCACTTGAAAAATAGTCGGTACTACAGCTACACAAATTGTATTGGTTTACATGACAGTAATTGGTGCCTAAAAAAAAGCTACAAAGTAAAAAAACATTTGGCTGGATGTGGAAGTTTTAAAAGATGTTAGGTCCTGGAAATGTGTGAAACCTTAAGTATGTGCTTTTTAAAAAGTTGGTTGGTACTTTTGGCACCAGGATGAAATGACTGCTCCTTTCTTGTGACATTGTGCAACTAGCCAAAGAGAATCTGGTTAACACCACATTTTGTGCTATGGATCAATCAATGCTTTACTGGAGTGAGGGCAGAGAGGCTCATCCCTACAAATCCATGGAACATGCAAAAACTTATGAAACTCTGAGAGGTTGATCTTTCTTGCTCAAAATAAAATAATCTTAATCAAGATCTGTTTGCTATTGTTTTGTTTTCTCTTTTGAAAACAATACGGGCACAAAATGGAGGTGTATATTGTTACTTCTATAAAGCACCCAAGAGTCGGACTGTCTAAATTTTGATGAATTGTTTGGTGCAAAGGGAGGGAAACAGCCAAGCCTCTTTAGGAAAAGAGTTTGCAGCCTGTGCTGCTTCAGGAGAGTTGGTCACATAGGAACAGTCTGTTTTTCAAATGTACCCTTTAGAACTGGCTGCACAATCCTTTGTGTGCCAAGGGTTACATAGGTGGTTTGCACTGTGTGCCAAGGGACACTTCCCTGAACCGAAGCAGGATAAAATATGACTGCTTCCCTTAAGCCAGTGCTGTCAATCTCCTGGCCTGTGAGCTGGCCCCGGCCATGCCCAGTTTAGAGAAGGGGGAAAAGTCCTGATACATCACGTGACATAGCTGTGACGACGTGAATTTGACAACCCTGCCTTGTGCCATATTGGAAGTAACAATTATATATAGCAATTTTCGAAAGACTCTGGAACCTACATCCAAGTTTGAGGATAGTATGTAGATCTGGTCCAAAGACTGAGCATGCTCTGTTTAGACTTCATTGAGAAGAATCTATTATTGGTCTTAGGGCAGCATTTTGAGATCACTGTGCAATTTGGGGGTTAGTCTGGACTCGTGGCTATTGCTCAAAGAACAGGTGGCAGCTGTGGCCAGGAAGGCCTTTGCCAAGGCTGATCTAGTGTGCCAGTTGTGGCTTTCAGAGATGCTCATGACTAGACTACTGCAAAGCAGTCTACATGGCCAGTCCTTGAAATACACCCGGAAGTTACAGCTGGTTGAAAAGGTAGCAGTGTGAGCAGTAACAGGTGCTCTTTTGGTATGCGATGAGAGAGCAGGTTGCCTGAAAATTGGCTCTGCTCCTTTAAGACTTCACATTAGCCTGCTGAGCAACAAACAGCTGTAAAAGAGCAGAAAAATAGCTGGGTGTGATTGTGGAGTAGTTTGTGTGTTGGAGGCATTCAGGGAATGAGAGGGGAGGTGGTTTCTGTTATTCTGTATTAAGCTACTAAAAACAGCCTAGAGCTAAGAGACAGTAGTATTATACTAGTAGTAGTAGGAGCAGTGGTAGACCTGGGGCAGTGTCTGGGAAGGACCTGTGAATGTTACTCATTATGTGCTTGTGGGCGGGTTGCCTAAAGCAGGGGTCTCCAACCTTGGCAACTTTAAGACTTGTGGATCTCAACTCCCTTCAATTCTGGGTGTTGAAGTCCACAAGTCTTAAAGTTGCCAAGATTGGAGACCCCTGGCCTAAAGGGCAAGGAGGCTTTGGCCCTCTGAGGTTTTGGGGGGTCCCAGTGAATTGGGATAGATAAAAGAACCTGTGACAATATATGCTTCTCAATGCAATTCAAGGTGCTGGTTATTACCCACAATCCCCTGCGTGGGATTAGGCCTGGGTATCGGATTAGGCCTGGGTATCGCATTTGCCTCCAATTGGATCTCTCACACAGTATGCTCCAAAGATGTGCTCCAAGTCCCCTCTATTAAAAGTCATCGTGTAGTTATGAGGAAGCAGGAATAGGTGATATTCAGCAAGTTCTGACCAGTTCTGGAGAACCGGTAGTGGAAATTTTGAGGAGAACTGGCGAATACAACCTCTAACTGGCCCCGCCCCCACCTATTCTCTGCCTCCCACTGAGTCCCAGCTGATCGGCTGGGTCTTCTTTGGTTGCTGCACAGGAGAACGGAGCTGGAAAGCAGGTTAGTGGGGTAGGGAGGGAATGGGGATTTTGCAGTAACCTTCCCCTGCCACGCCCTCCAAGCCACGCCACGCCCACAGAACCGGTAATACAATTTTTTGAATCCCAACACTGGAAGCAGGCCTTTTCTTGAGTGGCCCCCACCGTATGGAATAGCACCCTCACCCCAAAGAGATATAAACTGCAGCTTCTCCTCAGGGCTTCTGGAAAGCCCTTAAAACCCAACTTTGGTCTGGAGTTAATATTTACAGCAGTCCTAAACTTACAATAGCTCATTTAGCGACTGCTCTAAGTTACAATGGGGCTGAAAAAAGCGACTTATGACCATATTTCACATGGCCATTGCAGCATCCCCACGGTCACGTGATCAAAATTTGGATGCTTTGGCAACTCATATTTATGACGGTGGTAGTGTTCCAAGTTTATGTTTTACGACCTTCTGACAAGCCAAGTCAACGGGAATGCCAGTTTCACATTAACAACCCTGTTACTAATTTAACAGCCGCAGGGATTCACTTAACAACAGTGGCAAGAAAGGTCGTAAAATGGGGCAAAACTCACTTAACAAATGTCTCACTTAACAACAGAAATTTTGGGCTCCATTGTGGTTGTACATCAAGGGCTTATCTATATTTGTAAAATTATGAGCTGCCCATGTTGCCGCACGGTAACTCTGCGCAGGCTTACGATAAATTAAAATATATTTTGCAAAGCCCTACTATGGTTCCTTATTGCCCTTATGATCACTTTATTCTGGGCAGTCTGTGCGGTTTTATGTTTTAAATTGTTTTCGCTGTTTGCATGTTTTGTATGCTGCCCGGAGTCCATCAGAGTTGGGTGGCTGTAACCCATTTAAATAATCACTGAGTCATGAGTCTGAATTGTGCCCTGAAACCATTTAGGGAAGCTAATGCAGATGAGGGGAAAGTTAATGGGATTACCAACCCAGTCTTACTGGCTGAAAATTGGCAACAGCTGAAGTTTCCAGCGTTGCTTTCCAGATCAAACAAAGCGATTACGGCGATCCAATCAAATGCAGTGGCTTAATTATCTGCTTAGTATCTGAACAGAGTGGATAGAATCCTTGCAACTCAGTTCTACATGACAGGTAATCCTTGATTTACAACAGCTGACTTAGTGACCGTTTGAAGTTATGATGGTCTCCTCCCCGACGAAGTTATGACCTGATTCTTAAATTTTAATGGCTGCCCTGCCCCATGGTCACATGACCACATCTATGGCTGTTTACAGCATTCTGTAGACATGTCAACTCAAGCTATGACGTTTTTGCCAAAAACCAGCATTTACTTCAGAGGTGGGATTCAAAAGGTTTTACTACTGGTTCTGTGGGTGTGTTTTTTGGGGCATGGCAGGGGAAGGATAGTGTAAAATTTCCATTCCCACCCCACTCCTGGGGGAAGGTTACCACCGGTTCTCCGAAATATTCAAAATTTCTGCTATCGGTTCTCTAGAACTGGTCAGAACCTGCTGAATACCACCTCTGATTTACTTCCAATGTTTGGCAAAAATATCCCTAAGCAAACAATGGGTTTGCTAACAACTGCAGCATTTGCTTAGGATTACTTCAAACAAACAAAAAAT
Organism: Pseudonaja textilis; assembly: GCF_049901715.1. Taxonomy (NCBI): domain Eukaryota; kingdom Metazoa; phylum Chordata; class Lepidosauria; order Squamata; family Elapidae; genus Pseudonaja; species Pseudonaja textilis. Next base: position 185,467,576 of record NC_141992.1, on the reverse strand, counting down.
TGCTCCAAAGATTGGATTACAGATTGATGATCTGTTTCATGGATAGTCATGACTTACAACAGTAACTGGTAGGCTGCATTATGGTCATTTAAGTCAAAGATTACAGGAACGGAGGTTGAAATATGAGTCATTTCTCTGCTGTGCAGGAATTATGCCCAGCCTTGCTTTTTAGAAGGTTTTTGTCTTAGTCAAAGGCATGCAAACTTTAAAGGAACTAGTAGAAAGTGGGGAATAGAGAACCAATGGCCTATCAACTGTTACTCTACTATAACTCTCACCATAGATATCACTACCCTCAAAAAGACGCTGTAGAGCACTGCACACCAGAACGAGACACAAGAACAGTTTTTGCCGAACGCCATCACTCTGCTAAGCAAATAATTCCCTCAACACTGTCAAACTATTTAGTAAGTCTGCATTACAATTACTATTAATCCTCCCATCCTTCCTTTCACCCATCTCCTCCCGCTTATGACTATCACTGTAACCTTGTTGTTTCTATCCTAACGATTTATATTGACTGTTTCCTAGTATGATTTGATTGCCTATTGTACCCTATGACTATTATTAAGTGTTGTACCTTATGATTCTTGACTCTTGACTAATGTATCTTTTCTTTTATATACACTGAGAGCATTTGCAACAAGACCATTTCCTTATGTGTCTAATCACACTTGGCCAATAAAGAATTCTATTCTATTCTATTCTATTCTATTCTATTCTATTCTATTCTATTCTATTCTATTCTATTCTATTCTATCCTATTCTATTCCATTCCATTCTATTCTATTCTATTTTGCTATCTTTCATGGCTGATTTTTGTCATATAAAGAAATGCTCTAGACCAGTGCTGACAAACTTGATTTCATCGAGGGACGCATCAGGATTGTGTTTGACCTCAGGGGGCCGAGTGGGAGTGGCCGAGGTGGGCATGACCAGCTTGACATCACTCGTGTCGGGTGGGGGGCGCCTGTGGCCCAAGCGCTCTGCCAGAGAAAACGGGCTCCCGAACTCTGTTTTTAGCTGGGATGGCCTCCTGCAACTCCCTACCAGCAAAAGTGGAGTTTGGGAGGGCCGCATTTTCACTGGCAGAGGCACCCCAGGCCGGTCCTTGGCTATTTCCAGGGAGGCTCCATGGGCCAGATCTAACCACCCCATGGGCCAGATCTTGCTCAGGCCTTCAGTTTGACACCCAGGACAACTCAAGAGCTTAGCAAGGTTGACTTTTTTCCCAACCAGCTACAGGTAGTCCTAGACTTACAACTGTTGTGGAGGCCAAAATTTATCTTGCTAAGCAAGACACTAAAATGTTATGTGAGTCGTGCTCCATTTTATCTTTTTGCCAGTTGTTAAGCTAATCATTGTTCGTTTAGTGAGTCATGGAATCGTTAAGTGAATCTGGCTTCCCTCACTGACTTTGCTTGTCAAAAGCCAGCTACTAAGGTTACAAATGATGATCAAGTGACCCCGGGGACAGGGCAACAGTCACAAATACCCGCCAGTTGCCAAGTGCCCAAATTTTGATCATGTGATTGTGGAGATGCTGCAATGGTCTTAAGTATGAAAACCGGTCAGTCACTTTTTACAGTGCTGTCGTAACTATGAACAGTCACTAAATGAATACTACAACTCTTTTCAAGCAGCTCTCCTAACAGTTGCAATGGCAGCCAAGAGGTATAACTAGCAGCTGGGTCACTCACTTTTCTCTCACATTAACTGAACGGGAAGAAGCATTTCTTGGAATTTCCTATTAAAATCTAAACCTAAAACCTGACAAAACTATAGTTGAAGCCAAGGAACTCTGGGATTTCAGATGCTCCTGCCAATCCACCGACACTGTTTTAAAATAGGTTATTTAACATGAAAAGCTAATGCACCCAGATTGCCATGATCTAGTTTAGGAAAAGACTCAGGGGAAGAAAATAAATAAATAACTGGATGATCTTAGTGCAGGGAAAAAAGAAGGCAAAATAGAACAAAAGCAACCTGCAAACATCCAGTCTTTTCCAAGGATGAAATTATAGCAAAAGTTGATTAATTCCCACCCTTCCTCCAGGGAGTTGAGAGCCATTTTGAAGGAAGGCTGAGTCCCAGGCTGGCTCTGGGATTCTTGTCCGAACCTCTGGAGCCACCGGAACAATGATTTTGCATACAGGTAGTCCTCAAATTACAACCACAATTGAGCAGGGGTGGGATGCTACCGGTTCTGCCTGGCTCTACAGAACCGGTAGCTCTGAAAAGCAGCAAACACCGAACCGGTTCTGTGTTTGCTGCTGTTTGGCCCACCTGCCCGTCCAGGCTCTTACCTGTCCTTTATTTCCTGCTTTTTCAACCTCAGCTGCTTTGCACGGCACAGCTGCGGTTGGAAAAACAGGAAAAAAGAGGCTTTTGAAATGCTGCGCAACTGCACGCAGTGCTTATCAGTTGTCCGGGTGGCACAATTTAAGATTATCTACACGCACGCAAAACATAATCACCGAACCGATAGTAACGGCGGTTGAATCCCACCCCTGCAATTGAGGCCAAAATTCATACTGCTAAGTGAGACGTTTGTTAAGTGTCTTTCTGGCCCGTTTTACGACCTTCCTCACCACAGCTGTTAAGTGAATCATTGCAAGGGTTAAGATAGTAACACAGCTGTGAAGTGAGTCTGGTTTAGCCACTGACTTTACTTCTCAGAAAGTTGCAAAAGGCGATTCCATGATCTGCAGCCGTCCTAAATATGAGTCAGTTGCCAAGACCATGGGGATGCTGCAAATGGTCAAGTGTGAAAAATGATCGTTAAGGTTGGAAAATGGTCATTAAGTGTGAAAAACGGTCATTAAGTGTGAAAAACGGTCATTAAGTGTGAAAAACGGCAGTCACTTTTTTTCCTGTGATGTTATACCATTGAACGGTCACTAAACGACCTGTTGTAAATCAAGCCTCAGGTTTTTAGGAGAAACGGCCCCAAAGTGATCCGAGATTACTTTTAGACTGGCGGAAGCCGGATCTGGGTTCGAATTCAGAACACCCCAGCGCCGGGACTTATGGGGGAGCCTGAGCAGCCGCCTTTTTTTCCTCCCTTAGTGCCGGGGACGCTTGTAGGCATTCTGAGGGGAACGCCTCCCAGCCAGGTCGATCCTCGGAGGAGCGTCCGGACCTCAACCTCACCCCGGATCGACAGGGGGAGCGTTCCGAAGGGCAGAACGCCTCGCCCTTCCGCCCCTCCCCTCCTTCCCCGCCCCTGCCCTCCCCTAACCCACCTCCCTGGCTTAACCCGGGTTCCCTCCCCTTGGCGAAGTCTCCGCCGACCTCTCGGAGGGGCGATGCGGCTCCGAGCGCTCTCTTTCACCCACTTCTTCTTTTTCCCCCCTCCCCTCCCCTCTTCCCGGGGCGTGGTGCGTTTGTGTGTGTGTGTGTGTGTTTGTAAGCCGCGCGCGAGTGCGTCTTTGTGTGTGCGCGTGTGTGTGTGTATGTGTGCCCGTCCGCTCAATCACATGGTGTTTTAAGAAATGCTCCAAAGATGGCGGTAGCGGCGGCCGGAGGCGTCGGCCGGCTGCAGCGGAGCGGCGCGCTGGAAGTTTTGGTGCGCGACCGGTGGCACCGGGTGCTGGTGACCCTGGGCGGCGAGGCGCTGGTGCTGAGCGGCGAGGAAAGCGGAGGCGCCGCGGCTTACAACGGCATCGGGGCAGCCTCGGCGGGCAATGGAACTTTCTGCGGCAGAGGAGCCGGCGGTGGTGGGGCGTCGAGGACGGCGGCCGCCGCCGCCGCCGCCGCTTGTCCCCTGTCCGGCGCGGCCTCGCCCGAGTCGCCGTCGGGGAGCAGCTACAACAGCAGCGGCAACAACAACGGAGGCGGCGGGAACCCCAAGGCGCCGGTCGGAGTTCGGACGGCGCTGACCGACTTGCCCGAGCAAGTGCCCGAAGCCGTCTCCAACCAGAAGCGGTGCGTCAAGGTGCTGAAGCAAGAGATGGGCGGGTTGGGCATCAGCATCAAAGGGGGCAAAGAGAACAAGATGCCCATCCTCATCAGCAAGATCTTCAAGGGCTTGGCGGCCGACCAGACCCAGGCGCTCTACGTCGGCGATGCCATCCTGACCGTCAACGGCGCGGATTTGCGCGATGCCACCCACGACGAAGCCGTGCAGGCGCTCAAGAGGGCGGGCAAGGAGGTCGTGCTGGAAGGTAAGAGCGCCTCCCGCGCGGGGGCGAGGGGGGGGGGGAAATCCCTAACACCCCCCTCCACCTACCCACCTCTCAGCTTTTTGCCCCTCCCTGCAAGCGCGCTCTGCACATGCCCGGAGGCAATCCTGGTTAGCTTGGCAAGAGGCCGGTGTGTGTGTGTGTGTTAAACGTCAGAATGGCTTCTAGTCTGAACCCGGGGATGGGAAGACGCGCGTGTGTGCCGCTTTGGATGCCGCTCGCGAGGAGGATCCGGCATTCCAAGGTTATGACGCCACGTGTTGCTGGACGCTCGCTCGTCCTGCGCTTCCAAACACTTGCGCCGCGCGGGGGTTTCCTCGTGGGAAACCGAGGCTTGTTCCAAAATGCGGGGCCGATCTAGTGGTTGTGGTGGTGGTGGTGGTGGTGGGGGAAATGCGTGTATGTGTGCAGAGGGGTCTCTTCCTCCAGTTGTATACCAGTTTAGTAGTCCAAGAGGCTTCCCTGCTCTCAACCCCCCGGTTCAATCGAACGATTGAAACTCAAAGCGGGCTCCTTTTTTAAAATAAAAATCAAATGAAGAAAAGGCTTGGAATGAGCTTTCCTCCTCTTAAAAACCCGCGTCGTCTGCAACCGTTCACACAACCCCGGCACAGCCGTAGTTGCCCAAGCACAGGGAGTTTTAAATGAGTTTTCGCCTTAATATTTTCCGGATGCCTTTGGAGTCGTGCCGTGGGAGAATCCGGTAACTAATTCGAGCGTGTTAGGGTGATTATAAGCCTTCCTGGATAGTTACTTTGGGTTAATGAGGAGAGGAGCAGCTTTCAAGCTATGAGTAACAAGCCCAACAAACCCAGCCGTGGTGAAAATGAAACGCCGCTTTCTCTCCCTCCCTCCGAACCTTTTACTTGCAAGTTGCTCATTATGGAGTTACTTTAAGTTCCCTTCTTGGGCAATGGTTGAGGAGAGTTGTAGTATACCGTAACCGTTTCAATCTGGATAAAACTAAGGAGAGAGGCGGCGGCAAAATGTTGTAGCCTGAGATCCGAGCTGTCCCGGATCCGTGGGCTGGCAAATCTCCTTCTTAACTTAGCCTCTTGTGCAAACTCCCGGCGAGTTTATATGAGTGTTCAGTAAAATATGGTCCGTTTACTGGTTGGGGAAACAGTCCATATGTGTCAGGGTATGAATCTGTCACAGCTGAAAAAGGCAAACAGCTGGGCAAACAGCTTTTCATATGGTGTTCCTTTGGCAGGCTTAAGGGCCTCTAGCAGGTTTTTTTTTTTTTTTTGCAAGCCGATCTGGAAAAACAGGATCACAGGCTTTCTGGTGATAAAAAAGATAGTTTTCCTTTTTCTAAAAAAAAAAAATTACCTTGAAGATTGGAAATAATTGTTTTTGAGAAATTCCTTGCCTTTCCATCTTTTTTAGGACAGGTGAGAACTTGTGGGTTATACAGCATTAAGTAAAACAGCAGGAGCGATACAATTTCTTAAACTACTACAGTCTTACCATTTTATCCCCCGCCCCCCATAGCTGATTAGATGAGGGCTTGCTTAAGAAGATGTGCTGATAAATCTGGTGGGCAGACTTTAAATTTAATTCTCTTCCTTTCTGATGGGAGAATTAAGCTGTATGAACGGCAAGGTGTTTCCCCTATGATTGCGCTACAGTTTTCCTATGCTTGCTGTGGCTGAATGCGTGGGAGACGTTACTTGTGCTGGTTTGTTTGATAATGAGATTGTAGCCACTTGCTTTTCTAAGCAAGTTAGACTTTTTGCACTGTTCATGATGTAAAAGAGAGAATTCTAACAGTCGTACTTTGCAGAAGGAATGCTAAACTAAACTAGTGCCATGGCATGAAATATTGTTTCAAGCTTTATCAAACGTGGGGAGGCAAGTGCAAACATTTAATCTACATGGGCTGGATGAGCCCTTGGGAAGATAGACTGTGAAAAGACCCCCAGTATGGTTTAGTGATTAAACTGTTAGTTTGGCATAAAGAAAATCTGGGTTCAAAACTACCCATAGTAGTGGAATTGTGGTTGGTGATTTGGGCTAGTTAATATTTCTCAGGACAAACTATTTCACAGAATTATTTTGGGGGGAAATAGAAGGAAGCCCTATATTATCTGGAGTACCTGAACATAAATAAAAGTGGGTAAGGCCATATCACATACCTAAGATTTGATGGGGGTTTCTTTCTTCTCTGGAGTATACCAGGGGTGGGATTCTACCAGTTCACACCTATTTGCTAAATTGGATGTTAACATTCTAAGCAGTTCAGAGAACCGGTTGTTAGAAGAAATTACTGGCCTAATCCTGTAAGGAAGGCAGGAAGGAAACATTCTGGGGTTGTTTACAGAAACTGCCTCTCCGTTAACCCTTATTACATTCTTGGCAGGACTAGACATCCTATCTCAGGAACGTCTCTGGAGTTTTTTTCCCCTCCTTTGCTGGTACTTTGCTTGTGTGGAGTGACCATTCAAAGTTACAATGACACTGAAAAAAGTGACTTATAACCATTGTTCACACTTATGACTGTTGTAGCATCCCCACAGTCATGAGAGGCCAGGCGAGGAGATACGTGCCTCTATGTGAGTGATATTGAGTTGGCCACACCCAGCCAATAACATGACCACCAAGCTATGTCCACCCAGTCACATGACCACCAAGCCATGCCCACCACCTAAGCTACGCCCACAGAACCGGTTGTTAAAAATTTGAATCCCACCCCTGGAGTATAGTTCCTGTTACACCCCTGTTTTAGTTCCTATGTGACAATTTCCCAACTCAGGATTTAAGCCAAAAGTCATTTGAAAAGTCACTTTTGGCATAACAGTTCTACAGGTTGTTAAAATACACAAAACAGATTGTCATCTTCCAAGTAAGAACCTGTAAAATTATATCCTTCCGGTATAATATCATGGATCTCTCCTTTAAAGTACACTTAAATACATTTAGGGAGATAATCCCACATATGTAGTAATATGTAGTGCTGAAGTAAAATCTCTTAAAAGGAGAAGGCATTCAGCCCATAGATTCTGAGATTCTGAATTGATAATGGAAAAAAAAGAAAGCTTAATTAACCCAAGGAAGCACCTATCATGCCTCAGAGTCAAAGAGATTAGATTATGCAATTCTGATTTAAAAAGTTGGATGGAGGTGAGTGACAAGATTGCCAAGGAAAACAATCGTGCTATTTAAGCTGCAGAAGTTTATGTATTAGACAAAGGTTACTGCTAGAACACTGACTGAGGCCTAGTTCTGAGGAAATTGTGGTTTTGTCTGTCACACACAGCTTGGTGCCTTCTGGGTGTGCTGTCTTTTAAGTTCCATAATTCCCAGCCAGAATATATTGCATAAGATTGCTGCAAAAAAAAATGGTCTAGTCTATCACAACAGACTTTGGTGGAAATAATCAAAAGGATAGCCCCCCCCAATTTGAGGACTGTAAACCATTTTTAAAAGATTTTGAATTGGGGGGGCGGGGTTTAAAACAATCACTTGAGAATGTTCTGCTATTCTCAAAGCAAATTACAAGTGCAGGCCTTTAGAAAATTGGAAATTGTAAAACTAAACATCCATACTATGCTCCAAGTCCTGGAGGACAAAAATGCCCTCAATCATCACTTGTTTGCACACACAAGTTCATTGTAACCTTTAGATCTTGACCTCCAAGTTGTTGGCATAAGTGAAGAAAGCTAACAATACACCACAATTTTTAATCACTCCTTTTTGTAAAGGATTTGTTCAAATACATGCCTCTCCTTTATCTTTCATACTTTCACAACTTAAAAGCAAGTATGTTACTGGAACAGAAAAATGTTCCCAAAAGTTACAAGGACACCTTTTTTTTCCCTTTGCCTGGCTAGTATTATGAAATAAGTATGTGTATTGCTTCTCTTAAGAAGTGATATAGAACACAGAGTCAAATGTCAACACTACAAAAATATCAAACATATAATTTATAAAAGTAACAAAGAAGTGTTGACAGGGTTTTCATCCATTATGAGTCCAAATTACATAACACATACCAACACGATTCTTATGTTGGTAATTGACTAAAATAAAGTTTGACTGTGGCAAAGTTCCTGCAGGGAGAATGTTGAACCAAACCAGTTGAGTTTGAAAAAGGAGTTTGCAAACTTTTAAGTTTCCTGGGTGACTTAAAGGAGACAAATAATGACTACAAGTAATCCTTAACCAATACCACTATTGAGCCCAAAATTTCTATTGCTAAACAGGGCAGTTAACTGAATTTTCCCCATTTTATGACCTTTCTTATCGCAGTTAAATGAATCACTGCAGTCATTAAGTTAATAATGGCTGTTAAATGATTCTGGCTGCCCCATTGCTTGTCAGAAGTTTACAAAAGGTGAACACATGAACCCAGGACACTTCAACCATCATAAGGACATGCTAATTGCCAAATTTTGATCACATGACCACAGAGATGCTGCAATGGTCATAAGTATGAAAAACAGTCATAAATCATTTTTTTCAGTGCCATTGCCAATTTGAACAGTCATTAAACAAATGGCTGTTAAGTTGCAGACTGCCTGTCTTGCCTACAAAGTTAATCCTTTCTCAAAATGTAAATAATCTTGGGAATGACATTGTATTATGTTGGGTGCTACTTCATCAAAGAAATAAATTGCTGTCCCTATTATTGTTTCTACTTAAACAGACGTTTGATATGCAGAAATCTGCAGACAACATAAGTCAGAGAAGAACCTGTTCGCCTGTACAGACCTGGTAGGAGATACAGAGCACACAGAGATTAAGAAGCTGTCAATCCCGATACTACTTAACATAAAAAGAGCTGAGGAGCCAACCCTCCTACTGCAATGCATTTATTTGACAACTAGGGGGATACCTGTGTTTCGCTATGAAACTATGTGATCGGACTTAGTTTTTGGGGAGGAAAATAAGGAAAAGAAAATTCTGCCTCTGCCTACCAGCATCCATCAGTATTCATCTGGCTAGCATCCTGTCAGTGTGTAAGAGAGTTGAGGGCTGTTTGGAAACTGAAACAGTATTTGCTGTGTGAGCAAGAAAGACAGCAAGGAGCCTGGGTGTGGCTTAGCTCAACTGTTCTGTACTAAAGCTGGTTGCTGCTCTGAAACTGAAACTCCTGTCCTCTGTGTTTTGCATTTGGAACAATTTCTTTTCAGTTGGGGAGAGAGAATAGAACTCCTTAGCATCATAGCGTGTTAATAATATTACAGGAAATACTAATGCTCTGATGGTCATTTCGAAAAATCCTTTCTTAGCGAGCACCTAGATGCCACTAAATGACAAATTTCAAGTGTATAGGCTTTACAGTTCTGAAGATTTTGTGATGATGCGTGAATGGTGAGTGGTATTTCACTTTTATATAGAGAGATAATAATTGCTCATATGAAAGGTTAATGTGAATGGGAAGGTTGTACCTAAACGTGACTTTTTCACCTGCAAAATCATTAAGATGATTGATTGGGGATAAACAGTGTTAGATTGTAAAATTGGCCAAATCCAAGCAAAGTTCCTCAGTCTGATACCTTGACTCCTTTGATTTCTGTCTTCAGTAGTAATTGAGACAGACAATTAGGAAGTTCAACAAGAATGTGTTTATTGCTCTAATATAGGAAAAGTTTACAATGAAAGGGATAGAATTCTGTCTGCAGATGGGGTTGAATCCTCTCTTTCCTTGTCTTATTCTTTCCTTCATAACTGAGATCTGGTGTAGTACCTTGGATTGGCACAAAAACACAAATCAAACATACAAGGTCAGTTTTAATGGAGGCATGCAATACATTTTGAAGTGGCTGTTTTGTTCTTGAATTCTGATTCCTCTGCTTTTCGAAGGCCAAGTAATGAGCAGTTATAAAATGTACATGTTTAAAGTTTCAGTTTTTACCTGTGTTGGACAGTGAAAGCTGTTCTACTTATAATAGTCCACTCTCCATTGACTCTTGAGAACAGAAGTGGGTGGGGTGGGGTCAACCTATTTTCAAAAGCACAAGAGGGCAAGACAAGAAGCAATGGATGGAAACCAAGCAAGCAAGCAGAGAAGTAACCTAGAACTAAGGAGAAAGTTCCTAATAGTGAGAACGATTAACCAGTGGAAGGCTTGCCTTCAGAAATTGTGGGTGCTTTCACTGGAGGCTTTTCAGAAGAGACTATCAGAAGAGACTATCACTGGAGGCTTTTCAGAAGAGACTGGTCAGCCATTTGTCTGGAAAGGTAGAGGATCTCCACCTTGTACAAGCTGTTGGACAAGAAAACTTCCAAGATCCCTTCCAACTCTTGTTATTCTGTTGATGACTTGAAAGGAGATTAGACAAAGCAAGTAATTACATGCCAATCTGGCGAAGTTCCCTTTCATTCCAATAAAGTCAAGAGGGATTCAAAACTACTTTCTCTAGAGAAATCAGGCAGATTATTACACCATCTCTACAAAGCCACATTATATCACTCCAAGCAGCCCTTTTTCATTTTTCAATCTTTGTTTTGTATTTTTTGCATGTCACACATTTTTGAACGCTTGCCACATGAACCAGAGTGAAGGAGTAATTAGAATCAGTTGGTAAGGACAACTGGCTCCGGCATGAAGGTATTTATTATTATCAAGTCAAGAAAAGAAACTGTGTTTTTACTTACTAAATTTATTATACAGTTGTAGGATAAACTAGGACCAAACAATAACCATATTCGCTGAGGTGTCAGCAGTCAAGGGCCATGAATTTTGCATGCTGTGGCAAGGGAAACTAATAAACCATCCTTGTGATATTAATTGGCCATCCAGTTGTTGCTTGCAGCAGCTTTCCCAATGTAATATCTCCAAATATATTGGACCACAATTCCCTGGGTTCTTTGCCAGCATAGGCATTTTTTTTTCTCACAAAGCATTCTGGGATTTATAATCAGTCTGATCGGTGGAGCGATATCAAGATAGGATTGCTTTTGGTACATTTCCTCTAGACATCTCCTCCATCCTAAGGGTGAGCACAAAGAGGGCTGGTCTTTCAAAGACCAAGAATGTAGCCTTGAAGACAGTGGGAGTAGCTGGCCTCTGTGGCTACTTGATGATTGATTTAAGCAAGTGTTATTTTCTTAAAGTAATTTTCTCACAGCTGCAGTAGGTACATGCCAGTCTAGGCAAGCCATAATTTTAAGCATGTGGGATGACCCAGGGTGGGATACAAAATAAACACAGTCACAAAAACAGGTGAAGCCCCTTTTATCCCTTCGCTTTGCTTCCAAGCTCCACATATCCTTGACTGGAGACAAAAAACTCCCACACAAGCAGTTACAAGAAGGAGGAAATGCTGACTTCTGGTTTGAAGGGCTTCGGCGACAGACAGAAAATCCACAATCGTGCGCGGTTTCTGTCTGGGTTTGCCACTGGAGCGCCCCAAGCCGGCTGGTTTTGGGGCTAAGCCACCCCGTAGAGGTGGTGAAGAGGGGGGAGACCGCCAGCAGGGTCAAGGAGAGCCGCATCTCCCCTCCTCAGCTGGCCATTACTCCCTTTCCCGAAGGCAGTTGCAGCGGTGGTCAGAAATGGCCACCACAAAGAAGAACTTGACCGGAAAAGAAGGTGCAGGAGGAAGATAAGAAGTGAAAGTTTTGGCTGACCGGGTTAAATTGTAAAAGCAAAAACTAAGGTATCCTGGAATTTAAACTTACAAAAAATAACATCGCTCCTAAAGAAGAGTCAGAAGCAGTGAAGGAAAGTGAAAAGGGAAAGGTTTGGCTTTTTTTTCCTTCTCTCTCCTTCCCTATACTGACAACTAAGAGACTTAAATAAGAAATCGGAAAAATCCGCTTTGACATCAATAGGCAATTGAGCTCAAAATAAAACAAAATGCCAAAGGGATAATAAAGATTTCTGGACATTAAAAATTTTCTTTTTCATAAGCAGGAAGGGAGAGAAAAAGAATAAGGGCAGGATCTGGAAGAGGGAGGAGACTGCCTGGAATTAAAAAGAATCTACAGTAAAACTTCCACAAGACTTCTAAAAGATACATTTTAACTAAAACTTTGCAACTAAATAGGAAGAGAAAGTTTAAAAAGAGCAAAAAAGAAACAGCTTGCGTGTATTTGGATTATTTGGTGATCTTTGGATTCTTGGTTATTATATTTGAATGACTAAAATCAATCGGGTGGTTGTTTAAAAATTTATACAACGGCACTTCTAGATGAATTGAAAATGGAACTTTAAAAGTACAAAGAAGATGCACAAGAAGGGAAAGGTTCTTTTGGCTTTGTTTTTCAATTCTTAGAAATGGAGATTTGGAACTATGAGAAACAACAAGAAAAGACTGCAAAACAACAAGACTGGGACAAAGAAGAAGCTATCTTTAATGAACAAGCAATTTTATGCGGGGAAGAAAAAGGAAAGCGGGGAAAGAGAATGGAGAATTTAACACTTAAAAAAACAACCAAAGAAAAGAAAAATAATTTGAAAAATAAGTATAATACTGGAAAGCAACAGAAGAGGGGAATACAGAAGAGAGAAATAGAGGTAGAGAGACAAGGGGGTAAAAAGGGGAGAGAGAAGAAGAGAGGGAAGAAGGAAAGGAAAAGAAATTACAAAGGACTGGAGCAAGATTTAGAGAAACAGGACCTATTTAGAGATAATGGGTGAAAATCTAACTGAAAAAGGGATTCTGTAAAGGTACATAAGATTGTATTGTTATATTAGTAATAGAAATAACTTTAGAAAATTGGAATGATTAAAATGAGGGATAAAATAGTTAGTGTAATTTAGTGAAATGTTTGTGAATAAGTGAAATAAAATAAATGAGAAAATTGAATTAGGAAGGAATGGGAACATTTTAATTAGTTAATGATTTATAAAATATAAGTGAAGTGGGGAATTAACTATGGAAAGCTTATAATTGTTCCCATAGAAGTATGATATTTAATTGAAAAGTAATGTTAAAAATGTTCATTAAAGACTTTAATGAATATTAATATTAATGATAGAATTGAATTGGAATGGAATGTTTTAATTATATACATTTATATTTTTTTTCTTTTTTTACGAATACAGTGTGTATTTTAAGAATGTATCAAGCAGAATCCAAATGGAAGTTATGTATTATATTGAATGTTACAGCTTTAGGGAAAAGATATAAAGGCGTCATACTCCAATCAGTAACTACAGGAGAAATTTTGTTTAATGAGAAAAGATAATAGATAATTGAAACAGCACAGACAAAAAATATAAATACAATGATTTGAATTGAGATGAGATAATTGAAATAAAATTGAGAAAATTAAAAGAGGGGAGAAGCTATGCAGAGAATGTAAAATAGTAATAAGATATGGAATAGAATATAAAAATGAGCATGAACCTGAATTTGTGTCTGTATGAAGAAATGTAACCCAGGATTATGCTACCTTCAAAAAAGATGTTTTATTTGTATTTTTTTTTTCTCTTTGTGAAAACTCAAATAAAATTTACCAAAAAACAAAAAAAGAAGGAGGAAATGCTGTTTAAATTATAAAGAGTAAAAAACAACACAAACCAGGCAAGATAAGGGCTTGAAGACATCCACAGATGTCAGAACACATACTGGGAAGGATGCCAAACTCAGAGAGGAACAATAAACGTTAGATATTTCCACACTTTGTTTCTAGCACTCACCCATACACGTCTGTCCTCTTATCCAGTTGTCACAGCTGCAGCCCATGAAGAGGATCAAGGCCTTCTCCTCCCCAGTAGACCATGTCTCTCCCTTACCCTCTCCTCCCTGCGTGCCCTAGGATGGAAAGGGGATGGGCCTGGTCCTCCTCTGACTGCCCAGCTGGCCTCTGCCCTTCCGCAGCCTCCTCCACAATCTCCAGAGCCACACTTCCACTCCCTGTCAGCTGTTCCTCCTCTCCCTCAGAGTCAGTCTCCACCAAGGGCATGACAGCATGGTAAGATTAGCTTGAGAGAAGAAACCTTTCTCTTCTTCTACTCTGCAGGTATTTAGCATAAGGATTTAGTATTGATACGACCAAAAAAGGGACACAGTGGCTAAGACACTGAGCTTGTCGATCAGAAAGGTTGGCAGTTCAGCGGTTTGAATCCCTAGCGCTGTGTAACAGAGTGAGCTCCCGTTCCTTGTCCCAGATTCTGCCAACCTAGCAGTTCGAAAGCATGTAAAAATACAAGTAGAAAAATAGGGACCACTTTGGTGGGAAGGTAACAGTGTTCCGTGCACCTTCGGCGTTTAGTCATGCTTGGAGATGTCTTCAGACAGCACTGGCTCTTTGGCTTTGTAACAGAGATGAGCACCGCCCCCATAGAGTTGGAAACGACTAGCACGTATGTGTGAAGGGGGAACCTTTACCTTTACCACCAAAATAAAATGGGCTTAGAACAGCATTGCTTAAACACAGGGATGTTGGGATGTGATGGTCAAAAGAAAAGGCTTTGGATAGCTTATCTAAGGCATTGCCACCATGACCTCTTAATGGCCCATAATCAAGAAGTCAAATATCACTTTGGAAAACCTGTTGTAAAGCTTTAAGGTTTATCCCAAAGGTGCTTTTTCAAGAGGCAACTGGACTTTCTGGGTTTGTTTTGAATAAGCTTCTTAGATGAGAAGCGAAACATCTTCAAAGAAAAACCAGAAAGTCCAGTTGCCTCTTGAAAAAGCACCTTTGAGACAACCATGACCTGGATGACTGAGTATCTCCACAGACACTTCAAGACTTAATTCAAGATTTCAAGAATTTTGCCTTCAAAAGGTTCTCCATCCCTGGAGGCTATTAAGAAGAGGCTGGAGGGTCACTTGCCTGGAATGGTATATGTATTTTGCTTGAGCCAGGGGTTAGACTACAAGATCTCCAAGGCCCCTTCCAATTTATAATTCTATTGAGATTCAGCATAGCCATCCTCATTTATGTAACTTTTTGCCAGCTCCTGTACTCTTCCTTCTGTTCTATTTTTTTCTGTTCAATCTATTTTTTTACCTATGTAATTGCCAAGATTTGTTTTGGTTGAGGTATTATAGAAAAACATTTAATAAATTAATGAAACAGATCCTATGGGTTTCTTCCTCTGCTTGTTGTTCACTTGAACTCATTTGCATATACTCTGGATAGGAAGGCAGGCTATAAATCAAAAAGATAAAATAACTGCAAGAATCACAGCAGTTTGCAAGGAAAAAGCTCTGCAAGGCTAAAAAGGAATAAAGCAACCGATTACAATAAAACATCAGGACTCTGTAAATTCACTCCGCTTTAGTTCCCACTGAAAGCTAGTGGATGTTTAAAATTTAAGGTCATTAAATTGTTTTAGTAAAAGGCTTTATGTGTTATGGGACATCTTGGCTCACAGCCGTAAGTAAATGCTCAAGGTGTGCTATCTATTCAGTCTCATTTAAAAAAAGAAAAGAAAAATAACACGAAGACATTTGAGAGTATTTTGTGGTTGCTCTCCCAAAACAGCTTTTGAGGAGGGTTGCAGAATAGACACAGAATACCCGTCCTTTATAAGTACAGTGGGGAAAGATTAAGTCAGCAAGTATCTAAAGAAAGGTCCTGGCTGATTAATATTTTTGTGCTGCTTTAAATATTTCTTTTTTAAAAGGAGCTCACCTTAAAGCCTTCTCAGGTAAAACTTGGAATATAAATATTTTAATAAGGCCAATAGGGTAGGAAGAAATTAAATCATTTGTTCTTTGCAAGCAATTTCCATACAGGCATGAAAACATAATGTTAAATATACATAAATATGGCACAGGTCTAGGGTATTGAGAGGAGCCATATTATGACCCCAATGGGACTAACCCACCCCACATATGCTAGAGGAAAAGGCATGATACGGATCCTGCCTTCTAAGGATTTCTGGTGGGCAGAATTAAGGGGTAGAGCCTTTTCTGCTGTGGCCCCAAACCTGTGGGACATTCTACCACCAGAGATGAGAACTGCTCCCTCCCTTTTGGTCTTCTGGAAGGGTATTAAAAGTTGGTTTTGCTGGTTGGCCTGGGGTTCACCTCTGGAGGTGGTTGTTAAGTAAGAAGACCTCATCTCTGTGACATCTGTCTCTTAGTCCTGGTTTCTTTGTATACAGGTAATTGTTGACTTACTACTACGATTGAGCCCAACATTTCTATTGCTAAGCTAGACAGTTATTAAGTGAATTTTGCTCCATTTTGCAAGCTTTGTTGCCACTGTTATTAAGTGATCACCGCCGCTGTTAACTTAGTAACACGGTTGTTAAGTGAATCTGGCTTTCCCATTGACTTTGCTTGTCAGACGATCACAAAAGGTGATCCACATGACTGCAATTGTCATAAATACATGCCAGTTGCCACAGGTTTGAATTTTGATCATATGACTGTGGGGATGCTGCAGTGGACATAATTGTGAAAAACGGTCACAGATCACTTTTTTTCTTTTTTATTTAAAATTGCATATCTCTATTTACTTTGTTAACAGTATTGTATCATCAATAATACATATATTTACATTTATTCCTATACATTAATTCTTATTTCTGTATTCTACCCATTTATACCATCTGTCCCAAACTGCGTAATATTCCAATTTGTCCTTGGCTTTTAATTCTGCTGTGAGTTTATCCATCTCATCACAGTCCAGTATTTTTTGTATCAGGTTCTCTTTGGATTTATTTTTATTAGGAATAATGAAGGGGAAATTTAGCAAACAAGTCCAATACTTCATTCTACACATAATAACAGCGGTGAGGATAGTTTTTGCACAGGGCTGGAAAACAGAAAAGATACCATCTTGTAATTATTTTTCTATTTGTCTCTTATAATGTGTGAGCCACCCAGTCGTTTTATAGGGGAGATGGGTGGCATAAAAATTTAATCAATCAATCCATCAGGCTGTCTGGAGTAATTTTTCCCTCACACTTTTGGGCCCCAAAATCTTTGATGTCGAATTGGTTGAAATTGGTTGCCCAGGGCTGTTATTCCCAAAAAGAAAAATTCCAATTAACACATTTTACTAATGCTGCCGTTCACTTCCCAAGGTGTTACGAGACTCCTGTTTGTGAAGTATCACAAACCAACACAGTTCTTCCTCCTGTGATCAAGGCAGAGGAATAACTGATGTTTTGTGTCTGCAGCTGTTGCTGCAGAATTGCCATCCTTAACTCGGGAGCCTCAAGAAACATCCCGTACTGTCCATCTGTAAGCTATGCAATTTAATATTCGGACTCAGGGAGAATTAAAATATCCCAGCATTGCGAATTATCCTTCTTTCCCTGCCCCATATAAATGACATTTTCTCTTTCATATGCCTGCGTTAATCATTTTCTCATAACAGCTGAAGAACAAGCCATGCTGTGGCTTACCACATTTGTAAAGGCTTTTTGTCTGAATCATAGTTTACAGTTGTGGTGCCCGGTATCCCCCATTACTGGCCATGCCTTCTGTTGCAGTTGCAATCAGGGGTGCGATTCAGGTTTTTTAACAACTGGTTCTGTGGGCATGGCTTGGTGGTCATATGACTGGGTGGACATGGCTTGGTGGTCATGTTATTGGCTGGGTGTGGCCAACTCAATATCACTCACATCGAGGCACGCATCTCCTTGCCTGGCCTCTCATGACTGTGGGGATGCTGCAACAGTTGTAAGTGTGAAAAATGGTCATAAGTCACTTTTTTCGGTGCCATTGTAACTTGGAATGGTCACTCCACACAAGCAAAGTACCAGCAAAAGAGAGAAAGAAAACTCCAGAGATGTTCCTGAGACAGGAATTCTAGTCCTGCCAAGAATGTAATAGGGGTTAACGGAGAGGCAGTTTCTGTAAGCAACATCAGAATGTTTCCTTCCTGCCTTCCTTACAGGATTAGGCCAATAATTTCTTCGAACAACCAGTTCTCCAAACTGCTTAGAATGTTAACAACCAGTTCTAGCGAATAGGTGCGAACTGGTAGAATCCCATCCCTGGTTGCAACCAAAGCACCTAGGATTGAGTGGACCTTGGACCAGGGCTCGTCTGGATTTTTAGCTTTTCTTTTAAAAAATCATATCAATTAAGTAAACTGAGAAAAAAATTAACAGGTAGGTTTTTTGCTGGATTTGCTAGGAGAAGCCCATTTTGGTTTTATAATTTGGGGCCAGTAAAAGTTAATTTAGAAGGATTAACTTGGAAGTGCAAGATTATAAATGCTTATTTGAAAAAAAAATACTATAAAGACAAATATTGTTAAAAACCCATGTTTCATTTTTCAGGCTATCGATCACTGATGGCTAATTGTTCTACATTCATTCGATGCTTTGAGGTTCCTCCTACACACATGTTTTTTTTTACTTCAGATGTAACAGGGACTACTTGGGTACCTTATTTTTTTAAAAAAATAATTCTTCTCATTTCAACTGAACAAACAGATAGACAGCAGGTATGTTGCAGAGCAAAACTCCCAGTTCTATCATATTTATTTACAGAAATGCCTCTGGGTCACACTAAGGATTTTTATCATTCTTTGGCAATAAATATGATTTGTGGTTGCATTGTACCGCTTTCATTGGAAAGGTGCCCGCTTAACCTCTTGAAAAAATAAAGAGGTAGGCCTCAACTTATAACCATTTATTGAGTGACTGTTCAAAATTACAATGGCCCTGAAAAAAGTGACATGCCAATTTTTACATTTATGGCCATTGTAGCATCCCCATGTTCATGTCATCTAAATTCAGATGTTTGGCAAATGATTCATATTTATGATGGTGTAGTGTCCTTTGATCATGTCATTGCCATGTCTAAGCTGGTTTCCAATGAGCCAAGTTAGTGAGGAAGCCAGATTTGCTGAATGGCTGCATGATTCACTTAACAACTGTAGTGATTTGTTTAACAACTGAAAGGTCATAAGATGGGGCAAAATTCACTTAACAACTGTCTTGCTAAGCAATGAAAATTTGGGGCTCAATTGTGGTCATAAAGATTATTTTTATTTATTTAGATAATTTATTTAGATTACCTGTAAAGATGAGTTTGAAGTTGTAAATTAGAAGGTGGTAAGGAACCAATAACCAGCTTTGCTTTCTGATTGTTTTTTTTTTTTTGGACCAGCCATTTTGTGAAGAAAGAAAGACTCTCCCCTCTGAAGTAGCCATTTTCTGACTGTCATGGTATGGTTTCAAAAATTCTTAACCTTGTTTGGAAGGAAACCTCATTGTATGGATGGTTTTCAGTTCCCTTGGATGGCCCAAAAATCTGTGCAGGGTACAAATTTTGAATGAGCGAGTTGGAAGGGAGGAGAGTTTTCTTCTTACGAAATGAGCAAAATAGGAAATTCCTTCCCAGCAATTTTTTTTTTTAGGAGATTTGCTGGATATGGGGGGAGGGGGGATAGGGGGAGTGATAACTCTGCTCGAGCTGTTTTGTAATGCTCTTATGTGACTGAAGGAAAAGCAATGTTTTTCTTATAGAATGGACAAAGAAAAGTGGGGGGGTGTCAAACCCCACACTGGGAGTGATCGTTGTCCCATTTCAGTAGGTGGGAAATTTGGTATCCGTGCAGTTATATCATTCTTTTCCCTAAAACTGGTCTCCCGCAGTGGTGCATATTAAAAATGTTCCACAGAGTTAAAACTTGGTGGATGAATCCTGCAAGAAGATTTCCCTGATCAGAAAAGAAAATAATTGACAGGACAAAGAGAGACCACCAACCACTGTGCCAGCATATTACTTGTTTTCATGATACCTTTTCCTTGTTCAGTGAAAAAAGCAATGACTGTGTACTCTGCCTGCAGTGCGGTGAGATTAGCTGTACAAGATCTGAAGCAAACTGCTGTTAGACCTCTGACCTTGGTGAAAGATCTGAGAACAATCCGCTGGTCTCAGGGAGAGGTTATGATATTTTGAGAACTTACTAGCTCTGGGGGTTGAAGCCACCAAGACTCTGATGTGACTTTAAAAAATCAGGAGGTTTAAATCTAGTTCGCATAACATAACTAAGCACGAGGTCTGTGAGCAGCAGTGTGTCCACAAAGCCATCTGCCACAAAGAAGAAGGGATCAACATATTCTCCAAAACACCCACATGCAGGGCAAGAAGCAACGGATGGAGACATAATCAAGGAGAAAAGTGACCTAGAACTAAGGAGCAATTTCCTGACAGTGAGAACAATTAATCAGTGGAACGACGTGCCTCCAGAAGTTGGAGAGATTTGAGATTGGACAAGCATTTGTCTGGAACGATATAGGACAGGGGTGTCAAACTGGATTTCTTTGAGTGTCGAATCAGCATTGTAGTTCTGCTGACCAGCCGGGGCAGGGGAGATAGGATGGACACCTCCTGCAGCACCCTGCTGGCCAAAATGGGGCACAAGGGGGGCACGTGAGGCCCCTCCGTGCCTCATTTTTGGGCTAGACAGCCTGCAGCATCCTGCCGGTCAAAACGGTGAAAGGGGACCTCGTGTGCCCCCCCATGCCCCGTTTTGGCTGGCAGTGCTGCAGGAGGTCATCCAGGCCAAAAACGGGATGCAGAGGGACCTCACACGCCCCCCCCACACACACACCCAGGCCCAGCCTCACAGGTCAGATTTAAGCACCCTGTAGGCCGGATGCGGATGCCTTGAGCTTGACACCCCTGATAATATAAGTGTCTCCTGCTTGAGCAGGGGGTTGGACTAGAAGACCTCCAAGATCCCTTCCAACCCTGTTATTCTGTTACCCATATTGTTTCCTTGTTTGGTGTCGATCATACCTTTGTGGCAGCCGTTTGGTAAATGCCAGCTGTAACCAGCTTTTCACACAGGCTGCAGGTCTTGCATTAAACTATAATTTGGTTTCTTTGGCTTGGTGCTGGCTGGAATCATAGAGCTAGAGGATCCTTGGAGATCATCTAATCCAACCCCCTTCCCAAGGCAGGAGACTTTATACCACCCCATGGTATAAATATCTCTCCCATCTTTTCTTGAAATGGATGGAGCACCCACAACTTCAGAAAGGAAGCCGATCCACTGATAAATTGGTCTCAATGGCTTTCTTAAACTTGGTGATGCTAGGGTTTCCTGATGATGCTATCCTTCTAGAAATTTATTGTTTTTATTGGAAATAGTAATTATTCAGAAGGCTGAATTCAAATTTCTCCTTCTCAGAAAATTTAAACAACTTTGGGGATATCTGTCTAAATTTCTTCTTAACACACAGTTTTGAGAAACTGTTAGTATGTTGTGTGGAGCCAGGTATTTTGTTTATAAACCACGGTTTATAATTCAGTGTATGGCCCCAACAGAATAGTGGTTTATTCAGTTCATTGTAATTTATTGTGAAATGCAAATTGGGCTTTATGATAGAGCCGGCTTTTGTGATCTAGTTCCTACCATCAGCTACAGAGCTTAACAAGGGTAAACCTAATTAATCTAAAATTATTTTGCTTTGTAGAAAATATAAAGCAGTTTAGGCTGAAAGTTGATGTTATGGAATACATTATGTACTGTCACTTCATTGAATTTTATATTGATGTTATTAACAAGGAATGTATGTGTGAGGGAATAGACAGTATCCTATAAGATCCGATTCATGGGAGCCGAAAGATGCAGCAGAAGTAGCACTCACTGATTACATTAAAATGCAAAATTACAGAATGCTGTTTCTATAAAACAGATAATTATATCTTGCTATGTGGAAGCCTATTGCGTTTAAAAAAAATTGAAATGGGTAACTGTGTTGTGTGCACAGATTGCTCTTTCTGTATAGAACATAGAGTTTGCAGGCCATCAAATCTGTAACATTGCAAAGAAAGTATTTAATATAGTAAATACATGCTGGCTGGGAGGTCTTGATGGATAAATATCTGTGGGGATTCTCAACCAATCCAGGTCATGATTGTCCCAAAGGAGATTTTCCAAAAAGCAACTTCTCCTTCCCTCCCTCCCTCTTTCTCTTTTTCTTCCCTGTCACACACGATAGGGCTAGAATAACAGAAGGGACTTCGGAGGTCCTCTAGTCCAACCCCTTGCTGTAGCAGAAGACTATCTATATACCATTTCAGACAAACGATTGCCCAGTCCCTTTTTAAAAAACCTCCAGTGATGGAGCACCCAGGACCTCTGAAGGCAAGCCATTTCACTGAATAGTGAATAGAATAGAACAGAATAACAGAGTTGGAAGGGACCTTGGAGGTCTTCTAGTCCAACCCCCTGCTTAAGCAGGAAACCGTACATCACTTCCGACAAATGGTTATCCAATCTCTTCTTAAAAACTTCCGGTGTTGGAGCATTTACAACTTCTGGAGGCAAGTTGTTGCACTGATTAATTGTTCTAACTGTCAGGAAATTTCTCCTTAGTTGTAAGTTGCTTCTCTCCTTGATTAGTTTCCATCTGTTGCTTCTTGTCCTGCCTTCAGATGTTTTGGAGAATAGCTTGACTCCCTCTCCTTTGTGGCAGCCCTTGAGATATTGGAACACTGCTATCATGTCTCCCTTAGTCTTCTTTTCATTAAAGTAGACATACCCGGTTCCTGCAACCGTTCTTCATATTGTTTTCACTGTTAGGAAATTTCTCCTTAGCTCTAGGTTGCTTCTCGCCTTCATTAGTTTCCATCCATTGTTTTTTGTCTTGCCTTCTGGTGGGAAAATGGGTTGACCCTCCTCTTTTTTAAAGCAGCCCCTCATTGTATTTGAACACTGCTATCATGCTGCCCCTAATCTTTCTTTTCGCTAGACTAGACATACCCAATTCCTGAAGATTCTTGGATGGGTAGTGAAACATTTTCAAGGGAAAACCCAAAGTCCAGTTGCCTTTTTGGAAAGGTACCTTTGGGTCTTGATGCATAGGTAAGGAAGAAAATTGTGGGATTCCAAATTAGTCATTCTTCATGAATAAAATAAACTTCGAGCATAGACTGCCACATTCTTTCCACAGGTCGTGTCTACTCATGTCAGAAATAGATTTGTTCTGGCTGGAAGAACCAACTCTGGGCGAAACTAGTGGCAGTCTTGTTGAAGCAAGCTCCATTATCCATTTCTCCAATTCCAATTCATTTCACCAGGGCTTGTCCAGGATAATTAACCAACCTAGTGACCATCTTCAGATATCTTGAGAGTCAACTTTCAGACTCCCTGTTGGAACAAGGTAAATCAAGCTGCCAAATTGAAATGTTTGAGCAAGGAAGCAAGATTCACACAGAGTTTAATTGGAGTTAATATCAGACAAAAAGGAGTGAAGATACAGAATCTTGGGAACAGCATGAGGAAAACTTTTAACTAAGTAAATTCATTTTAGTGGGAGCTTGGTGAATTTATCCCAAATGGCTTAATCAGAGTGTTTACAACTCTTTACAATATAAGCCTGAGTTGTTCAAGTAAGTTTGTCATGTTTTGAAATACTCAATTTTATTTTTCAACTCAGACAAGGTGGCCATTAGCAATGTGGATTTAATGATATTAAAAAGCAGGTGTGGGCTGCAGAATTTGCTTGAGTTTAAACCAGGGATCTCCAAACTTGGCAACTTTAAGACTTCTGGACTTCAACTCCCAGAATTCCCCACCCAGCCGTGCTAGCTGGTGAATTCTGGGAGTTGAAGTCCACAAGTCTTAAAGTTGCCGAGTTTGAAGAGCCCCGGTTTAAACCCTTCCCACATCCCTGCTATGATTCTTATCTGGATTATGGGTTCCAAAACTTTTCACTTGCTTTGAAAGTAAAGTTTCCATTGATGGGAATGCAAGTTCCTTTAACATCGTCTCCTCTCATTTCCTGTAGCAGCTTCATCAAGGGGGAAATAATTAGTCTTGTACACCATATTATTCGTTCAAAGCTGCCATCCTGAGCCGGCAGTCAGTATTTGTACCCAATATTTGTACCCAGCTCCTCACCTTGCTCCCTGCTTCGCCATGCACCCGTATCACAGTATTCTTCTTGTTTTCTTTTTCTATTGAATGCGGCATGGTGGCTTAGTGGTAAAGGCGCTGGCCCCCACTTGAAAGGTTGAGTGTTCAATCCTAGGTAGTGGCAGATATTTTTCAGGGCGCAAAGGAAAAAAAATCAGTGAACTCCACTTACTGGTGTCAGGAAGGGCATCTGGCCAGTAAATGCTGGGCTCCATCCATTTGCCCCGGCTCTATCCTGAATTAAGGGATTACAGGGTTGTAAAAGAAGTGTTTTAATCTATTGTTCCATTACTTTGCTACTGTTATGTTTACATTTCATTTCTCTGTTTTTATTGTTGCAAGCTGCCTAGATAAGCTGCCTAGATAAGATAATCTTGATTGTCATTTTTTTTCCCCCTGTGGGCACTCTAGCACACATTAAAAAAAAATCTGTTGCCTGCTCTCAAACATATACACATACATAACACACATATAGATATGTTCTATATACATAGGTATATACACCTACACCTTAATATATTAAATACATATAAATATTAATCACTGCCCTTCTTGAATGCATAGCAGAAAGAGGAAGCTTGAGAGTTCACAAGGTTGAATGGAACAAAACTGTGGCTGAATCTGGCTGTTCTGCTTTGGATACCACCTCCCAGAAGGTAGCAAGGAAAACAGGTTGTGAAGAGGATGTGTAGCGTCCCAGACAATCCTGCGGACCCTGGCTGAAGCAACACTTATGTGCCATGCCCTGGATGGAAGGGAGTGAACTGCCAAGTAATCTTTTTTGCTGTCCTCACCACTCTCTCTGTACCGCCTTCCTGTCTGAAGCAGTGATGCTTCCAAAACAGATAATAATGCAATATGACAGGATGTTCTTGATCGTCCCTCTATAGAAAGTGGTAAGGACAATGGGAGGATGATGTACGTGATGCAGAAAATGCAGGCACTGCTATTCTCACTTCACCAGTGTCTCACTGTTGAGCGACCCAGCCAGCCTACTTGTTAGCTTCACAACCAGAGTTGGCCTACAGCGAGATAGGCAGCAAATAAATTGAACCAATAAATAAATTTTTTTAAAAATGTTAACTTTAAAAAAATTTAAATTTAAAGGTAGACATCCATACGCATCTTTTAAACAGATAAATGTGTGAATGGTTATGAAGAGTCTTTTAGCTTGCTCAGGACGGGTCGTGTCATAATTCTTATATTTGCATCCAAGGGCTATGGACAAGCAAGCTCTTCTTGAAGATAATAGCAGATGTTGCGCTTTTCTTTGCGGGTCCTGTGTATTTCCTGGAAAAAAAAAATGTTGATCTTTATAGTTTTCACACCACTGGGATCAGTGAATAAGTACCCGTCATTTTCTGAGACCTGACTTGAACTTGCAAGAAAAGACGTGGGAGGGCTGAAAATGTTCCTTCTCCCTAAAGAATGGGAGATTTATGTCCATGTAACAGATCTTAAAACAAATAACTTGGGAAACTATCCAAAGGCACAGCTCTTAGCTTTTGTGCCGAAATATCCCCGTAAAGCAAATGTGTTGTGGCTTGAGATTGTTTTGTTTATAACTCGTCTAGTGCATATTTATTTGTTTGTTTAACAGTCCTTTTAACACGCTGAAGTCCTAAGGGACTCTGGGCGATGCATGGCAACGTAAGAAAAATAATTACCAACATTCGGAACAGAAAGCATTCAAAATAATTCATATAATCGGTCATCTAATCTGAAATGCCCCCACAAAGGCTGTTCGTAATGAAATCAAGAAAGGATGGTGGCTCCCTGGAAGTTTTTGCTTGCTTGTGAAATGCAAGACGGATGGGAGCTGATCGGATGAATCTGTGGGGAGAAAGAGCTTCAGAGGGTGAAGGCTACCATGGAAAAGTCTATGTTCTCCATCCTCAGATTCAGCTCTGAGAAATCATTATCTGATGTACTCCGCCTGAATCATTTTGGGATAGAGCCGAACTCCATCTAGAACCTTTTAGCTTCCAAACAATGATTCTGGACTTCCAGAACATCTCTGGCTTAGTTGACAAAAGCAAACGTTTCCCCTGGTCAGTTTTGTCTGACTCTGGGCAGCGGTGCTCATCTCCGTTTCTTTGGCAAGGAAGCCAGCTTCCGTGGTCATGCATCCAGCATGACTATATGCCAAAGGCGCACAGGATACCATTACCTTCCCACCAAAGTGGTGCCTGTTTATCTACTTGCATCTGCATCCTTTTGAACTGCTAGGTGAGCAGGAGCTGAGGCAAGAACAGGAGCTTATCCCGTTACACAGTGCTTGGGTCTCGAACCTGGGCTGCCAGCTTCCAGCTGACAAGTTCAGCATTTTCAACCGTTGACCCGGCACATCCCCCGGTCTTTTAAGACCTCACCTCAAACCAACCTATGACTTCTCCCAGTTCTTTCGTGGAAAAGCGTAGTTTGTATGGACTTGAGCATTTTCCCTCACAACCACTGACTGGAACCATCTACTCAGGGAAGAATGAAACCACCACACAATAGTACCCTCGTCTCTGGAGGCAATCCAGGAAGCTACCGTAGTCGATATTGAGTTGAAAGCTTGCTCATTTCTGACTCCTAATGAAGTCATTCAAACGAAAATCAGCACAAAATCTGCCTCACGAATCCTGACTGAAAAGGATCTAGATAATATCTTCTATCTAGGATTCTTTATAATCAATTCCCCATCACTTTCTCCACAGCTGACTTGTCAGCTAGGCTGGAAGGTGCCAGCTAGCTGGAAAGAGGGGTCAAGTGAGGACCTAGTTTGGAGTCGTTGCACAGCTGCAAGCAGAATAAGCTTTACCTCCCTCAAGACATGTGAAGCCTTATCTGGTTGTTCCCAGGGGAAAGCAAGAAGTATGGGGAGATTCTTGTAACATAGCTGATATATAATAAAAAAAAAACTGACTTTAGCTATTCACGTGTGGCTTTGGTTACTTGCCCCTGACACTTGCCTAATAGAGGAAAGTTGGAGACCAGGCAAAAGGTTTTACACCCTGTCACCACTGCTGACATTATCTGCTTCAAAGAAATACAGGTAGTCCTTGAGTTGCAACAGTCCATTTAGTGACTGTTCGAAGTTAACAACAGCACTGAAAAGAGTGACCTATGACCATTTGTCACACTTATGATTGTTGCAGCATCCCCATGGTCACGTGATCAAAATTCAGATGCTTGGCAACTGATTCATAGTTATGACAATTGCAGTGTCCTAGGGTTAGGTCAGTGGTGGCTAACCTTTTTGGGCTGCCGTGCCGAAAATTGCGCTCGCATGCGCATGCTCACGTGCCGGTACCCAGAAGAATGTGCAATGGAGGGGCCTCCCCACACCACCTGCACATGCACGTGCGACCCCCACGCATGCCGCATGTCTCTGTGCATGCGTGTGTGTTTCCCATGTCCCCTGCCCCTCCATTCATGCACGCCAGATAACCAACAATCAGCTGATGGGCAGGTGGCGCACAAGCAAGTGACTATGCGTGCCACTTCTGGCACGTGTGCCATAGGTTCGCTCTCACGGGATTAGGTGGTCCCCTTTTACGACTTTCTGACAAGCAACGTCAATGGGAGAGCCAGGTTCACTTAACAACCATGTTACTAACTTAACTGCAGGGATTCACTTAACAACTGTGGGGAAAACATTGTAAAATGGGGCAAAATTCACTTAACAAATGCCTCACTTAAGGGCAGAAATGTTGGGCTCAATTGTGATCATAAGTCAAGGATGCCCTGTATTGACAATGTCTCAGAACTATCTCATGTCCCAACTAGCAATTCGGAGATGTTGGGAGATGACAAATCAAGCCCAGAGGTAAACAAATTCAGAGTGCAGAGAGCTGTATTCATTTTTTTTTTTTTGAGTTCCAGAAAACTAAAGAAATCCTAGATTACAAGAAAAGGCGCCAGCTCACTCACCAACACGGACTCTGCCCATCTGGAATCCAGCCCAAAGCAGATATGAGCAAATTTATCTGGTGAGCCTGTAGGCACTTTGTCTCACCCTATACTTCCATGGTGGCGTTTATATCAATGTAGAGACATTATCTGGATTTGTGAAGTATTTTCCCCCTAAGAACGCCATCATTATGTTAATCCTCTTATCTCTCTTTGTTTGGTAAAACATACCAAGCCGTGGTTGGTAGTGGTTTAGAAAGGCCTGTTTTAAATTATATTCCCAGGTAACAGATGATGTGTTAGTTCTTCCTCCTGATAGCTCTGAGAATGCACACCTGCACACCTGTTACACAAGTGTCCTCCAATTAATTATTTAACACACATTGCTGTGTTTCAAACACCCAGGAGTTTTTAATCACATTTCTCTCATTCCCTGCATGACGTGAGCACTAGAGTAGGGATGGCTAACCTTATTGACGTTGCGTGCCAAAAATGTGCATGCGTCCTTGCACCCATGATGCAATGCGCGTGTGACTCCTTCCACCCCCCTGGGCATGCACGCATGACCCTGCATACACCGCACACCTCTGCGCATGCATGCATGTCCCCCCTGCACCGCATGCCTCTGTGCATGCGCACACAACCCCCACGCCACACGCTGCATGCCTCTACACATGCACAGGCATCTCCCACGCACGCGTCACCCCTGGGTAGCAGATACCCAACAATCAGCTGGCTGGTGGGGATGCACGCATGTGCAGTGGGGCTCTTCCAGGTGACCTCTCACATGCCGGCAGAAGTGGCTCTGCGTGCCACTTGCGGCACACGTGCTATAGGTTCACCATCACAGCGCTAGAGATTAAGAAGCTGGACTCGGACTTGGGGGCCCACAGCATTCTCCCATGGAAATCCATTCTGCAAACAACTGAGCCAAAATTTTCATTGCAAAGCAAAGCAGTAGTTGAATGAGTCATGCTCCATTTTATGAGCCCACTGTAATTACATAGCCAAAAAGGCATTAAGAGTTGTTAACCTAATCTTACGTAGCTTTTTCTCTGGTAATATTACACTAATAACTAGAGCATACAAAACATTTGCTAGACCAATACTTGAATACAGCTCATCAATCTGGAATTACGTATCTGATATTAACACAGTTGAGAAAGTCCAGAAATATTTCACAAGAAATTCTCTACTCCTCTACTCGTTGCAGAATACCTCGTGCCACCAGACTTGAAATTCTAGACCTAGAAAAGCTAGAACTACGCCGCCTTCGGTCCGATCTAAGTATAGTATATAAAATTATATATTGCAATGTCCTACCTGTCAATGAATACTTCAGATTTCAACCATAACAATACAAGAGCACACAATAGATACAAACTCAAGGTGTAAATCACACCAAACTTGATTGCAGGAAATACGACTTCAGCAACAGAGTGATCAATGTCTGGAATACTAGTCTACCCGACTCTGTGGTTTCTTCCCCAAACACTTTAACCTTAGACTGTCTACTATTGACCTCACCCCTTTCCTGAGAGGACTGTAGGGGGCGTGCATAAGCGCACCAACATGCCTACCGTCCCTGTCCTATTATTTCTTTTATTTTTTTATTTTTCTTATATGTATCCATGTATTCATAACTATGTTTTTTACTTATACCTATTATCTTGTAAGCAATTGACAAAAATAAATAAATAAAAATAAATATTTTTTGCCATGGTGGTTAAACAATTGCTTCAGTAGTTAAGTGAATAGCAAGAACGCTTAGACTTATATACCTCTTCACAGTGCTTTACAGCCCTCTCTAAGTGGTTTACAGAGTCAGCATATTGCTTCAACAATCTGGGTCCTCATTTTACCCACCTCGGAAGGATGGAAGGCTTAGTCAACCTTGAGCCTGGTGAGACTTGACTTGTCAAACTCCTGGCAGCCGGCAGTCAACAGAAGTAGCCTGCAGAACTGCCATCTAACCACTGTGCCACAGTGGCTCATATAACATCCTGCGGTTATTAAACTAATCTGGCTCCCCTCATGAATTTTGCTTGTCAGACAGTTCCTAGCAAAGTGGCAAATGATAATCCCAGGATGCTGCAACCATTGTAAACACAAACAAAGTGTCTGACTTTGATCACGTGATTGTGGGGAATGCTGTAACCGTCTTTAAGTGTGAGAACTGATCACGAGTCACTTTTTTCCAGTGCTGTTATAACTTTGAACAGTGTTAAACAAGTTGTCGTAAGTCGAGGACTACTCACAGCACAGCTCACTCCTCCCCCCCTTAATAGGACCAACTTTTTCCAAATGCTGCCACTTCAGATCACTGCAATTCTCCAGCAGTTTGCTTATTTCTAAGCAGGATTTTCTTCCTCTGCCAGCCACACCACTTCAGACTGTTAAGTTTCCTATTTCATGCACTACAAGGACTTATTGATGGAGATTCACAGTTATCCAGGCTGTGGCTGTCCCAAAATGGCTCTTTCAAAAGGCAACTGGACTTTATTTTTCCTTGAAGACGTTTCGCTTCTCATCCAAGAAGCTTCTTCTGTTCCGGTTGAAGTCTGAAGTCAGAATGGAAAAAGCTTCTTGGATGAGAAGCAAAATGTCTTCAAGGAAAAATAAAGTCCAGTTGCCTTTTGAAAGAGCAACTCTGGGACTACTACAATGACTGCTTTGTTCAACTAGAGCCATGATGGTGAACCTGTGCCACGCGTGCCGGAAGTGGCATTGCGAGTCATTTGCCCCGGTAAGTGAGAGCTCGCCTGGGAGAGCCCCACTGCACATGTATGTGCGTTGCCGCTGCCCAACAGCTAATTGTCGGGTATCTGGTGTACATACGCGGGGGGAAGAGTACATGGGAAATGTGAGCGCATGCACAGAGATGCACAGCACACATACATGCACAGAGATGCATGGTGCACAGAGGGATTGCATGCGCATGCACAGATGCACGGTAAGGGGAAATCGCATGCGTAGACATGCAGCATGCAGGCGCATACATGCGGTGTGGCTCTTGGGAGTGATCATGTGCGCATGTGCAGATGCGTGGCACATGGGGATGATTGCATGCGCAGTAAGGGGAAATCGCATGCGCAGACATGCAGCACGCAGGCACATACATTCGGTGTGCAGCTAGGGGATCGCAGGCTCAAAGGGTGTGGGGAGAGCCAGCACGCATTTTCTTCTGGGTTAATTGCAATTATTGGCACGGGAGCCGAAAAAGGTTGCCACCACTGAACTAGAGCATGCAACATTTTCTGAAAGAGCAGAAGAAGACAACTTGGCTTCGTGTGGTACACAGGGGGAGGATAGAATTAATTACAGGTAGACCTTGATCTGCAACCACTAGTTCACTGATAAAGTGACTTGTGCCTGTTTTTCATGCTTAGATTGTTGCAACATCCCCATGGTCATGTGAGCAAATTGGGGCACTTGGCAACTGGCATGTATTGATGATGGTTGCAGTGTCCTGGATTCATACGATCACCTTGTATCACTTTCTGACAAGCGAAGTCAATGTGGAATCCAGATTCACTTCACCTTGTTACTCATTTAACTGCAGCGATTCACTTAACAACTGTGGAAAGAAAGGTCGCAGGATGGAGCAAAACTCACTCGCCAACTGCCTTGCTTAGCAATGGAAATTATGGGCTTGATTGTGGTCACAAGTTGAGGACTACCAGTACTGCAATGCCTCTTGGGCAGTGGTGGGATTCAAAACTTTTTACTACCGGTTCTGTGGGCATGGCTTGGTGGGCGTGGCATGGCTTGGTGGGCGTGGCAGGGGAAGGATACTGCAAAATCCCATTCCCTCCCTACCCCACTAACCTGGTTTCCAGCTCTGTTCTCCTGTGCAGGGCAACAAAAGAAGACCCATCCAATCAGCTGGGACTCAGGAGGCAGAGAATAGATGGGCGCAGGGCTACTCAGAGGTGGGATTTGCCGGTTCTCCCAACTACTCAAAATTTCCGCTACCGGTTCCCCAGAACTGGTCAGAACCTGCTGAATAGCACCTCTGCTCTTGGGATTGTTCTTGTAGACACCCAGATGTTTCGGCTGATCTGGAATGCAGTGGGTGCACAGTAAAGCATAAAAATGATCTTGTTTTGTGGCTTTCATAATTGTGGATTAAGATTTCAGAGGATCTGTATTTTGCCTCTAAAACACAACATATTTCCAGATTAGCCTTTAAAAAAAAGAAAAAACCTGGCTTTTTGAAAGAGTAGGAGGGGAAAAAAGTCAGATAAAGTATTATGGGGAGCTTTCGCCTTAGCGAAAAATCAAAAGGATAGAAAATAATCATAATTTTTAATGTTTTATTGTATCATTTTTCATTCATATTTTTAATGGAATATACTTGAATAATAAATCATTACCGAGTGATGACAAGCAGAGAGAGAAACATAACTGGCTACAATTACTGGAATGTTATTTAAGCTTATTTTGAGACCTCAAAATGACCAGATACTTTTAGTCATTTTTAAAATGAAATGCATTAACTAAAGTAAGTGAATCATCTGATTTGATATTTCTTTTTTTGCAGTTCATCTCATACGCGTATATCAAACAAACACCACAAAAATAACTCTTAACTTTTTGTATATGGATAAATAAATACATAGATGGGAAAATGTTACAAATTATAGCTTTGCCTGTGAACTTTTGCAGAATACAGAATTGTTATATGAATTCCTGAAGAATATTATCTTACTCAAGATAAGCCCATCTCTCTGTTTACCCACTGCAATTATCTTTACTTTACAGTCATAGGAATATATAAGAAATTCAGAATAACCCTGTGGATCAATTGATTTGAGTGATTTATTTTACACATTTTCTCTTTGTTTTAAAATGTTAGATGGGAGAGAGATCCTAACGCCAGCATACTTCGAGCTGATTGAACAGTCCTGGCTTTTAATCCATATGCAGCCGTTTAAGGATGCTAAAGCCAACAGTAAAAGTCATACAACTGTGGAGATTAATTATAAGCCTTGTTATCCTTCACAGGCTTACTCACAGATTCTGTTTTAAATTCTCCTGTTTGGTGGGTATGTTTGGAATTCAGCACAATCTTAAGTCCTTACCATGCGCTTTGGAATCACTGCAACAGTGAGGTTTTTCTCACCGCAGTTTTCTACAAGTTACTATGGGCCACATAAAAGTTTCTTAAGGTTTGTATTTGACTTGTGGGCTTTGTCTTGGTCTATCTCTGTAATTGAACATCTGTTTTGTACAGGTTGAGAAAACTGATTGAGCTTAATTAACCAAACCATACACAATACTTTAAACAACTGTTGAACCTTTTCTGCAAAGTGCATAGGCAGATTTTTAAGCCTACTCTGCAAAATTGAGAGGAAAACTACTTTGGGGGAGGGGAAAACTTTTCAAGTACTTTTAAAATGCAAAGCTAACTTTTACATTTGTGAGTGTAGCACTTATAAACTGTTCTAAAGACAAAATCTCTAAAAAAAATCAGGAGATGATTCAAGCATTGCGTGCTTCTAGAACAGACTAAAGAAGGGTAACAAAAATTTGCTTTGCTTATTTTTTTATTTATTTGATTTAATATGCAAAACTAAAAATCCCTCCCAAAAGAACAAACAGAAAACAAAAACAGCAAAAAGAAAAAAAATCACAGATGCAAAAATAGTTCAGTTTTTAAGCATTGAATTAAGTGCCATATGGAGTAATATTGATTTCATGGAAATTGGGTGACCAATAAAATTAAATGAATGAATGAATGAATGAATGAATGAATGAATGAATGATAACTGTTCATAAGCAGAGAACCAACACACATAATCAGAGAGTATAAATCTGGTGTGGCACTGTCTTTCCATGGTAGAATATATTTTATGCTAATTTATTTATTCATTTACTTATACCACATAATTCTTCACATAATGATGGACTCCAGTTCTGCAGCATAAAATTCACAGTTTATTCACAACTTTAAATCATGGTATTTTTCTCCAAAGCTATATTAACATAGCTGTCGATATGGAATCAAAATAAGATCAAATGGGACAAGGTCCTATCAAATGAATACATCATCCTTGTGGAGGATCACATCTCCCAAGATTTGGGTGGTCAACCTTTTTAAAGTCTTTCATCAGATCTTGAAAATTTGGTTCTTTGGGGATTGGACAAAATGTTGGATGAGCCTGTTTTGTAAAGGTTATATGAATCACTGGGGTTGTGTACAGGGGTGGGATTCTACAGGTTCGCACCTATTCAGTAGAACCGGTTGTTAACATTCTAAGCAGTTCAGAGAACCAGTTGTTAGAAGAAATTACTGGCCTGATCCTGTAAGGAAGGCAGGAAGGAAACATTCTGGTGTTGCTTACGGAAACTGCCTCTCCATTAACCCTTATTACATTCTTAGCAGGACGAGACTTCCTGTCTCAGGACTGTCTCTGGAGTTTTTTCCCCCTCCTTTGCTGGTACTTTGCTTGTGTGGAGTGACCATTCAAAGTTACAATGGCACTGAAAAAAGTGACTTATAATCATTTTTCACACTTAGGACTATTGCAGCAGCCCCACAGTCATGAAAGGCCAGGCAAGGAGATGCGTGCTTCGATGTGAGTGATGTTGAGTTGGCCACGCCCAGCCAGTCACATTACCACCAAGCCACACAAGAGACCTAAGTCCAACCCCCTCTTTTGAATTCCATTGGCTCTTACCTATGCCATTTTGCTTTAACCATTAGTAGACCAGATTGTTGCTTACACCTAGCATGGAATGAACTTGTAGTACCTTTATACTCTATTACAAAGAGTTTCTTGTGACTGACGGATTGGCCTCATATTTATTGTACTGTTATATTTCTGATTCTGTCTTGGGCTCATTTTTTTGTTTTTTGTTTTGTTTATTAAATTTAAAAATCCTCCCACTCCCTCTTGGAGGAACTCTAGATGGTGTATAAGTACAAGGTGGAAAACAAAACTGAATATAAAATTTAAAATTGAGGCAAGGATAGCTTGGATTCAACATTAAAAGTTAATTAATGGTAAGAGGCGGTGAAAGGATCTTTGGAGCAGTAGCCAGCCCCATAGTTAATCGGCTACATTCACAGATTGATTCTGTATGTTTGTTACTGGCATATGAGGAGTAGTTGTTGCTATTATTATTATTATTATTATTATTATTATTATTATTATTATTATTATTATTATTATTATTATATTAATTTATTGATCCACCATATTCTATTTTAACCCAATGATAGCCATCAGAATTGTCACATGCAAACCTGTACAGAAATCTATAGAGGAACAGAAATCTATTGCATTTCCTTGAAATTGTCAGAAATTATAAGTTTGGGGGCCATTAGGTACCCAGAAATGCTGTTGAAAAGCTTCAATTGAGAGAAAATTGCTGTAAAGGTTTAACAGGTTTCTAATACTTTATTTTTTCCTTTATCTAATGGGACGGTGGAAGGAAAAAAAAAAGACTCTTCCCTTCAAGTTAATTTATAAAGTGAATTTATTATACATTTTTCTCCATGATTGATTTAATTTTTATGCAGTTGTTCATGCTAGGAGCTCTGTTTTTTTCTGTTTTCTTTTCATCCCATAATTAGCAAAAGCAGAATGTTTCTAATACACACACACACACACACACACACACACACACACACACACACATACACACACACTGTTTTTAAATTCAAGTACTAAGCAGTTGTAGTTGTCTATCCATGAGGATGGGATGTTGTATGGCCTGTTGCATCTCAAGTAACACATAATCGTCTGTCTGTCTGTCTGTCTGTCTGTCTACTAACTAAACTAACTAAACTATCTATCAACTAACTGACTAACTAAACTATCTATCTATCTATCTATCTATCTATCATCTATCTATCATGCTTTTGTGGCAAGGAAATCCTATTCTCAATTACTGGGAAATGAGGCATAACATTAAATGCAGAGAGAAAATTTTTGATTAATGCAAATTGGATTTATGATTGAAATATTCCTTACCCTCTTACTGACCTCTTTGCAATAACTTTTAAGCAATTAAAAACTTCTAAAGTAACAGATTAAAAAACTTTTTCCCATACCTGGTGCCCTTGAGATATAATTCTCATCCTGCCCCAGTCTTATCTCCTTTGGGGTCCACCAAGCGAGCTTTGTCTTATCTGACTTCTTAAACAGATCCCTTCAAATTATTTTTAAGGAAAAAGAAATGGCGAGAATCTAGCATGCTCCAAAGCAAAAAGCCAGTTTCGAGAATCAAATATTTTACAGGTGCCTTTGGGCCACCTGAAAGACTCACCTGTAATGTTAAAGAGAGTTTTCTGGGTGACTGGTTCCACTTTCTACTCACTGATGTGATATAATTGGCTATGTCTGCCAGTGCAGCCATCTAATAGATAAATGTCCCCTAGCCCACCCAATGTACCCCGTCTAAAATGATTGCCTACCTTGGTGTATGCTTCATTAAAAAAAGGCGGTGGGGGGGGGGGGGAATGGGAACTGACAAGTTCTTATCATTTATGAAGTCAGGGTTAAAGCAAATGCTGTCAGTTCCAAGTGTTTTTATTCCTTTCTGAAATCTATATATATAAAAGTGAAACACCACTCATGCATCATCACAAAATCTCCAGAACTTAACGTAAACCCTACAAATTTGAAATATGGCACACAAGTTCCTCTTGGCTTCTAGGTGCTCATTAAGAAAGGATTTTACGAAAGGACCATCATAGCATTTGTATTTCGTATATTATTATTAACACACTCTGATGCTAAAGAGTTCTACTTCCCCTCCCCGTGTGAAAAGAAATCTGTCCCAAATGCAAAACACAAGCAGAGGAGTTTCAGTTTTAGTTTCACAGCAGCAAGCAGCTTTAGTACAGAACAGTTGAGTTAAGTTGATGAATACCAATGTATGCGGGTAGGCAGAGGCAGAATATTTTCCCCCTTATTTTCCTCCCCCAAAATTAAGCCCGACCACTTAGTTTCGTAGCAAAGCATGGGTATCGAGTTAGTATAATCTAAATTTAACTTCCAAATCTCTGAAGGATCCAAGATCTCTGTGTGTCTGAAGCCCTTTCCACGTTCTTAGAAACCCCCAAACATCCGTTAAATTCAGTTTCTCTGCATGAACAATTTTAGATTTCAATATTTTTCCCCTCTCTGGTGAAGGAGATATTTGAGTTAGGTTTTTTTCCCCCTACATCTCCTTTAAATGACTCTCAATTGTCTGCAGTGCGTGTCTGGAACTAGCTTTCCTTTTACAAAGGACATTTTATCCCCTCTCACATGCACCCTTGAAGCAAATTCTCATGACCAGTGACACTTATGGTATGTGCACTTATGAGACTGCATAGAAGGCATTTCTTACTTCCGACTGACATATGTTACCCAAAGGCAGAATCAAGCGTACTCCTTCTGTTGGAAAAGTAAATTATATGCAGGATTTTATAGGTGTCTCAGTTCTATAATTAATCCTGGGAAGCAAAGAAATTGCTTGTCGTGTCCTTAACAAAATACTTTTAAAAAGAGTAATGTGTGGATGTGTGCGCGCGCAAAAGTTTCTAGCTTTTAGGACAGCAAAAGTGGATTTTAAAAAATGTGAACATAATCTCAGATGCAAAAAACCCTTCATGTTCTTCAGCATTAAAGAAAAGAATAAAAGTTAATACAGGTCAACTTAATGACCACAATCGTGCCCAATATTTCTACTGCTAAGTAAGACAGCTGTCAAGTGAGCTTTGCCCCATTTACAGTCTTCCTTGCCACAGTCATTAAGTGAATCTGCTGTCAAACGGTATCAGCTGTTGCCGCCAGCTGATCTGCCGAGTTAGCCTGGCAGACGCGGCAACCCTTTATTCAGTTGAATAAAGCCTTTAAACGTTCGCTCTGGCTCAGCCTCGTATCTCCGCCGCTCCACAACAGAATCACTTCAGTCGTTAAGTAAATCTAGCTTCCCCATTGACTTTGCTTGTCAGAACCGGTGATTACAAAAGGTGATCACATGACCTTGGGACACTGCAACTGTCATAAATATGAATCAGTTGCCGAGCATCCAAATTTTAATCACGAGACCAATGAGGATACCACAGTGGTCATGTGTGAAAAATGGGCATAAGTTACTTTTTTCAGCAACGTAACCTCAAACGTTCACTTGATCTTTTTTCCAAAGCACCTCAGAGCAGGACAACTGGAAGATCGATAAAGAGAGGTCCAACCTAGAACTAAGGAGAACTTTCCTGAGAACTATTAATTTGTGCAATGGCTTACCTCTGGAAGTTGTAGGTGCTCCATCACTGGAGGTTTTCAAGAACAGACTGGATAAGCCATTTAGTCTGACATGGTATAGGGTAGGGGTGTCAAACTCAAGGCCCGCAGGCCGGATCCACCCACAGGGTGCTTAGATGTGGCCCGCGGGGTTGCTCTGGAAACAGTGAAGGACCGGCCCACGGTGCCTCTGCCAGCAAAAATGGAGCTTGGGAGGGGCACGCGTGTTAATTAAAGCAGGAGGCCGGACTAGAAGTCCTCCAGGGTCCCTTTCAACCCTATTATTCTATATTCAGTGTCCTAAGTTGACTATAGGTTGCTTTATAAAGGCACAGAGCAGTTAGTTTGTCCTGTCTTCCTGCTGTTGGCATGCTAACTGTCAGATTTAAACAAAGGAGTGAAACCACATTATAGCGATCAAGGCCATTTAAAAAAAAATAAAGATAAAAAGTGCAACTGCATGATCAAGGCTTGCTTATCTTTTACAAACCTGCAGT
Source organism: Pseudonaja textilis (assembly GCF_049901715.1). Classification (NCBI taxonomy): domain Eukaryota; kingdom Metazoa; phylum Chordata; class Lepidosauria; order Squamata; family Elapidae; genus Pseudonaja; species Pseudonaja textilis. The sequence continues at coordinate 185,429,011 of NC_141992.1, read as the reverse complement.
GTGTGTGGAACGCTTATTAAAAAGGGGTGAGGCTTTAAATGGGTAGATCACATCTGTCATCTAAATCTCTCCCCCACGGAAACCTCTGGCAGCCGTTATACAGTTTAAACTTGAAAGCCATGGATGGAAATCTTGGAAATTTCTGCAATTCCGTCTCCCCTGCTTAAAAAAAACCACATCCTAATATTTGCGTGTGTGATTTACTTAATTATTCATTCAGCGTACAAACGCCTGCAGCCTATTTAGTACCAGGTAGTCCTTGACTTATGACTAGTGGAGCCCAGAATTTCAGTTGTAAGTTGAGGCACACATGTGACCAGCCTCAATCTTACAACTTTTGTGCAGTCTTTAAGCCGATGTGGCAGCCATTAAGGGAATCAATGTATTTCTATAGTTGGATTGTTGTTGTTGTTTTTTTGCTGGAATCCATCGGAAAAGGCTGGAAACAGGTTAAAAAAGACATAAATTACAGACAGGTGTGTATGTGTCCATACAGCTGTTGAAACTCCAGGAATGGGTCATCAGTAGCTTGGGGGGGGGGGTCCATTATAACTTTGAGTGGTCATTAAATAATCAATTCTTAAATGAGGAATACCTGCATTCGGTCATCCAAGAATTTAAGGCAACACAGACAGAACTTCCTCCTCTTACTTTTCAACCACCACCATCTTATATTGTTGGTTAGACCTGAGGAAAAAGTGACTGGCCTGAGCTATTGCAGCTGGTGAATTAGAACTTGAGTACCCTTGCACTTAGTTTAGCACCTTCACTATTATGGTATTTCTATACTGTTAAAACTGATAGATGTTGATTGAGCCACTCACTGATCTCTGATTGGGTGATAGCTTTCTGGACTCAGCACCTGCACAGGAAGAGTGAGTGCTGATTGGCTGTTGATTTTCTGGAAGCATTCTAGACTATCAACCTATTAATGTACCACTGAAAATAAGTACAGTTCAAAATACAGTTAGATAATGTGAGTGATTGAAAAACTGGTTTTCTAGAAAACTAACAATTGTTAAGTATTTAAGAGCCTTTTGAATTGCCTTTTTAAAACAAAAGTTCTATGAATAAAAAGAAAGACTATAAAGCTAAATTTATTCAGGAACTCTGTGTTACAAATGTTACTTGCCCCATTTTGGCTCTGTGTTCTGTACTACTGTTTTATTCTAAGACTTATGTTTACTTCGGTTGCTTTTCAAATATTTAAATAGGCCTGGTAAATGGGTCAGTCTGTCCCAGGCTTTTGGCTGGTGAGTTCATTCGCAGAAAGCAGGACGAATATAAATGCAACAAGGAGACTATAAATGCAACAAGTAATTTTCATAATATGATTTGATTTTGCAAAATAAAGGAAGGGAGGGAAGGGAATACACGTAAATAGATAAATAAAACAAGAACATACTAAACAAATTTTGAAGCAATTGATGTATTTCATCATTTGATCATGATCTAAAATATTTTCTATGTGAATAAAATATATAATATAAAAAGTGGTGTTATTTTATTTGTTTATAAGACAATAAGCTCTTTTAAAAATAAATGTGTAGGAGTACCAGGCTGATCCTGAAGGAGGGGTTTAATGCGTCATAAGTCTCGAGTCCCTTTGCCCCCATAAGAGCCCAGCCCTTTTTGAATTTCATTGACTCTTATCTACCACAATTTGCTAGGACCTGTTTGCAGTTCAGATTCTTGTAGAGAGCATTAGCATACAATAAACCTATATATTCACTTGAACTGCCTGGACTTCCTGATTTTCCCGCGCTTGACAAAAACCCGTGTACAAGTTACAAGCTAAAGCTTGTTGGATTTCAAAAACCACTTAAGGATTAATCTTGTTCCGTGTATTATAGGGGAAAAAAAGAAACTTTAAATTAAAATTCAATGAAAAGGTCTATATTCTTTATTAATTTTAATTTATCTCATAAAACAGTATGATCATATGGAATAAATTTTATGGCAATGATTACTTCAAGAAAAAAAAGGTATCAAAATTTCGAATAAAAGAATATATGTAGCTCAGAGTTGAATTATGGAGTCTTTGGTGCCTTCTGAGCTTGAAGATATTTTATTATCCAACTGGTAACAGAATCAGTACTAGTGAAATGTGGGTTTTGTTCCCATGAGTGTTGGTGGAGGTGTGCTTTTCTCCTTGGTAGATTCTTCGGTCTGCAGAAAACAATGCAGGTAGTCCTCAACTTACGACCACAGTTGACCCCAAAATTTCTGTTGACAAGTGAAACATTTGTTAAGTGAGTTTTGCCCCATTTTACAACTCTTCTTGCCCCTGTTCTTAAGTGAATCACTGCAGTTGGTAAACTAGTAACACAGTTGTTAAGTCAAACTGGCTTCCCCATTGGCTTTGCTTGTCAGAAGGCCCCAAAAAGGGATCGCTTTGACACTGCAACCGTCATAAATATGAGTCAGTTGCCAAACATCGGTTGCCTCCATGTGACCATGGGGATGGTGCAGTGGTCTGTTGTAAGTAGAGGACTACCTATAGTCTACTCAGGGAATTATTTGAATTTCATAACAGAAGAAAAGTGGATGATGATGACAACTGAATTTCCTGTCTCAAGTTCCATCTAGTGGGGCCAAGAAGAAGGGGCTTTCTCTGTGGTGGCCCCTTTCCTGTTACCATCATCTCATTGGAGATACAATTCTCTCCTCCCCTCCCGAACCTCTTTTGAAAGGCTCTGAAAATATTATTTTGCCAGCGGGTCTGGGGACCCCAGGATGATATGGAGCCTATCAAGTGGCTTGTTTGATTTTTGCCACAGGGCGAGTGTGTGTGTAGTTCACTGGGCTTTATTTGGGTTTTATTTCTGTAAGTCTCCCAGAATCATGAGTTGGGCCGCCATGTAAATTTTTCATAAGAAACTAATAAGATATGAAAATATTTGGCTGACGTCGTGAGGACCTAGAATTTAACGCAGTTTGACCCAATTGAATGGAAGAGGATGAGGGAATTCTTGAAACAGTACATGAGAATAGGAAGTTGAAAAAAAAAAGATTAAAAGAAGATAAGGAGGAACCAGATCTATTAGATGCCAAGAAAACTGCATGGCTGTTTCCCTTTATCAGGAGTCAGATTTAACTAGTCCAAAGAGACTTAACCTTTTCAGAAGTTACTCACAGGTTTTGGCGGATTGGGGCTTATTTCTGGCTAAATAGAAATTGGATGGAATTGCATTGTTAGAAGGGAGTGCCCAAAGACCAGTTCAGAATGAAAACCATGTGCAGCAGCCCCGGAGTTTCGGCTGTGCAAAGTTGTTCAGCTGTATCATGACACTGGGCAAGGTTCTCTTAATTGCTCAAGCCTTTTGTTCTCCATTTAGAGATTTAGAAAAGCCTTTATGAATCTGAATTACCCTGGCTTTGTTGTTTGGCTAATGGTACAGTTCTTTTATGCATAGCCATTGTCCTACTTTGCAAAATTGCTTTTGTCTCTTTTTCCCCCGCTCTTTCCTCTCTCCCCTTCCCTGCCCTCCTTTTTTTTTCTTTGGGATGTCTGTATCTTGGGGGATAAGGGTAGGGATGCCTATATAATGCTGGTTAAACCAATTAAGGTTTTTTGTTGCCTTGCACGACATTGTTAGCGTGTCTGTGCATGCCGTGTATAATAAAAGGAATCCAAATGTAATGAATTATATCGATGTTGCTTGAAAGGTTTTATCCCAAAATATAAATGTTACATGCAGGTTTTGGTTGTTAGTTGAGAACTGCAGTGCAAAATTGGAAAATCACAAGTTTACTGCATGTTGACTTCTCCATTGATTTATCAAAGCGGCAGGCAAATTTTAAGCGGCCAGAATTATATTTTGGGAGTTGAAGGGATGCAATAAGTGTGTGGGGCCTGATTTTTATATTTATTTTTTGAGGGAGGGGAGAGATCCCAGCCGCAATCCCTTAAAGTATGCTAAGCCTACATGGTGAAAGTGGCTGAGCCCATATGATGGAAGGGTTTCAAACCTCTTTTCTAGAAACCGTTTAGTCCTTCCCATTGTTGTCCCAACTTTGGGGTTCCAACCGCATGCTTCTCATTTATCTTGTAGGAGCACCTCATTTGCTGTCCACTCCCCAACCAGAGGTGCCCAACCTCTGGACTATGGCCAGAGGTGCTATTCATCAGGTTCTGACCAGTTCTGGAGAACCGGTAGCGGAAATTTTGAGTAGTTTGGAGAACCGGCAAATACCACTTCTGACTGGAGATTTTACAGTATCTTTCCCCTGCCACGTCCACCAAGCCACGCCCACAAAGCTAGAAAATTTGGGGAATTCTGCCCTAACTCCAACGAATGAGAAAGATAGGTCTGCCATGAGTCATACTGCTTTTATGGCAACTAAAAAGATCCTTAAATTAAGAATGAGAGAAATAATTTCAATAAATAAATAAATTACACGTAGTGTAAACTCTAGTGTAGTGACTAGAGGTGTCAGCCTTTTCTTTGTTCCTGGGAGGTGGCCAGCCTCACCAGAGATAATCAGTATCAAATTTTATTTAAACGGTAAAGGTCAAAATAGAGTAGTCCTGAAAACTACAGAGAGAAAATGCAGTCAAAATATGGGGCTGATCTTTTACAAATAAAAGCTGTGGAGATATAAAATGACAGAGTGCTGTAAGGTTATAAATATAATCAGTATTTTATTTATTTGTTAATTGCTTTGTATCCTTCCTTTACTATATTTATAAACACCTCAAGAAGAACATACACAATGCTCCTTCCATTTATTTTCCTCACCTCAGGTGAGGTGGGTTATCCTTCCCAGCCTGAAAGATGGAATGCAAGGCTGAGATTATACAGTTAGCTTCCTAATATATGCAGAAAATTAAGAATATCAAGTGCATCTATATAATCTGTCTCAATTCACTGAACATTTCCCAAATCCCTGATAAGAGAATCTGCATGGAATGATCCTATCCTTTACATTTTCCCCTTGTAGCTCGCAGGTTTTTCTTCTGCTCTAGTTCTGTCCTTTTATTTTTATAAAGCATGCCAGTTTTCTATTTCCATAATAGAGGGAGGAGCACCGTAGCTCTGTGAGTATGGGTCAGAGAGATATCCCTCATTAAAATGTGCATTTTGCAACTAGCAAGCAGCATGGAGCACAGAAACAGGCTACAACAGGTTTTTTAAAATAGTGTATACAAATATTCCTGTTTTATTTCCTTATTAAATAAAAGCCAACTAGATGATCTTGGGCCAGTCCCTCTCTCTCAGCCCAACTCACCTCACAGGGTTGTTGTAAAAATAGGTTTGTAAAAAAATTGTGGGGGAGAAAAGGGCAGGATGCAAATAAATAATAACTTCCATATCAAACCATACCGCTTATTTTAGTGGTTGAGGTTGGAGTTTGCAAAGGTGGTTTGGTGAACCACCTGCATTCCTTGTATCTCCAGTCAATCTGTACCTGATCTAGGAGGTGTGGCAGCCACGAGGTGTGGGTTGCGGCAGGGCAACCCCTGAACCCAATTTCAAAACTTAAAAAAGCCTTAAACTTAAGGACAGAAAAAATCCAAGTAAAACGTTGCATGAATAATGGTCCTTATTTAGCATTCTGTTTTGCAAGATTAAAAATGTATGCGGGAAGAGCATCAGAAACCCAGGCTCTTCGGTATCTTGATTTCTTTTCTATGTAGATTCTCAGTATCCGGTCATGGTTGTCCGAAAGGTGCTTTTTCCAAAAAGCAACTGGACTTTCTTGGCTTTTTTTTCTTTGAAAATATTTCTCCTCTCATCCAAAAAGCTTCTTCCATTCTAACTGACTGGTAGGGAATGGAGAGAATTAAATGACTGCAAAGAATATAAATCCTTCAGTTCCCCAGCAGGGATCGCAAAGTTGTTTTTTTCAAAAGGCAAAACTGCACTTTGTTTTTCCCTGAAGACGTTTCCCTTCTCATCCAAGAAGCTTTTTCAGTTCTGAAGAAATGTCTTTTGAAAAAAGCAACTTTGGGGGAAACCATGACCTGGATGACTGACCATCTCAATAGACATCCTCACCAGTCAGAACCGAAGAAGCTTCTTGGATGAGAAGCAAAACATTTAAAAAAAAAACCAAATGAAGCAAGAAAGTCCAGTTGCCTTTTGGAGAAAGCACCTTTGGGACTTCTTTGGCCTCTTGTTCTCAGGAAGCCTTCTGCTCCCATAGATTTTAAGCAGCTTGGTTGTCAGGTGAGAAATTGCTGAGAGTGAATAAACATACAAGCCAGTACTAATAAACTGTGGAATGTTTGCACCGTCAGTTTAGAGCCCAAATCTGCCTGATATAATACGATATTTCCTGTCTGTGACACAGTATTACCCTGTTGGATTTTTAAGCCCCAAGTGAAGGGAATGGCGCTTTGTCCTTCAGACAGAAGTAGTCAAATACATTGCTAAATTAATTTACATTACAATACATTGCTAATTAATTTCTAAATTTAATTTAATTAATTTCTGTTGCTAAGCAAAAACAAATGGGAACTTGACTGGTGTTTACCAACTTATATTTAATATCTAAGGGGCTTCCAGAAAGAAGAGGGAATCAACCTATTCTCCAAATCATCTGAAGGCAAGAGAAGAAGCAATGGGTGGAAACTAATCAAGGAGAGAAGCAACCTAGAACTGGAGAAATTTCCTGATAGAACAATCAATCAGTGGCCTTCTAAAGAGCAGTCAGGAATCTTCTCCAGCACCATAGTTCAAGGCCTCAGTTCTTTGGCACTCAGCTTTTCCTATGGTCCAACTTTCAAAAATAATAAATGCAATACATTTAATAAATAAACAGTTATTGTATAGTATTTATTTTGTATTGCTGCTGGCCTTTACCAGCAAAACCTTATCTGCAAGAATAACAGTTGTGTCTCTGAGAAAAGAGATCCATCAGGCATGAAGAGAACCACATTTGAAAAAAAAAAATCTTGTCTTAATACAGAAGCATACCAGAGTTTCCTTGGGCTGGTATCAGCAACATTCATTAGGTTAACAAAAGCTTCCCAATCTTGGGTTTTATCAAAGGACAGCTTCTATATAAGCTGTCACTGGAGCCATGCCAAATGGCCGATCAAAATTCCCCAACAATTCAAAATTCCCCAACGATTTTGTGAATGAAGAACTGGGTGGATATGTTCTCTGAGTTTCTCTGACAAAAGGAGAACATCTCCATTTTTGTCCCTTTTTATCAGTGACGGTTATCTATTTATTAGAAAAAGACCCACAAGAGGCGTTCTTGAGTAATATCTTACTTTTCTGTTGAATGGGAACTCTTGGAAGTATTGAAGAAAGGAGTATATATTATGAAAGATACAACTTTCCCAAATATTTATTTATTTATAGCCATCCCTGTAGGTATTCTTCCACTTACAACCATCCGTTTAGTGACCTTTTCAAGTTGTAATGGCACCGGAAAAAGTTCCCTATGACTGGTTCTTGCAATTATGTCCATTGTAGCATCCTCAAAGTCACGTGATCAGAATTCAGGTGCTTGGCAACTAACATCTATTTACAATGGTTGCAGTATCCTGGAGTCATGTGATCACCGTGTGCAAACTTCCCGCCAGCTTCTGATGTCGGTGGGGAAAGCTGGAGTTGCTTAATGACTTCATGATTCACTTCACAATTGTAGAGTTTCACTTAACAACTGTATCAACAAAGGTCATAAAATTGGACATGACTCCCTTAACAACTGCTGTGCTTAGCAGCAGAAATTCTGCTCTCATTTGTGGTTATAAGTTGACCACCTTTATTTTTACAAATAACTCAAGGCAGCTAACATATCCTAGTACTCCTTACCTCCTGTTTTCCCTTCAACAATCCTGTGAGGTGGGTTGAACTGAGAGAGAGAGAGAGAGAGAGTTCTCAGCGTCCCATTCCACCCCTGAGAGAATATCTCTGTGGGGTTTTTTTTTTTATCAATCCAAATTAAAATGGAACTGAAAAAAAAAAATTAAGAAAATTTCTCTGCTCACTGCTAACTAATAATGCTGTTCAAGAATCCTGCTCCCAGAAAACTGAAAAGTTCCAAATATAAGTGCCAATTTCTAGGTTCTAAGATAAGTGTTCCCAGAGGCAACAGCCAGTATCTTTTTAAAAATTACTGTTACGATAATTATTTCTACAGGAACGAAAGGCAGAAACTTGCTCTGTTTATAGCATTTCCCCCATTTGGCTTCCCTTGATAGACTTTAGGATTCTAATAAAAAACACAAAATCTATGCCACCAGCTGGAAGTTTGCTCACGCCAGCCCAAACAGCACATACCAGAATTCTTTGCATCTTCATAGTTCTTGCTAATGAGGTGATGGAAGATGATTTGCTGAAGGCAAGAAAAATCATGGAAATGTGGTTTCTTCAGGGCATTTTCAGCCTCTTTCATCAGGCAGTAATTCAGCAAAAAAACCTCAGTTGTTGCACCAAGCAAACAATTGGATTCCACTTGAAGGAAATTCTGTTCCTACTCTTGGGATGATTTTATAAGATAGGCATTCGCATACAGGTAGCCGAAAAGAAGGGTGGGGAAGAGGACATCTCATGGACTTCAGGAATGACAAAAGCTGCTTTTGTTGCTTTTTGTTACGAATGCAGAGGGCCATATGGTGCAGTTGTCATTCCACAAATGGAAATTAATGTCACTTGTCAGTTGATGAAATGGCTTTCGGTGCACCAGGCAGTCCTAGGTTGCATCAAAAGATTGGACAAACTTTTTACCTTTTTAGTATCAAGACCACATGAAGTTTTAGTACCACTTGATAATGCCTTGCTAAGACAACACTTGGAATACTGCATCCAGTTTTGGTGGCCACGATATAAAAAAGATGTTGAGACTCTGGAAAGAGTGTCGAGAAGAGCAACAAAGGTGATTAAGAGACTGGAGGCTAAAACATAATGAAGAACGGTTGCAGGAATTGGGTGTGTGAGGACTAAGAGAAGGACTAGGGCAGACATGATAGCAGTGTTGCAATATCTCAGGGGCTGCCACAAAGAAGAGGGAGTCAAGCTATTCTCCAAAGCACTTGAGGGCAGGACAAGAAGCAACGGATGGAAAATAATTAAGGAGAGAAGCAACTCAGAACTAAGGAGAAATTTCCTGACAGTGAGAACAATTAATCAGTGGAACAACTTGCCTTCAGAAGTTGTGGGTGCTCCATCACTGGAGGTTTTTAAGACAGCTATATGTCTGAATGGCATAGTGTCTCCTGCTTGTGCATGGGCTTGGACTAGAACAGAGTTCCCCAAACATTTCCAGTTTGGCGGACCGGGGCAGAGGATGGTTCCACAAGAGCAGACGACAAAAGTGCCTCCTTGCACCTCCATTTGCACAAGTAGCTACATGTGTGTCTGCTGCTCGCTTAAATGGATTGCGGATGTGTGTGCATGCTTGCAAACCCCTCAAGGCCCACTAGTGGGCCAAAGCCCACAGGTTTGGGACCCTTGGACCATAGAAGACCTTTAAGGTCTCTTCCAACTCTGGCATGCATGAAATCTCCCAACATTCCCACTCCTTCCTTCTAGTCTGGTCTAGGTTAGAGACAAGCTTTAGATTTGATTCTGCGGAGTTTAATGCAATCCGTGAACTTGCATTAAACACTCCATAAAGTATTAATGTGCATAAGTGGTCCTTGACTTACTATCACAGTTGGAACCAGAATTTCCATTGCTAGGTGATGCAGATGTTAAGTCACCCCCGATTTTACAGACTTTTTTTTTGCCACAGTCCCTAAGTGAATAACAATTCTTAAGTGAATTACATGGTGGCTTAAGTGATTCCAGCTTCCCCCACTGCCTTTGCTTCTCTTCATAAGCCAACTGGGAAGGTTGGAAATGGCGATCACATGACCCCTGAAATGCTGTAACTCAGGTGATCACGTGACCCCTGAAATGCTGGTTGCCAAGGTCCTGAATTTTGATCGTGTGACTGCAGATGCTGTGATGGTTGTAAGTGCGAGAACTTGTTGTAAGTCACTCGTTTCAGTGCTAAAATTGAATGGTCACTAAAGGAATAAATCGAAGACTACCTGTATTTTTGAAACAATTCAGCTTTATGAAGTTAGCTTGTTTGAAGAAACAAAGTTATGTCCTACCGACTAAAAATATGAAGAATCTAAATTTGAATTTAGTGGCCTCATAATCCAAGAGTAGAATTTCAGTTTTAAATCAGTGTATGTTTTTTTTCTCTTAATTTCTGGGTTAAGAAAAATCAACCATCTGACTTGCACCGCTTTCTTTTTCCCTTTCTTTCTCTGAATGGTTATGGAGACTTCAAAGACAGTAGTTGTTTTGCGTTAATTGCTTTTCTGTTTAAATATCTGCAACTCATTGGAGCTATTTTCTAACTTTAGTAAATAAACCATTGAAGAGCAAAGAAAAGCCTGGAGCAAGAAGTGATTCAGCTTTGCTAAACTTGAAACAGATTAGAATTACATGCACTTACAAAATATAAATATCACCTGCATTCAAATGTTTTGACTATATTTTCTGCCCAATCAGAAGCTACTCAGGGATGCAATAGTGTAAAATAAAGACATTTTAAGATCTATGAAGGAGGGAGAATTTAACTGAGTTTTATTCATCCTTGTGTCTCTTCCATTTGGAATCCATTCCAGTTGGGGATAATGGGAATTGTGATCTCATACACCAAATGGGACCCAAGTTGTGGAGAAGTGAGGTAGCAGTATTAAAATGATAATGACGTGGGGTATAATATTCTTTTTATTTATTTTATTTGATGGCACTTAAAGTGGCTTTTGATATAATTTGAGGATTCTTGTTGATTTTAGAAAATAACTCCATGGCCACATTTCTTCTCTGTTTTCCCAATTTAATTTATGACCCATTTCCTTGTTGCTGAGAGTTTTTTTCCTTATGATATGTAGCTCTGCTCTTCATTTTTCAATCATCTTGAATTTATTAATAATTACTGCAATTCCAGAGTGCATTATTGTTTTATTAATATCAACCAAAATGTCACAAAGCAATGAAGAAGCTTTAAAAGTCTGTAGATTTTTCCATTGTACTGAATGTTTGTTTGTCTTCTGTTTCTTCTAAGTAAGTTTGGGCTCCAGATCAAAATTTCTCACCAAAGACTCTTGAGTAAATTACACAAAGGAGAAGTATGAGTTCTTCCTTGATTACTAGGATGAGATTGATTGGTCTCCATGTTGACCTGACAAAAGAACATAATCTTCCTCATAGCATATAATTAACGTGTGGGATTCATTACCCCAATATATAGCAATGTCCACTTACTTGGATAAGCATAGTTGGCAAGACAGCATTCTGATGCATTTGCTTTTTCAAGTGGCTTGTACAGGATGCCTACAGAAGTTAGTATTTAAAATCAGAAAGTTAGTATTTAAAATCAGAAAGTTTGCATTGATTGCACTCTTAAACTCAGATTAAGCCATGGTTTGCTTAACATCAGCTAGTCCTCAACATACCAACATGATTGAGACTAGAATTTCTGCTGCTAGCAAGGTAATTGTTAAGTGAACCATGCTCAATTTTCTGACCATTTTTGTCATGATCGTTAGGTCAGTCACTGCAACTGTTAAGTGAATCATGCAGTCACTAAGCAAATCCAGCTTCTCCCACTGACTTTGCTTATCACAAGGTCACAAATGGCGATCATGTGACCCCAGGATGCAACTATAGTAAATACATGCCAGTTGCCAAGCATCTGAATTTTGATCATCTGACGGTGGGGATGCTACAACAGTTGTAAGTGCGAGGACAAGTTATAACCAACTTTTTCAATGTTGTAACTTCAAACAGCATCTAAACCAGGCAGGGTATCAAACACAAGGCCCGTGGGAAAATGTGAGGGGCCAGCCCACGTAGCTTCGGCCTGGTCTACCCAATGTGAAGAGGAAACATCAGGCCAGTGTGGCTTCGGCCCAGTCTATCCAATGCGAAGAGGAAACAGGACAGCAGTTTGGGGAATGGCGTCAAGATGGCCATGCCCACCCAGTCAGCCACACCCACCAGCCCCCCTCCCCCGAGGGTAACCACAGCCTGATGCAGCCCTCAGTTAAATTGGGTTTGACACCCCTGATCTAAACAAATGGCTGTAGGATTTGTCTGGTTCATTAAATAAGCCACAGTTTCTGCAGTTGAGGCCATTTAAGTCAAAATGATTTATTTTTCATAAAAGCTAGGCTCACACAAAAGTCTAAGCCGACCTCAGGAGAAAAAAAAACAGATCTTAGCACATCCATTCAGTTTGTCAGTCCAAGCATTGACAATCACTGTAAAATGAGCTGTTAATTGGGACTATAGATTACCCCTCAATTAGTTTCACTTCCCTGTGCAATTTCTTATGTTCTTTCAAATTCCCTTTTTTTTTTTAAATAGCTTTAGCGGATTAGAAACAAGGTAAATAAGAGATAATTAAAGAATTGCTGAATTTCATTTTTATGAACTAGGTTTGCAGTGCAGTGCAGTACTAGTGCTAGAAAACAAGCCGGTGGGAATAAAGACCTGTCATAATCTTGTTGATGATGCTATTTGTTGATATCCTAAAATAACACAAATGCCTAAACGTCTTTTTTTCTAAAGAAAGAAGAGTTTATTCCATCAATTGCATGTTGGAAACCTCAGCATTTCCTTCTTAATAGAAGCAAAGTAAGAGTAAACAAGGGAAGCGGTGAGGTCTCTAGGGCACCAGGTTTAATCAAAAACCCATAATGTTGGCAGTACCTCTATTAGAGAAGCCCATGAAATATTTTTCCAAAGTAAGCAGAGGCTAAGCTTCTGCAGAAGACTGCAGACCTTAATCAGGCTGGAGATTAAGAAAAGGACCAGAGGGAAAACACTTTGATGTCGAAGGGACCAACTTTATGGGTGTTGAGTCTACAACCCTCAACATTCCCAGACAGTAGCAGCTATGATAAGGGGGCTTTGATTGTGGGGCTTTGATTTTGTCAAAAGGTGACAAGATTCTGGTTTGTGACAACAGCAAGTTACAGTGGTTACCTTTGTTGGATAAAGTAACTCCAAATCTGATTTTAATAAAGGAGAATATTTGTAGTTCGGGGTAGAAATGAAGAGTCCTTGGTGCTCTCTGAGCTTGGTGGTTTTCTTGAAGACATTTCATTACCCAAACTAGGTAACGTCATCAGTGCTTAGTGCAGTTTTTGAGAACGTTTTGCTTTCCAATGTTACTATCCTTACAATCGCCGTTTTCTGTTGCTAAGTGGGACAATTGTTAGGTGAATTTTGACTCATTTTCAGCTTTTATGCTGTATTTGTTAACTGAACCCCTGCAGTCGTTGAGTTAGTAACACGGTTGTTAAATGAATCTGGCTTCCCCATTGACAGAAGGTTGCAAAAAAGGGATTGCATGACCCCCCTCAAGACACCGTAACTCTCATAAATACAAGTCAGTTGCTAAGCATCTGAATTTTGATCATGTCACCGTGTGAGGCTACTGCAATGGTCATAAGTGTGGGAAAAACAGTCATAAGTCATTAAATGAACTTTTGTTAAGTCGAGGACTACCTAGTACTGAAAATGAGGATATAGATGGTCAGGAGTCCCAGAAAAAGCCAACCTTCTCTGTTTTTCTTTCTTCTCGGCTCCGTTTTTCTCTTTCTCTCTCTCCGGTTTTATAACTTGAACTCGATGGCCAGCCAACCAAACGCTGCGTTCTGCTTAGAACCGTAGCACATCTCCAAGCACACCAGAGGAAGAACGGATAGTCAGGAGACCACCCAAGAGTGACAGTTGTGTCGCAAATTTTGGCAGAACTTAGGCAACCGGCTTTCATGTGTTGAAGACAATTCTTTTTTTTAAAAAAAAAGAGGCTTTGTTATTCACCCGGGGCTTTCGTTCCCATATTTTTCCACGGAAGCAACAAAGATTTCCATTGTTTCTTTCATGAATTGCGGGCAGCATTTTAGTGAAGCTTGCAGTGGCAGCATATTGTCATGTGAAAAAGCAAAATAAGTGACCAGCTGTGTGGCAGGCACAGGCTTTCCTTGCATTGCAGATTTCTTTTCATTCTTGGGCAGATAAGGAGCCGCGGTCTTGATGCCTGGCAGATCCCTTCCGAGAATGACATACATCCTTGTGCCTGATAAGAGGCACCTGTTTCTGTTGGTTATCTGGGTTTAGTCCCTGGATTTAGCAACCATGATACCCCACCTGCATTGGTGTTTTTATTGCAAGAGCTAATCACTCTTGACAACCAGGGCCTGCCCCAAAATGTTGACGTGCTGTTGAAGGACTCCTGATTAAGGCTTCCGTTTGCCAATCACTTTTCCACGATTTATTTTCCAGGGTTCTAGTTTGCTGGTCTAAAGGTTAAATCAGCTTCCTGTCCATACTTAGCCCTCCTTTCAGAAATCTCTCCCTTTAAAAAATATATATATATATTCTTAAACACAGCTTAAAGATTACCCACAACACCACTGCTGTCTTGCTGTTACCTATGGAGATTCTCAATCATTTATAGTTGTTGCAAAGGTATTTTTTTTCCAAAAGGCAACTGGACTTTCTTGCGGTTTTTTTTCCCTGCTTCAAAATGGCATAGAGAGCCAGTCTGGTGTAATGGTTAAAGTGCTAATTTAGAAAACCAGGAGATTGTGAGTTCTAGTCCTGGCTTTGCCATGAAAGCTGGCTGGATGACTTTGGGACCAGTCCTTCTCACTCAACCAACCCACCTCACAATTGTTACGGGGAAAATAGCAAAAAGTATTCTGTACTGCCTTGAGTTACTTATAAAAAAATGAAGGCAGGATAAAAATTGAATATATAAATAGAGCCCTATGCTCAGAGGAGCATTGAAACTTGGGAGTCACATACAGCTCTAACAATTCTGTGTGTCATCCCTGCCCTAATTCATAAACCATCGCAACCTCAGTGAATGGATTCATACAACACATTAAACCCAAACTAAACCTCACTTGATACTGTTGTGGTTCGCTGGCAGCCGGTGCAGACGGCAGCGGAATCAGACAGTGGGGAAGAAAGGGGACCAGTCAGGCAGTCTGGAGAGGACTCAGACGAGGGTCCGGCATCTGATGCAGGGATAGGGCCAGGACCATCTGGGAGTGGGGTGCTGCCTTCGGAGGCTGGCAGCAGTGAGGCAGAGGACCCAGGGGAGCCTGTTCCCAGTGTGTGTGTGTGCAAAGCTGCTAGAAGGCGAGAGCAGCTGAAACAGAAGGGGCGACTCGGGAGTAAGGTTGGGAGGTGATTGCCCCTCCCATAAGGGATAAAAATCAGGCCTAAATGATGAAATCTTTGCAGGAAGTAAAGTAGTTCGATCAGTTCCGAGTCATCCTTGAAGCTTTGTGTACTTTGGTTGTTTTTTTTCTTGAACTTCAGTTGGTTTCTTTTATAGTTAATTGCATACTTCTGTTTTTGGCAGCATTTCACAGAACTGAAAGGTGTGTGCTTATCTTGGGGGACTGTTTAAGATTAGTTCCGGCTAGGAATACAAAAAATTCCCAGCATTGCGATAAAATAGGTTTTGTGATTAATTACGATTTACAAAGCCTGGGTCAGAACAGATACCTGTTCTTGTAACTTGTTTAGCACCCTATATGGTTGACTAAGATGACTAGTTTTATCTATGTGGGAAAAGCTGAGGCAAGCTGCTTTATAAAATACTCAATTGCTGGAAAAGATAAGATTACCTTTCTCTCCTTGGTTCAGGTTGGTGAGTTCGGTATTGCAATACCTCTGTTCCGGAAAGTTCAGTGTCTCTTGAACAGTTTTACTGTTTACCAGGATCCTTAAAAGTTCTAGATCAGCTTTTAAAGAATGTGCAGACAATGCAAGTTTAAATATATCTTTCCTTTTTTTTAAGGTTTTTTTTTTAAAAAGATTTCTATGTGTAATCAGACAAATTTCGGACCAGGGAATCACTGAGTCTTATTTCTTCTTTATCCACTCCTTTTCCGTGTTCAGGACAGAAGTTATTTTACATTGGGAGATATTTTCTGTGAGTCATGGCTTCAGTTGAAAATTGATAATGGGAGGACTGGTGCAAAGATCAGCATTAATACGTCAACAAAATACCTAAGATATAATTGTGCCAATGTGCGGAATCCGCTTAATTTTGGCCTCTGGATTTGGAAAAAGAAAGAAGTGGTTTTTTTTTTTCATTTACCCCCCCTCCCTCCAATTATTTACTTCTGTGTTACAGGAATAATGCTTAATTAATTATGATTGTGCTGTTCTCCCCTCCCCTGCTGTTGCCATTAAATATTACAGGTGTCCTAAGAAAAGTGTTTAATGTCACAAGCTAAACCACCAATCCAATGCCTGGACTCAGATGTCACACTACATCAGGGATGCACAACTTTTTAAAGCCCAGGGCTGCACTTCCTGTGTCAATGCCAGGGGACCTAATCTAAAACACAGTGGGGGGGGGGGGGGCTAGGACAGAAACTGTATTGGGTTTGGTTTAATTTGCATTTGAGCTTAATTGAAATGGAAGCATGTATATGACTGATCCTCAGTCATGAATCGTAGGCAGCCCAAAATCTCAGAGCATGCAATCGCTACAGTGAAAGAGGACGGATTCTCTGCTTTTCACATTAATTATCTGTTTCCTGGATGCGTCCGGATTACAAATTGGAAATGCTGGCCTAAGTAAGGCCTGATCCCCAAAAAGTCTGGCAAGACCACAAAGAGATTCTTCTTCGAGTATGATTGCCATAAAATTCTCCGTAGCAAGGTTGGCAGAATGGGATTTTAAATATTTCCTCAGCCATAACAGCATAACAGCATAACAGTCAGAAGGGACCTTGGAGGTCTTCTAGTCCAACCCCCTCCTCAGGCAGGAAACCCTATACCACTTCAGACAAAGCGTTGTCCAGTCTCTTCTTAAAAGCCTCCTGTGACGGAGCACTGACAACTTCTGAAAGCAAACCTTTGCACTGGTTAATTGTTCTTGCTGCTAGAATGTTTCTCCTTAGTTCTAAGTTGCTTCTCGCCTTGATTCGTTTCCGCCCTCTGTTTCTTGTCTTGCCTCCCAGTGCTTGGAGAATAGGTTGACCCCCCCCCTCTTTTTTGTGGCAGTTCCTCAAATATTGGAACACTGCTGTCATGTCACCCCTTCTTCTATTCATGAGAGTACTCAATTCCTATAGCCCAGGGGTGTCAAACTCAAGGAGCGTGCATAAGCGCACAATCGTGCCTACCGTCCCTGTCCTATTGACCTCAATTATTAGTTCCTATTTCTTGTGTTTAAACTTAATATTTATTTTTATTTCTACCATATTGTAAGCGCTTCACTAAATAAGTAAGTAAGTAAGTAAGTAAGTAAGTAGGTAGGTAAATAAGGCCCACAGGGTGCTTAAATCTGGCCCATTGGGCCAGCCTGGAAATCTCAAAGGATCGGCCTGTGAGGCCTCTGGCAGCTAAAACACACCCAGTTTTCAGCCTGGATAGCCTCCTGAAGCGCTTTTCCAGCCAAAACAGGACATGGGAGGACACGTATGTTCCCCGTGCTCCGTTTTGGCTAGTAAAGTGCTGCAGGAGCCTGTCCAGGCTGAAAACGGGCCGCAAAAACACCCACCCCACCCCGTTGGCCCACAGGGGAGAACTACAGTGCTGATCCGTCCCTTGAAGAAATCCAGTTTGAGACCCCTGCTGTAGCTGTTCTTCATATATTTTAGCCTTCAGTTTCTATTTCCATTCAAAATCCATATCCCTGGGTAGATTAGGATGAAGGCTTTTCAGATTTTCTTTCAAACAACTTTATCCTGATTTGACAAGGAAGCAGATCTCATCAAGGAGCATGGGAAACCGTGAAGTAGGCTGTTTGCAATGTGTGTACAATAGCATGTGAAGAATGATTGTTTTAGTAAGGTGGCCAGTGCATTCTTAAATAAATAAATCTGCCCAATGTGGTTAAAATGTCTGTAGTGTTAAAATTATTCACTTGTAATCTTTAATGGGATTTTAAAACCATTCTTTATTAAGCAAGTTACAATAGTTTGGTTTGTAGATTGTGCTAAGCCATAATGGGTTTCTGATTTGTTTTACTTTCATTTATTATTTATTCATTTGCTACCTAGCTCACCATGGGGCTAATCTAGTCAGTTTACAACAATAAAAAGAGTGTAAATGAAACAGAAGTAAAATTATAGAACAATAAAAGAAACAATGGAATACATCAATATGACAACAGTAAGATTTTGGCTTATGCAAACCAAGCCATTGCAGTTTGTATATTATGGCTTATGCCTTCGGACAGTGTTTGAACATTTTCCCATTCTGGCAGGGGAATTCAGGGCGTGAGAGTCCACCCATCTTAAAAGTGGCCAAGGTTGAGCAATATTGCCTTAGAATTTTGTTTCAGCTGAGCCATTTAAACCAGAGTTAAATAAGCCATGGTGATATGTGAGCCAACCATTGGTTCCATTTAAATAAAGTACTGTATTTAAGTAGTTTTTATTTCAGCATGACTGAATCTTAAGTATTCTTGATTTTCAATGTTTATTTCGTATCCTGTTTGTCTTTTCAAACACATGGTTTTCTTTGAACTGGATTTGTTTTGTCTTTGAACTGTGTTGAATTTTAACTCCGGTATGTTCATATGGAAAGCCAGTTTGATGTTGGTGATTAAGGCATCTAGCTAGAAACCAGGAGCCCATAAGTTTCCTAGCTCCCTCCTTAGGCACAAAACCACCTTGGGCCAGTCAGTCTCTCTCAGTCCTCGGAAGGAGGCAATGGCAAACCACTATTGGAAGAATTATACTTCTGGGTTCAGTTCCAAGTGGGGAAGAAGACACTGGAAACATGGAGGCTGTTTGGAAAGATGGTTTAATGGTGAACAGGACCACATGGCTTGGAGCTCCAATGTGAAAAGGATGACCACATGCTTCAAGATGTTGGGTGAAGGAAAAGAAGGGGGGGAAAGGGAAGAGATGCTGAGAGTCCCTGGGTTTTATGTCCTCTGTTGCAATTTGAATTGGAGCTTGTATTCTGATTGGTTGTCAGACTCCCATGGGGCCATGCAGGGCAACTCTGTAGGCTGTCCTGAGTCCCAGGCTTGGTTGAACCTTGCTGGATGATGATGTAATGAAAGGGCTTTGTGCAATTCCTATTATAGCTCTACTTGGAGTAGATCTTTGCTATGTAAAATAGACTGGCCTACACCAACGTAATGGTCCATTAGCAAAGATGGGGGTGTGCTGAGTTTCTGCCTCTCTGAGTTTCTATTTTTCTTTTTAGTTGAAATATTCTGCCTTTTTAGTATATCCTAAAATGTTTCATTTTCCTAGGAAGAGGGACGGGTTTTAACTTCCAACACCTCTTTTGAAATCTTGCCAAGAAAACTGCAGGGAGCCAATGCTGACTCCAATCCCCAACTCCCAGAGAGTTCAAACTAGCTACCTAAATTTTAGGTAAACTTGGATTGTTTGGATAAACAATAGTTTGCATGAAACAACCATGTAGTGTTGATTGAAATTGAAAATAGATTCAAAATTGGAAGATGGGAAGGGAAATGGAGAATGATAAGGCATGATTCATAACCCTTCTTGATTAGGCCATTATGAAGTTTTTAGTTATAAAAAGTAGAAATTTGTTGGAGTTTTTTTCTGTTTTTTTACACCTCTGCTTTTATCAGAAGGATATATAAGTTGAATCAGTGTTTTTCAAATTGGGCAACTTCAAGATATCTGAACTTGGAATTCTGAGAATTGAAGTCTACTTAAAATTGCCAAGTTGAAAAAACACTGCTCTAAATGAATTTGTAGCTGGCAGAAGAAAAAGCAAAAATGAAATGTTTCTACAAGCCTGAACGCTCTCTTCTGAATGACTCAAAAGAGACAGACTTCATCCTGAACAAAAAGTCACTTCCTGGGTAGGAAAAGACAAATGGGAAGACTTGCTGATAAAGCCCTATTGTTTGCTTTTCTGATTTAGATAGGGTCATAAAGATTAACTTTCTCCTGAATAATAGGTAAAAAAAACTCTTTTGCTTCCTGAAGGGGTCATGGCCTTAAAAACACTCCCAACCAAACTTGTACCACAGTATTTATTTATTTTTTAGCACCTTGCAAATGGGATACGAACAGACTTCTCCCGAGCTCCAAACTGTGACGTTTTTACTTATTTCTACAAATGTTTTTAAAGCTTCTCAGAACGGAAACATGAAATATGAAACGGAAAACAGCAGGGGAGAAAATAATGAGAGGATTACCAATAACAAAAACTCTGAAAGAGCAAATGAGAAAAACTACACGAACCTTACACGGTGAAAACCCTGTTTTAAAAAAGGAGGTTTTCCAAGAAATAATGTCTGCCAGCTTTTCTTATGGAGGGGTTACAGGGTGCAAGTGATCATCACAATACCTAGGCATAAATACAGGTAACCCTCGACTTACAACAGTTAGTGACCATTCAAACTTACACCAACACTGAAAAAAGTGACTTATGACCATTTTTTAACAATTTTGACCACTGTCACATGATCAAAATTCAAACACTTGGTAACTGACTCATATTTATGATGGTTGCAGTGTCATGTGATCAATCACCTTTTGTAATCTTCTGACAATCAAAGTCAATGGGGAAGCCAGTTAACAACTGTCACTTAACAACTGTCAACTTAACAACTGTCATAAAATGGGGCAAAACCCCTTTAACAAATGTCTCACTTAGCAACAAAAATGGGGCGCTTAATTGTGGTCGTAAGTCGAGGTCTACCCATACAGTAAAATTGAAAGGCAGAATACTCAGGGAAAAGAGAAGGGATTTAATGTGACATGAAAGTTGCAGGAGAAACCTTTTGCATTTTGGTGGATTATTTTGTAATAAAAAGAGGCCTCTATCCTATTTTAATTCATAGGAGTAAAACTTAAATTTGACATTTTTATGCCTGTTTTTAATTGCCTGGAAAAATCTGTGCAGAGCAGCGTAGGAAATGCCACTAAACGTTCTCATGGAAGCAAAAAACATTTTGCTCTAGAAATACAGCCTCCAAGAATGAGGGCCCATTATTCAACATATTAGAAACTACTGTAATTTCTAAATAAATGAGCAAAAAATACATTGTGAACAGATTAAAAATATCAATTATCTATTTTGGCAGAGTGCCATTTGTAGTTGAACAAGGGAATTAATGTGATCAGGCAAGATCTTTGGCAGAATTATGTAGTAAATGTAGATGGTGGGAAATATTCGATTTTCAGTGTTTTTTAATCTCAGAAATTAGAAGGTGCATGGTGGACTTCAACTCCCAGAATTCCTCGCTGGCTGAGGAATTCTGGGAGTCAATGCCCTCACATCTCAAAGTCAATGAGGTTAAGAAAGATTCCCTTAGACCAAATTGACTTTTTGACCAGTATTGCCAAGAAGTAAATTTGTTCTTTTACACACACATTCCCAAAATTCTTTTCCCACCCATAGAAAAGTTTAAGAGTTAAGATTTTACTTTCCAAAGTTTCCCTCCCACATAAGACAGTATACCAGAAATATTTCTGTTATATTATATAAATAAAACTTCAATTGGGTGTCAGCTGTTTTGGATAGAACAATGCATTTTTATATCCCGAATAACATCAGGATTTTTAAAGCTGCTTTAAAAAAAAAAAAACCTATTTTATTCTATGCTGATGAGAATGTGAATACAAAGAGGTCTCTGAAAGTCATGGCAACACAAAATGCAAAGATTTATTACAACAACTGAAAAAAGTTACAAAAGCACACATTGGATTTCATAGAAAGCTACGAGTTACTTAATTATAGCTTCTTATCTAGGCCACAATGAGCTGGGTTTCCTCAGTCCAGTGAGCCACAAATCATGGTTTACAAACAATAATGCCTGGGGTTATATATTATCCTAAATCAATGTTTCTCAACCTTGGCAATTGGACGATGTGTGGACTTCAACTCCCAGAATTCCCCAGCCAGCCATGCCCTTAAACCAACATCAAGCCAACCATTTTATGGTCTAGTGATTGAGCACAGATATATTGGGGGAAAAACATTCTCATCTATACAGATTTAGTTGGGGAACCATTAAGGAAGAGGTGGCAATGACAACGCTGAAGCTTATGAAGAAATCATTAGGGCGGAAAACCGGTTGTTAAATTATTTGAATCCCACCACTGCATGTATGGAACAACGTTCAGAACCTTCCTTGAAATGCTATGCCTTTTTGTTTGTTTACCGTGAGAGTTCTTTCTTCTTCTTCTGCATATTCATACGTGCAACCGATTCAAAGAACTTTATGAGCCGTGAGAATTTCATTTATTATTCAGCTCTAGTCTTGGATTTTACCTAAAAGTGTTTGTGATGAGGACACAGTGTCTCCTAACAGCTAGTTCCTCCGTTGATTCTTTGACTTGGAAACCGTAATTTAAGAAAAAAAAGCCCTTCCTGAAGTGATTGGGAGTTGCCAGGACTTTAGCATTAATTGTAATGTTTTTTACTTGGTGTTCCCTGAGCAAATTTTGAAAAGGTGACAGTGGCATTTTTATAAGTGAATAACTCTTAACCACTAATATGCAAGAATGATAATAGGCAGGGGGCTTTTCCAAAGAGGCATGCAATTAAGTGTTTTGTAATCCCACTTAAGGCCATTCAGAGAGCTTGTAAGAACATTGCCTAGCTCCTATTTTCCCCTGGTGAATAACTCCAAAGCATAAATATTTTTGAACACAGCAGGATCACGTTCAATTACAGTACTGCAGCCACGTATTTTGAAAAAGGAGAAGTAAAACGATGACTGGAGGAAATTTGTCTGCAATTATCCTTAGCATGAAACAAAAAATAAATAAAAATCTTGGTTTAAATACGCCCAGATAAGTATAGGCTGTATGTGAAAAGTTACTAGAATGGTACAGCTATACCTGCACTTTTATCTATGAATTCATTTCCAAGGCAGGATTTGTACGAGCCTGTTTGCTCACACCTTAAAATGGTGAGGTGGTAGATCTATTCAATTATGCCCATGTGTGGCTTCTCGCTTTCTCCTCATATGGCTGGAAAGGAGTGTTCAGAAACACTAATTAGTAGTTTGCTATCATTAAGTAACTTACCCAAAACAGAATTGTATTATTTACGATAGGGTATGGGTAGTCCTTAACTTACAAACATTTATCAACCTTCCACCCTTCCGAGGTTGGTAAAAAGAGGACCCAGATTTTGAGTGGCAAGATGCTGACTCTGTAAACCGCTTAGAGAGGGGCTGTAAAGCACTGTGAAGCGGTATGTAAGTCTAAGTGCTATTGCTATTTAATGACCGTTGAAAGTTATGATGGCGCTGAAAAAAAGTGACTTGCGATCAATCTTCCTTTTTACAACTGTTGCAACCTCCCTGTGGTCACATGATCAAAATTTGGGTGCTTGGCAACCAGCATGTATTCACCAGGGTTGCAACATCCTGGGTTGACATGATAAACATCTATGACTTTTGCAGCTGGCTTCCTACAAGTAAAATCAACGGCGGGAAGCTAAATTTGCTTAACAATCATGGGACAAAAAAGGTTGTGAAATTGGACACAACTTACTGAACAACTGCCTTGCTTAGTGACAGAAGTTCCATCCCAATTGTGGTCATACTGCAAGGACTACGTGGAATTCAGAGAGGTACTGTAGCATCTGTTTGCAACTCTTTACAGCAGCTAGATCAGAGCTGTCAAACTCGAGGCCCGTGGGCCGGATGCGTTATGCGCTGGCTACGCCCATGCCCGGTTTAGCAAAGGGGGGAGTCCCAATACATCACATGACGCTGCCATGACGACATGAGTTTGACATCCCTGAGCTAAATCTTTTTTTCCAGATTAAGTGTCAACTGCTCAGGGAGAGACATGTCTCTTTTAAAGAGTTTTGGACATCTAGGTGTTTCATCCCTGCTCCTTCAAGAGCATTGCACAACCGTACTGTAAACAGCATAATCTTTGGTTTGGATGAGTCGCTCAAAACATTGCATAGCACATTGAACTACCTCTGGCTAGAAAGGTGGGATGCAGATAAATATGCGTGAGGTGGCTGGATGAGCAAAGCCAGCCATAATATGTTTTGTTTTGCAAGCAGCCAAGATCAGAGGGTTCTCTACCTTCAGGTAACAGCTTTGACCACAGCCATACTGTATGGAGAGCCGTGTGTCTCTAACATTTGTGGACAAATCTTGCCGGGGAATTCTGGAAATGGGAATCTACATATCTGGAAAAGGCATGGGTTGAAAATAGAATAGAATAAGAGAGTTGGAAGGGACCTTGGAGGTCTTCAAGTCCAACCCTCTGCTTAGGCTAGAAAGTCTATAACCATTTCAGACAAATGATTATCCAATCTCTTCTGAAAAACAGGCCATTTTTTGGCCTCCAAAGGCTACAGAGGCTTCCCTCGAGCCCTTGGGAGAGAAAAAACTGCCTGCCCTGGCCTCCAGGGGCCCCCTGGAGGCTGAAAACAGACACTTCCAGTATTTCCGGAAAGCCCGTTTTTCAACCTCCCGAGGCAGCAGAGGCTTCCCTTGAACAAGCCGAAAATCATCTGGGGGGCAGCACATGCCAGTGCAGGTAAGGGGGTGGCAGGTGTGTGTGTATGTGTGTGTGTTGCGTGCGCATGCACAGGGGGGGCGGCAAGGGCACATTGCATTGTGGGTGCCAGCACACGCGCACTATCAGCACAGCACAACAAAAAGGTTCGCCATCACCCAATTCCAGCAACTGTGCTTTATATGTTTTAGTCTCCAGTCTCTTAATCATCTTCGTTGCTTTTCTCTGCACTCTTTCCAGAATCTCAACATATTTTTTACATCGTGGCAACCAAAACTGGGTGCAATATTCCAAGTGTGGCCTTACAAGGCATTAGAAACACTAATGAAACTCATAAATGGTCTTCCTGAGCAAAAAGGGAGGCAGCAGTTCACCTGTTTGTCATTAAAGGGGCGATCCTGCCTTCTTTCCTCATGACTCATGCCTTAAGAAAACACATAAAGAACACAAGGTTTTGTGTATGTGAATACGCATGCAAGCAAATGAAATTTGAAACCTTAGAGCCAAGTGACATTACAGATTTTAAATTGTTTATCTCCTGGTGACATTTGCTGAAAGCTAAAGTTTAACTATTGCCCATTCTAAAGATCAGCTAACTGTCAGTAGCTGGGTATATCGTTCCTTTATTCTAATGTTTTTTTTTATTTACCCGGAATGCAGAAAAATCTCATCTTATAACTTTTACAACCCAGTGGGAGTTTTTGTCTAACAGTTATCCTACCGTGTTTCTCACAAAATAAGGCCGGGCCTTATTTTTTTTTGACTCCTGAAAAAACGGCTAGGCTGTCTTTTCGGGGGTGACTTAATTTCCTCCCCCACCTAGAGCGGCCCATACGCACGTACCTCGCCACGAGGCCGCTTCTATCAGCCGATGAAAGCTCCCCAAAGGCAGAGTCCCCAGCTGCTTCAAGGTGTGGCGTGGCTGCCCATGTCCCCTCGCCTTTAGGCAGTCTCTTTTGGGTGAGGGAAGCTCCCCAAGTGCAGTCACCAGCCACTTCGATCGGCCGGCAGAAGCAGCCTCGGGGCGAGCACACACACACACACACACACTTCCCTTGCTGCGAGGCCGCTTCTACAGGCCGAAGGAAGTGGCTGGTGACTGCACTTGGGGAGCTTCCATCGCCCAAAAGAGACTGCCTAAAGGCAAGGGGACATAGGTAGCCACGCCACGCCCTGAAGCGGCTGGGGATTCTGCCTTCAAGGGAGCTTTCGTCTGCCAATAGAAGCGGCCTCGCGGCGAGGAGTTTGTGTGTGTGTGCGCGCCCCGAGGCCGCTTCTACTGGCCGATCGAAGTGGCTGGTGACTGCACTTGGGGAGCTTCCATCGCCCAAAAGAGTCCGCCCTAAAGGTGAGGGGACACGGGTAGCCATGCCATGCCCTGAAGCAGCTGGGGACTGTGCCTTCAAGGGAGTTTTCATCTGCCGATACAAGTGGCCTCGCGGTGAGGGGAGTATGTACGCTCGCCCCGAGGCCGCTTCTACTGGCCAATTGAAGTGGCTGGTGACTGCACTTGGGGAGCTTCCATCGCCTGAAAGAGACTGCCCTAAAGGCGAGGGGACACAGGTAGACACACCACGCCCTGAAGCGGCTGGGGACTCTGCCTTCAGGGAGCTTCTATCAGCTATCGGGGTATTCTAGCCTAGGTTACCTGCAGGGCACTCGTAAAGGCAAGTTTTCTCCCCATCCCCCCCCACCCTTGCCCCCCCCCATTTCTCTTCACCTCGTGTAGTTCTTACAAACAATGTGAGAAATGGTGGGGAAACGCATAGTTTAAATAGGCCTAAATGTTGGGGGCAGGGCTTAATTTCACCTCATGCCTAGAAATCATGCTGGGCCTTCCTATTGGTGGAGGCCGTATTGTTGGAGAAACACGGTATATCATATAGAACAGTGGGATGCTCATGGTAGACTTACACATTCTGTATAAGCTAAGCCATAACATAATTTTGGTTCAGTGCATTGCGTGAACATCACCACTGTGGTTTGTAAATCCATTGCTTGGGGCAATGTGTGAATATGGCCAATTGTGATTTCTTCAACACACCAGGGCTTGAAAGTGGTTTAACAGCCCAATATATAGTTCTAATCGTTCTATCTTTTCCTCTTAGGTTAATGGTCAGTTTGCAAAGATGCTAGTACTTCTAACATAGTTATTTACAAGGTTTCAAATAATTAAAGATACTCTTCGAGTTACGAACAATATGAAGCCTGCCCATTAGAGTCATAAGTTGTAAAGTTATTACCTTTTTTGAGGCGATTAATAGAATGTGGCAATCATTAAGCGAATGTGATTGATTGTAAAAAGCAGACCGATTGTTCGTTGTGGTGAGGTTTTGCCAAAAACTGGAAGTGCCAGCAAAATTCACAAAATACATTGCCAATGGACATAAAATGTCATTGAGGCCCAAAATGTAGTCATATGCAGGGGTGGGATTCTACCTGGTTGCACCAGTTCTATAGAACCGGTTGTTAACAATTTTGCGCAGTTCGGAGAACTGGCAAATCGCACCATTAGCTGGCCCCGTCCTGCCCTGCCCAGTCACTCTTTACCTGACATGCATGCCATCCAACTTGCCTGCTAAGTTGCTGTTTTTCTTTTTTCCCCCCCAACCACCAGCTGTTCCAACCGTCAGCTGTGCCAGGAGATTTAGATCAATCAATCAATGGATTTCTTGCTTTCTAGCTAATCTAAAAAGCAGAGCTGAACCTTCCTAGCTTCTATTTTTCAGTGCAGACTCAGGCAGCAGATTGCAGAAAGGTAGATCTCAAAGTGAATCTGTGATTTTGTGAGCAATCTGCCTGCCTGCTTTGCCTGATTTTGGGTAAAAGTTGCTCTCTTTTTTAAAATAAAAAATTCAATATTTACATAAATATTTTACAATATTTACATACAAGCCACGCCCAGCCAGTCACGTGATCACCATGCCATGCCCAGTCAACAAGCTACACTCACTCAGTCACATGACCACCAAGCCACACCCACAAATTAGGCCATGCCCACAGAACCGGTTGTTAAGAAATTTGAATCCCACCCCTGGTCATATGACCATGGAATGGGAGGTGACCATTGGAAATTTCAGATTTGGATTGTAAGCCCCTTTTGGGGGATCATTGTAATTTAGAACGGTTGCTAAGCAACTGATCGTAAGTTAAAGACTACCTGTATATTGTCTCCTGAGCTTATCCAGAATCCAGACTGGTCATTCCCTAAATCAGAGCAAGACAAATGCCTAGAAGAAGCAATAAAGTTGGAGGAGTAAATTTGTGTCCTGCAGATTCTCCTTTAGCCTTCGGTGTTGGGTTCAAATTAGCAGCGTCACTAACAAACCGTGATGAGGTCAAAATGATGACATATGAATCAACCTCACTGGACAAGTGCAATTATATAACGGTGTCCTGGGTTTTATGAGAATTGAGAGGAGAATTGGAAGGAAAATACAACTTGTCTCATTCAATTCATTTATCAATCAGCCAAATTGTTTTTTAATTATCTGCAAGGCATATTCAGCAGGCATTTAGGAACATTTTAAAATATTTTCTTAATCAAAAAGACAACCGAGAACGTTTCAAAAAGCACTTAATGTGTTAGGTATTACTATGCACACCTAATGATTTATCTAGACCCTATTTAAGAATTTCTGGCATACACCAAGGCTAATGAAATAAGCATTGATTGGCAGAACATGAGATAATGCCAAATTGTTTCCTTGATATGGCAAGGGAGGTGCCTCTGTAGTTATTCATTATTATTTTTTCTTTTAGCTACAGATAAATTTATCTACAGGTAGTCCTTGACTGAACTACTTAGTGAGTATTCGAAGTTGGATCAGCATTGGAAAAAGGGACTTAGGATCGGTTTTCATACTTATGACTGTCCCCATGGTCACATGATCAAAATTTGGGCTCTTGTATTTATGATAGTTGGCATTTGCACATGACTAGGGTCATGTGTTTCCCATTTGTAATTTCCCAACAAGCAAAATAGGAGAAGCTTGGTTTGCTTACCAGCCACATGATTTGCTTAACAATTGATGTGATTTGCTTAACAACTGTGTAGCAAAAAGGTCGTAAAATGCAGTGCAACTGACTTAACAACTACCTCTCTTAGCAACGGAAATTTTGGGCTTAGCTTTGAGTATAAGTTGAAGACTACTGGTAGGAGAAGAGAAAAAAATGGAAAATAAATTAGAGTACAGTAGAACAGAACAGAATAGAAAATAGAATAGAAAATAGAACAGAACAGAAGAGAAGAGTAGAGTTGGAAGGGACCTTGAAGGTCTTCTAGTCCAACCCCCCATACCAGAGAAAACCCTATATTAGTGGTGGCTAACCTTTTTGGGCTCCTGTGCCAATAATTGCATGTGTGCCAGCACCCAGAAGGCAATGTGTGTGGGTCCCCCTCATGCCCCTGTGCATGTGCACATGACCCCCGCACATGCCCCACATCTCTGTGCATGCACGCATGTCTGCCCCCACATGCATATGCACCAGATACCCAACAATCAACTGGCGGGCAGGCGGCACGCACGCATGCGCAGTAGACCTGTTCTGGTCAAGGGCTCGCGTGTTGACATTAATGACTCTGTGTGTCACTTCTGTCATGCGTGCCATAGGTTCACAATCAGGGCCCTATACCATTTCAGACAAATGGTACATCAAAAGCTGAAAGAATTGAAAGATCAACTATGGCTGGAGTCAGGTAACAAGAAGGAATTTTAGTGCAATGGTTTATATTCTGTTCCTAAACATTTGACATCTGCCTAGAATTATCAGGCAATTTTTCCCTTGAGGAAAGCAGGAAGCTGGGCTTCACAGTGAGCCAGTGGGCCCTTCTGACTATAGATTCAGCACATTTGAAGAAGAAGGGAGTTTAGACCTTCAAGGTCAGTCTCCTTGCAGGAGCCCTAATTAATGCATCCCTGATAGTTGGCTGTCTAGACACCATTTCAACACCTCTGAGAGATCCCATCACCTTTGGTTAATTGGCTCCACTGTTGCACCGCTGTTATTGTTAGGAAGTTGTTTTCCTAAGACACAGTCGGAACCAGCCTTCCTGTAATTAAGCCCCTTGCTTTGTGCCTCAACACGTTTAGAACAGCGAGGCAAAAGTCTTGATCTTCTGGAGGGCATCGTTTCTGATTTTGAAGAGTGCTGTTATATCACCCTCAGTCTTCTCTTGGCAAGGCCGAACTTCCCCTTCCGTCTTCTCTCTTATAAAACGTATGGTTCTTTCCACCTCGTTGCCTTTTGCAACAAGGACGATAGAACCAGAGGCCTCATTTTGTAACAAGGAGGTACCAAAATGCGGTACCCTGAACTGGACAAAGACTGAAGAAGTCAAACCAATGCAAAATAAAAGTGGAACTATCACTTCCTGTGGCTTGGAGATTATACAGTAGTTCTATGATCCCTTTGGAGTAGGCCAGCTCGGGGAATGGTCTCCACAGAACTGAATTCTGAAAGTGAGAGAGTCTCTCTCTCTCTCTCTCTCTTTTTATTATCTCTTCATTTTCTCTTTCCTTTTATTCTCATTGTCCCTCCCTCCTTCTCTAATCTCTCCCTCTTCTTCCCTCTCTTTATCCCCCTCCCTCTTTCTCTCCCCCTCCCTCCCTCTCCAATCTCTATCTCTCTCCAATCTCTTTCCGTCCTTCCCTCTTTCTCTCTCCTCTCTAATCTCTCCCTCTCCCTCTCTGTCTCTCTCTCTCTCTCTCTCTCTCTCTCTCTCTCTCTCTCACACACACACACACACACACACACATTCTCTTACTACTTCAGGATACCAGAAATTCTAAAATTTGCAGTTGTTTCCTCTTTCTTCTCCTGATGAGTATCTGGCAACAATAATTCCTGTTCCTGCCAGCTCAAAACTCAATTGCCGCCAAATGATGAATCAGTAATATAGTGCTGGTGGCTATTAATCAAATATTTAGATATGGCACATTCCATTTTTTGAACAACAAATGAGTATGAGCATTGTACGGGAGGAAATGAAGAATAGAAGGTGGTATGTTAATGGAGAATTATTATTTTTTAGAAAAAGGGTGGGTCACCCGTAGCCCACGTGTGCTATCCAACCTCCTGCTTTAAAATCAGTTCTCAAATGTTGTGGCTGAAATGCAGTTTGCCAGCGGGGTGTGTGAGTGTGTGTGAGAGAGAGGGAGAGGGGGAGGGGAGTGTGACAGTGGGAGGGGGAGAGAGAGTGGGGAGAGATTGTTGCTGTTGTAGTGCAGATTTTGGTTTTCATCAAAGTCCAGGGGCGAATTTTTTTGCTATTGATGTTGCTTAAATGATTTGAGCGAATCTCTGTCTCTCAAATCGGATGATGCCGTACAACAGAGGTGGGGAACCTTGGCCCTTTTATGATATGTGGACTTCAACTCCCAGAATTCCTGAGCTGACTGGAATTCTGGGAGTTGAAGTTCAAGAGCCATAAAAGGGCTGTAGTTCCCCACCCTTACCCTACAAGATTATTATGTAGATAAAATGGGAAGAAGAATCTAAATACAGGTATTCCACCTTAACCTTATTTTCAGTTATGAAAATAACTCCAAAATAAATTGTGTATTCTGCCATTATTACTCATGATGATTAGTTCTTTTATTACTTTGGTGCTTACACAATTCCTCAAAGATGGGAACTACAAGAGTTCCAATCTCAAACTGGAAAGCACCCAACTGGGAAAGCTGGCCTTTACTCTGGGGTGTCCCATTCCAAATAAGAAATGTTGCACTCAAGGTGTACATTTTCATCTCTATGTTGACATCCTCCAATTCTCTGGTTTCCAATTCTCCAATTCTCTCGTTTTTTGTTAAAAGGACGTTATGTCCTTTTAACAAAACAAAAGACATCTGGATGCAGTTTAAACCGCAATAGCTGGAAACCATTATTGTCCCTCTCTCTTCCTTTGTGTGTATGTGTAGAAATAGGAAAGAGTTTGAAGCTGTTTCCCAATAAGAAGGAATACAGGTAGTCCTCAACTCAGAACCACAATTCAGTCCAACATTTCTGTTGTTAAGTGAGTTTTGCCCCATTTTATGATATATATTTTTTTGCTACAATTGTTAAGCAAATCACTTCAGTTGTTAAGGGAGTCATGATTTAAGTGATTTAAGCAAATCTGGCTTCCTCCTTTGTTTTTGCTTTTTGGAAGCCAGCTGGGAAGGTTACACATGATCCCAGGATACTGCAATTGTCATTAATATATGCCGGTTGCCTGAATTTTGATCACATGACCATGGAAATGCTGCGGTGGTCGTATGTGTGAAAATCGATCCTGTCACTTTTTTTAGTGCAGTTGCAACTTTGCAATGAAGGATTGTAAGTTGAGGTCTACGCGAAAATTCTGTGGTTATGATACGTGAAGTTTTTTTTTTTAATTAAACCAAACTTTCACCAATAGAGTCCTATTTGAGTCAATGTATGTGTGTGAATTTTAATATCAGTCACTTCCTAAAGCCTGGTGACGAAGTGGGTTATCTTTTTTCCCCCTTCTCTTGCAGAAGCCGGAAAGTCTCTTAATACTCTGCCTTTGATCAAATTTCTTTTCTTCTTTCTTTCGACGTTTCTTTCCTTTTGCCTTCACCGTTCCATAAGCCGATACTTCCCATTTTTGCTCCCCTAAGTGAAACCCTTGCAGTTTGAAGTCTTTCCCCACCCCACTCCTTTCTTTTCTTTTTTTTCTTTTTCTTTTTGGTGATGTTGTTATTATGGCTAACCTGAATGAGTCACAAGATGTTTAAGAACCTAATTAGGAAAAAAAAAAAAAGAAGAAGAAGCTTGATAGATTTGATCGCATTTGTCCATCTGACTTGCAAGAAGTGTGTTTTTCTCTCCCCCCCCCCCCGCCTTCGAAATGTCATCTGTGAATATATAACAAAGGCTTAATTGTGGAAGCGTTCAAGCTTTGGTGAAAATGGGTGCATATGAAATGCTCTTTAGAACACAGCACTGGCTGGCTGTTGGCCCAGCTAACAGGAAAATAATGAAGCTGTTAGCATATGGCAGAAGATTAATTCGTGTGGATTTTTGGGAGGAATGAGAAATAAATGTTGGAATCTTAATTACCTGACCTCAATTTCAAATTTGTTGGAGATGTTGAGGTAATTCCCCGTTAGGAGAATGTGTGCATACAGGGAGACGTAGTGAGAGAAGTGAAGAATAACACACACACAGCACACAGATACACTGTACAGTAAATGTAGGTTTTTTACTTTTCAATAAATGTTTAAACACAGTCCAAGATAAGCAGTCCAAGTCATTCACAGGTAAGGCAGTCAGTGTTCAGTTCAGGGATAATCCAAATATCAAAGTCCAGTATCAAAAACAGTTCAGTAACAGACTTACATCAACGATCAGTAACAATCATTAGGAGGAACGGCAACTCTCTCCAACAGACTGAAATAGAGACTCACTGAGACTTCTTCTGAGACTAAACAACCCAGGTTTCTGGCTCCATCTTATGGCCATTTGCGGAACCACACCCAATTACAGATTTAGTATTCTCTTAAAGGCATAGTATTAAAATGTCTATCCAAGTTTATATATTTCTAACCCAAATAACTGCTAGGTGACTTACATTCCTAACAGGAGACAAAAGAAGCCAGATTTATTTACTAGTATATATGACAACAATTAGAACCTGGAAAAGAGGTTGGGATCAACTTGTGGGCAGTTGTTACCAGACACTTCTATCAAGTCATTTGTGTTATCGCTACTTTAGTTAACATTGAGTAAAGACTATGTCGGGCTTTTTCTGACTTGTTGACTTGACCTCAATTCTTTTTGTCTAGGCCTCAATTCTTGGTGATAGGCTTTCTGATCCT
Source organism: Pseudonaja textilis (assembly GCF_049901715.1). Classification (NCBI taxonomy): domain Eukaryota; kingdom Metazoa; phylum Chordata; class Lepidosauria; order Squamata; family Elapidae; genus Pseudonaja; species Pseudonaja textilis. Next base: position 185,395,753 of record NC_141992.1, on the reverse strand, counting down.
GCTCATTTGATGGATATTGTATCGGGAAGGCTAAGATAGATAATTGTTTGCTGTGGTTTATGCTGTGTGAGTGCAATTAAAAACACTATTTTAACAACCTGGCTGACCTAACTATATCAGGAAGATCGTGCGATGGCTCTTCCATGGATAAACTTAAAGGTTATCCCTTAATAAGATGTTTTGGTGTATCAAAGAAAAAACATAATTGGAGTACATAAATAAAAATATAATTTAAAAAAAATCCTCCACCTTAGAAAAGAGCTAGGTATAAAAACAAATTAATAGAAACAACTTGGGCTTGGAACTGAAAGTATATTTTAGACTTCAGGTAGAGGAGTCAAAAGACATCCGTGTAAATATACAGTATTTTGTAAAAAGAAGATGGCCTTAGAGTTTTTCTGGTATTTTATGCTGGGAGGCTTTTCTGAATCGGCTTAGGGGATCTTCAGATATACAGACTTCAGCTCCCAGAATTCTCAGCAATTATTTCTAAATGGAGTTGTGACAGGGGTGACCTTGCTTTGGTTGCTTGGCAACATAGTCACATTTATGCCCCTTTGCGGTATCCAGCAGTCATGTGACTATGTTTTACATCAGTTTTGCAGCAAAGAGCATTCCTGGTTTTGGGGGGAAAACCTCGCCATAGTGAATAATGGGTTCATTTAATGACTGCTGCAAAAAAAAATAATCATAAAATTGGGTAGGTCACATGACTGACTGGTTTTATGACCATTGAGGTGTTCAACCACTCGTTCTCCTTATGTCAGGCGCAAAAAATCAGGATCATCTGTTGTATTGCAGCATAGAAGATTTATTCAAGCATATGCACAAGAATCTAGTCAACTAAAGTTCAGCATTAAATTGGCACCAGATAAGAGTCAATGGAATTCAGGACCAGTTGAACTTGGACTGTTTGTGAGAATGTAAGGACTCTAAACTAACGACACATTTAATTCTGCCTCCAGCTTTGCCCGCTCTTCTCCGATACTTATGCTCTCATTTGTTTTCTTCTTCTTTTCAGTGAAATACATGCGAGAAGCCACCCCCTATGTGAAGAAAGGTTCTCCTATTTCTGAAATTGGATGGGAAACTCCTCCTCCTGAGTCCCCCCGTTTGGGCAACCCAACCATCGATCCCCTGTTGCCTCTGTCTCTCAACATCCACCGAGACAAAAAGACCATCCCACTCAAAATGTGCTATGTGACGCGGAACATGGCTATGTTAGATCCAGAAAACAGGTAAGCAAATGTGGATGGGGGAGAAGAACCTTCTCTTTCCATAATATTCATTCTTCGTTATTTTTGTGGATTAGGGGCAGGTTAAGAGAAGTAGACAGCAGCTGTACAGCAGCTGCCTTTCCTTCCTCTTTCGTTTTCTCTCTCTGCATATTTCCCATATTCAGCAGAGAAGGATGAAAAGAGTACATCTTACTTCGTTGATGTCCGGAAAGGAGGACAATTTGTTGAATAATAGAGTTAGAAGGGACCGTGGAGGTCTTCTAGTCCAACTCCTGCTCAAGCAGGAAACTCTTTAACATTTCAGAGAAGTGGCTGTCCAGTCTTTTCATTAAAAATGCGGGTGATGGAACACCCACAACTTCTAAAGACAACCTATTCCACTGATTAATTGTCCTCACTGTCAAGAAATTTCTCCTTAGTTCTAGGTTGATGTCTATGGAGATTCTCAGTCATTCAGGTCATGATTGGTGCTTTTTCAAGAGGCAACTAGATTTTCTGGTTTTTCTTTGAAGATGTTTCATTTCTCATCCAAGAAGCTTCTTCATCTAGTTCTAGGTTACTTCTCTCCTTGATTAGTTTCCATCCATTGCTTCTTGTCCTGCCTTCAGATGCTTTGGAGTTTGGAGAACAGGTTGACCTCTTCTTTGTGGCAGCCCCTTAGATACTGAATTCTTCTGAAGTTCTTCCAAGTAGACTGCTAGCATTCCAAGACTTAAGCAATGTTGCTTCTGCAACAGTATCTGAATAACTCTATCAAGGCTGTCTCCATGCCTCTCTACAGCAGTGTTATACCTATATTAAAAATCTTGCTGCTATTCTGTTTCCAAATTCCAGGGTGTAGCTTTGCAGGAAGAAGCATTTTTTATTCACTGGATATGTGTGTGGGAGTCAATTTCCTTTCCTCTTTGAACCTCTTCCACAAAAAACTACTATGGCAGGTTCTTCAGTATTCGGGGGTCTGCTAGACTTTAGTCTCCCATAGCTTTGTTTTTATTTTTTTTTAATTAAAGAAAAACCTTACTTGTGTAGACAACTTGCTGCAAAGCTCCTTGCATCATCTTTATTTATAAGATTGTAAGCACCATAGACATTCTGTCACAAGAATACATGTCTGTAGTATTTTGTTTAGAAGTGTCCAACCTTCCAGGGTTGGGGTTGGAACCCAACAGAAGTAAGCTCAGAACTGGTAGGGAGCTGTCAGGCTCTCCAAATCAAAACAAAAGTGAACTCAGAACTGGTTGAGAGCCATTAGGTTCTCCAAGTTAAAACTGCAATAAATTGGAGACGTTCTGACTTTACATAGCTTGGCTTGATCTAGATCAGCAGAATTCTCACAGATACATCCTGGCTAGATTTAAAAAATTCTTGTACATCAAAATGAAGTGCAATGAAAGTGCTAGTTCCCCATTGCACGTCTAGTCTCCATAATCCAGTCTCCATCATATAACCGCAGTGGTTTACACCCATTTCTTTTTTCACTCTCTTCTTACTATGTGGTTTACACCCATTTCTTTTTTCACACTCTTCTTACTATGAATTAACAAATTTCTTGCTCAATATGAAAGGGAACATGTAACCCCAAGCCTGATTTTTGTTTCTAAGGTCTAAAAAAAGAACAAAAACATACGTATTTCAAATTTCCGTATTTGTAATATGGTACAGGATGTGTGTAATTACACTAGTTCAAAGAAATCACATCAAAATCGTCAATTACATCATATGTGTAATTTTATCACTGTTGAGCATTTTCCTTTTAACTTAAGAAATTGATGTTTTCATTAGATTTTTTATTTCACTTTTATTACTTTATAAGTAACTCAAGGCGGCATACATAATACTCCTCCTTCCTCCTCCATTTTTCCTCACAAAAACAACCCTGTGAGGTAGGTTGGGCTGAGAGTGTGTGACTGGCCAAAATTTCATGCCTAAGCTTTCATGCCTAAGGTGGGACTAGAACTCACTGTCTCCTGGTGATTGGAGTGAAGCCAGCTTTCATGGTTAAGGTAGGAGTAGAACTCACCGTCTCCTGGTGATTGGAGTGAAATCACACAGCCAGCTTTCATGCCTTCAGGTGGGACTAGAATTCACTTTAACCTGATGCCTTAACCCAGTGGCCCCCAACCTTTTTTGTGCCACGGCCCAGTACCGGCATCACAAAATGATCCATGGCCCGGTACCGGCATCAGCACGCATGGCAAGGCAAGCTGAGCGACCGGCCAGCCAGCCGTCCCCCACTTCTCCCCGCCACCTTCAACTCCTCCTTTGTACCTTTGTCGATGAGCTTCGGGATGGCTTTGGGACGGTCACTTGGCTTGCCTTGCCTTGGGTGCTGAAAGAATCCTCGCGCCTTAGTTTTGTTCGAAGCCGCCCTCCCCTTCGATGAAACTAAGGCGTGAGGATTCCTTCAGGACCCAAATGCCACTTTCCAACCGGAAAAGCTCACCGGAAGCACTTTCTCATCAAAACAAGATGGCGGCGCCCAGCAAACTGGCAGTCCGGTAGAAAATGTTCCACGGACCGGTACCGGTCCGGGGCCCGGTGGTTGGGGACCCCTGCCTTAACCACTACACCAAACTGGCTCCCAGCATGGCGTTTTCCTTATGCAGTTAATAATGTTCAAATAGGAAAAGGGTTGTAGACCACATCATCATGCACACATCTCTTTTATTTCACATAAAAGTTCTGATTGGCTGAGTTTTTCCATTGCATAGAGAACAAGGACTTGAACCAAGGATGTGTCAGAAAAATAAAGATGGTGGCCCAGCCATGCAATCAAAGCTTAATCTCTTTTTTTATACGCATTGTGACAAAAAATGGCAGAGTTTCAACAAGTAAAATTCCAGTGAGATTTGGATTAAAGTCTCAGTACCCACAATTTGGCCATACCAGTTGGACATGCTAAATATGGAATATCTGAGAGCTTAAATTAATGAAAGCCAGTCTGAACTTGATTGCATTCTTCTATTTTGGCAGATGCTGTGCCTTCATGGCCAATCCTAAAAAGCAAGAAACTGCACCAGGGGACTGAATTCCTTATCCTAATTTGAGCCACCAATCTCTGGGCATTTGCCTACCTGGGAGAGTGAGAAAAGGCAGCCTGGGGAAATGAATGGGAAATGAGACTTTGATAGCTCTTTAGAGTTTTCAAGCTCTAAAAATAGGATAAACTTATTGGTCCTCATCTATAATGTATGGAGAGAATTACATCACACCACACACCTGCAAGCCTCTTATGCGAGGAGAAAATGGTGAAATTAGGGAACTGTTTTTTTTTCTTCTTTCACATGCATGGCCTTTTTGTCCCCTATCTAGCATAAAGGAATCGAAAGAAACTTCATTAGCACCTAGCACTTCTTCTGCACAAGAGGCAGAAACCCGAAGAGTTTGCTGTTTGAGAGAGAGCTCAGTGTTAGATCCGTGGGCTACATGATATGGTTGGAGTTGTCTTATGACAGTGAATTATTGAGGTTGGGTCAGGTAAGAAAGGTCAGGTCTGCACATGAAGGTGCAATTAAACTGATTTATTGCTAAACAGCCTAGGCACAGGAATCTTCTCAGCGAATGGTTTGCAGCCTGCTTAGAGTTAGATAAGGGTCCAGGAGGGTAAGACTTAGGCTGCTTGTGGCTATGTAGGGATTCTAGGCTCTTTTAACTCCGCCCCCAGATTCTGCCACTCCTACAAGGCCTGATCCTGTCCCTCTGTAACTTCCAGAAGAAAATTAAATAACTAACACAGTGATTGCAGATACACTTTCATTCATCAATAAAAAATCAGGAAGTCTAATTAAGTTATTAATATTAGTTAATTAAGATATCAGCAAGCACATTGCTATTGTGATTAGTTTTGTTTATGGATGGAGATATATTTTTATCAGAAGTCATCAAGCCTGGCCACTTTGGTGAGGAGGAATCCTTCCTAGTATATTTGCCTGTGGTTTTCTGCCCCTTTTTAGGGACATCAGGAATTGGCATGGACACATAAAGATACCACGTGGCATAGGAGCGGAACCAATTTCTGTAGTAAAAGTGTAGCAAGTTGGATTTCTACAGGAGTTTTTCAGAGCTTTGTAGGCCTTGGTGGCGCAGTAGTTAGAGTGCAGTACTGCAAGCTACTCCTACTGCAGTTTGGCAGATCGAAGCCCACCAGGTTCAAGGTTGACTCAGCCTTCCATCCTTCCAAGTTGGGTAAAATGAGGACCCAGATTGTTGAGGGCAACAGGCTGACTCTGTGAAACCGCTCTGAGAGGGCTGTAAAGCGCTATAAAGCAGCATATAAATCTAAGTGCTATTGCTATAGTACGGTCTAGATCTAGAAGATCTCTAAGGTCCCTTCCAACTCTATGATTCTGTTAGTATATGTAGGTCCTGTATTACCACCCCCAAAAATACCATTACTCCAAGTCTTCTAAGAAATTTGCTCCACAAACTCAGATTGGATTCCTCTGTTGGTAGAACTACGCAGGTAATTACAGAGATTCCATCACAACCCACAGATCAGTGTCCTGGCCTGGGAACTCAGGTGAAACGGCTGGGCAAATCAGAAAGTATCTTTTCCTCCTGGCCATGTATGTAGGTCATTGTTCTGTGCCACAGGTCATCATCGCCTTTAACCTGCTGGATTTTGCTGGGAATTTTGCACAGTATCAAAGCTTGAGCATCTCACTTGGTATTTCTAACTTTAGAGGGTTTTTCCAAAATCCCGAGTTTGTCTTCTATTAGGGGGAATGGTTGGTCCATCTTCATGCCTCACTTATTTAAGATCACCTTAAAGTGAAAAAGGGGAGTGAAAATATAGGGGGAAAATATAGGTTGCTTCTGTAGAGTTTATGCGCTGGAGGTGGTTAAATGAGGAAACCAGCCAGTGAAATCCCAAATATTGGAATCAAAATAAAGGATTTCCTATAACCAGAGCAAATGCATTTCTTAATCTGCATGATGTTCCTGGCACAAAACTTCCATATTTTAACTTGCATCGTTGCCTCTCATTCTACCATATTGTTCCAAGGAGAGAAGTTTGTTTAGAACCAAGGTCTCCCTTTAGCATTGCATCTTGGTAGGTCCATAAAGGCAAAACTGGCTTTATGCTGGCTTGGTTTCCTGCAGAGTCAGGGGCACAGTAATACTTTTGGAAGATGCCTACAATGTAAATGGTCCTTGCTTAATGACTTGCTGCTTAGTGTCCATTCAAAGTGCAGTGGATCCCCCAAAAGGTACTTAGGACTCTATTTTAAAGTTCTGAGGGCGGCAAACACACATATACATACAGGGTCACATACGTTTGTGTGTATACTTGGCAACCAGCTTGCATTTACAGCCGTTTGCAGTGTCCCCAGCCATGTGATTGCTCTTCAGTGTTTTTTTTGCTGATTTCCGGGGTTGACTTCTGTTTCCTGGAAAAAAAAACACTCATCCGATATCATGGATCCATTGAATAAACCTAAGCCTTGGCTTAACAACCATGCCATTTTCTCAACGACCACTTCCATAAAGGTCATAACATTGGGCACAGTCACATCTATGAAATCTGTTTGATGAAAAGAAGAACCAGGGGTGACATGATAGCAGTGTTCCAATAGCTCAGGGGCTTCCACAGAGAAGAGGGAGTCAGCCTATTCTCCAAAGTACCTGAAGGAAGGACAAGAAGCAATGGGGCGGAAACTAATCAAGGAGAGAAGCAACCGAGAACTAAGGAGAAATTTCCTGAGAGTTAGAATAATCAATCGGCGGAGCAACTTGCCTCCAGAAGTTGTGGATGCTCCAACACTGGAAGTTTCTAAGAAGAGATTGGACAACCATTTGTCTGAAATGGCACTAGATTTCCTACCTGAGCAGGGGGTTGGACTAGGGGACCTCCAAAGTCCCTTCCAACTCTGTTTATTCTATACTCTTCCACTTCCCTTCCATCTATTGTTTCTTGTGCATTTTGGTGCTTTGGAAAATAGCTTGACCTTCTCGTCTTTGTAGGAACCCCTCAAATATTGGGACACTGCTATCATGTCGCCCTCTGGTCCTTTTCATTAGAGACCTATCCAATTCCTGTAACTATTGTTTGTATATTTTAACTCCAGCCCTCTAATCATTGTTGTTGGTCTTCAAATGTTGTGCATTTGGAGATTGCCAACTTGGGAGTTTTATTGTCATTTTATAAGGAACTTTCAGATGTTTTTATTGACCATGGAGGCTTTAGAGAAAAGATAGTTTTTCTTTATATGGTTATCTGAGCAGGCTCTTTGAAAGCACGACAGCATTTTTATTCATGGCTAGAAGACAGTATATATACTGTCCTTTCTCTAAAGCCTCCATATATATATATATATCATGGTAGACACCTTCTATTTAAATGCACAGTTCCTTTAGGCCAACGTTGGCTTTATCAAAAATGTTCTGTATGCAGTGTTTACATAACTGTGGTGGATGGTATGAAGAAACAGAGCTGTGGCATTGCCTTAAATATTTCCAGACAAGGGGAAATTTAAACGAGAGCTTTTATCACCAAACTGCAGATAATGTCATGTTTCAGAAGCCAGATCCGAGAGAAAAGCCAGTGAGGTTTATAGAAGAGCAGATTGCATTTTTAAGTAACTTAAAATAGTGTATTGGTATCATTTGACATATTCTCACTGCAGGCAAAGAAGCAACAACCATGCCCAGGAGCATTTATGCTAGAAAGCCCAGTAGAAAAGACTAGAAGGATATGGCCCCATTGAGTGATGCCCTGTTATTGCAATGAGGGTCAAAAATAATACAAAGCAGAGCAATCTCATCTCCACAATGTTTTTTTGTATGTTTTTTTTCTCTTGTTGACTTTTTAATTCTTTCTTTAGAGAAACGATACCAATCCACTTTTAGAGATGAGAAGGTACAAATTTAATGAGTACCATTTTTGTTGGTTAAAAAGATGTTTGTGGATCATGTTTTATCAGAGAATACATTGATTTCCAATACGTTGTTTTCTCAAACACTCATTGTGCTTTCTTAATTGTCCAGTTTGAACGTAATGGTTAATTGTGGTCCCACCCCACACCCAATGTGGATGAATTGTGGCGAGTTGTATCTTATACTACAGCGTCTCCTTTGCCTTTCAAGTTATGCTGAGGTGACAGTTTCAAAGCCAACGTAAGAGTTTAATTTTTAAGGTGCGATTAGATTTATTGCCAGTGTTTGCTGCAGCAGACTGATATTATTTGATAGATTTATATTCTTACTTTTCTCCAAGAGCTCAGGGTGACATATACGGGAATAATCCTTCATTTAATGCCGACAGGAAAAACGAGTGAGGTTGGTTGGATGAAAAGACCGGCCTAAAGGAAGCCAGTGGATTTCTACAGAGGAAGATAGAATTTTGATCTTTCATCTCCTAGTCCAGTATCTTAACCACTGCATCATATTGATTACCAATATGAAAACTCTTAAAATAAACTATGAAAATAAACTATTCACCTCAGGTGGTCCTCAACTTACGGCCACAATTCAGCCCAAAATTTCTGCTCTTAAGTGAGACATTTATTAAGTAAATTTTAAGACCTTTCTTACCACCGTTGTTAAGTGAATCATTGCAGTTGTTAAGTTAGTAGCATGGTTGTTAAGTGAATCTAGCTTCCCCATTGACTTTGTTTGTTAGAAGGTCACAAAATATGATCACATGACCCCGGGACACCGCAACTGTCATAAATAATGCCACTTACCAAGCGTTTGAATGTTGATTGCGTGACCATGGAGATGACACAATGATTGTGTGAAAACTGGTTGTAAGTCACATTTTTCAGTGCCATTGTAACTTTGAACGGTCACTAAACGAAGTGTCGTAAGTCGTGGGCTGGTTTCCTTTTCTATCACTAGCAATTTAACAGGATCTTGTATAGAAAAAAGACGCTTCCCCACACAGCTCTTTTGCTCCTCTTTAACCAGTGGAGGAATTATGAAAGTGAGATACACACGCCACCATTGTGGCAACTAGTGTTTGGGGTGTGTGTGTCCCCCCCCCCAGTGAGTCTGGTCTATCAGGGCAACCTGGTTCACCGAAATATGGGACGGAGCATACTGCTTCCACCTTTGCCTTTCAGCCCCAATCCAGGGGCCTTCGCAGACAGCCGCTTTAGTGAACAAATTATTTTTGCGTTGAATTTCTATTTACCGACAAAGAAATAAAAGGGATAAACTGGGTTGGCGAGAGCTAGCTAGTGTCAACTATAAAGACCATTCCAGTTGGGGGAGAAGGTCTATCTCTCCACCAAATATATGAGGTTAAGACTTCCTAGCCAGAAATTGGAGCCAAAGTTCATGAGATCATTCCCCATAGTAAAGGTCATCAACCCAGTCATGGTGCATTGAAGTTGCCCCGATTGCTAGGGAAAATGTATCCAGTATTCCATAGAAGCCTATTAAAACCCGTGGTTAGGATCAACGCTGAGGCCCCTATCTCGTGAGCCCCCAAATCCCATGGTCATAGGAGGTCAAGCCCATTAGGAGGTGCAGCGAATCCTCAATTCGAGGTGGCACAGGAGACAGCTCCAATATTTAATCAAGTAGAAGGGCTACCCCTTATCAGAGGCACCATGGGTAAAGAGTAGGAAAGTCCAAGCCGGTCGCCTTCTGGCAAGGCTCCATGCAGAAAATCCAACCAAGCCTGGGGTGTGGGGGGGTTCGTGATCATAAGCTTCCATATCTACAATCAATTTGTTTTTGTGTGTGTTGTACAGGTCACGCTCAAGAAATGAGGGGAGCCGAATGTCAACTCATAAAACATTTGTATGCACGTTTTATAGTTGTCAACAGAAAGAAAGGGGGGTGGGTTAGCTTGAAATCTATGCTAGTCTCCCTTTATTTCTTTGTCAGTAAATAGAAACTCAACGTTGTGGCGACAGTTTTCCCTCTGCTGAACTGTTCAATTTTTTAAGATACTTTAAGCTGAGTTTGATGGATGGGTGTGACATTGCAGGGCCATTTGTGGATTTGATATGGCAGGCTGGGTGGCATCAGAAGATTGAGCATCACTGACCTAATCCTGTGATGACACTTGACCCTGCCACCTGATGTTACCGCTCTGTGGAGAAAGGACAAAACAAGCAGTCATTCCTCACTCATGTTTGGCTTCCCCCCCAAAAAATCTTCTTCTAGTAAATGTCTTCTGCCATTGGACAAAGCTGTCCTTTCCTGCGTAGGGAAGACAGTGGCCTTAGCTCTCTTTTTGGAAGTGATGGAAGGGAAATGTGGCCCAAAGATTCTTCTTCAAAAGGCCAAGGACTTTGTTTTTGGTTTTTTTTCCTTTGAAGATGTTTCGCTTCTCATCCAAGAAGCTTCTTCATTTCTTCGGTTCCAGAACTGAGGAAGCTTCTTGGATGAGAAGAGAAATGTCTTCAAGGAAAAAAACCAAATCAAAGTCATTTTTAAATCATTTTTTAAAAAGCACCTTTGGGAAACCGAGACCTGGTGGTCTGAGAATCTCCAGAAGCAAAGCAAAGATGGATTACAGGCAGACTGGGTGATCCTTCAGCCACCCACCGTTTTTCTATATCCCACCGTGCCATGTTGAAGATTGATAATGAGGAACACGTGAAATGGAGCTGTGGTGGGATGCCAAGCTTATAGGATGGGAAGCTACCTTATAGGGAGCCCTGGTGGTGCAATGGTTAAAGTGTAGTATTGCAGGCTAATTCTGCCCACAGCCTGGAGTTCGAACCTGGCGGGTCTCAAGGTTGACTCAGCCTTCCATCCTTTCAAGGTTGCTAAAATGAGGACCTCTAATGTTAGGAGCAATATACTGATTCTTTAAGCCGCTCAGAGAGGGCTGTACATCACCATGAAGCAGTATATAAGTCTAAGTACTAGTGCTATTGCTACCTAACTGGACCTCCATTTGGCTTAGCTATGTTGGTGTGGTCTTGACTCAATGGACTACAGGTAGACCATCCCTAGCACGGTGATTTTTCACACTTCTACACCTACAGATAAGGTAATCAGGCTGGAACTTTGAGAATCCATGTAACTCTCTCCTTTTTTCCTATTCACTATATTTATTTATTTATTTTTCTTCTACAGGATTGTTGAAGTTCATTCACCGGATGCCAAGCACATCTTGGTGCTAAGGAGTAAAGACGCGAGCACCGCCCAGGCCTGGTTCTATGCCATCCACTCCTGTATCAGCGAGCTCATTCCCAAAGTGATCTCAGAGGTCAAAGATCAGCTGGGTAAAGCAGGACTAGCCGGAGGCCGAGAAATTAGGCACTTGGGTTGGCTGGCAGAAAAGGTAGAGGCATTTTTTTCCTCTTGTCTTCAAGAGCCCCCCTGCATGTACTTGAATTCTCAGGACTTTTAGTTGGGTATTAAAGAATCAAAGAGGTTAATTAGCTTTAAGTATTTGAATTACGTATGTGCCACTCCTACAACTTAATTTGGACTGGCTTTAAAGTAATCCCACAGCTTTCTTGTATGGAACCTCCATGAGGGATATTTAACTTTGCTAAATACAGTGGAACCTTGGGTCGTGAAAAGTCCAAATCAGGTGGCAAACAAAAAATTCACCCTATTTTTGAATCGGATCACGATTCAGAATTTGGGTGGCGAACAAAATCTCCATGAAAAGATTCACTTTCTGCGCCCATTTCCCCTTGGGCCACCATTTTTTTTAGTTCACGCATGTGCAGTCGGTCATGCTTTCAGGACACAACCAAATCGGGTCGCCACCGGAGTCCGGGAACGGATTATGGTCACGACCCAAGGCTCCACTGTACCTGATTGAGGTATTTGCTTTCACTCTGTAAAGATAGATGCCTTAAAAGATTAATTGAAACAAACCATTTGGCCATTGGTCCCCTAAATGTTCATTCATGATAACCCTAAACATATACAAAGGATGAGCATTTCCTCCAATTCTGGTCCTGACCTCACCTGATTCACCTCCCCTGTTAACATTTTGCATGGGGAGTGGGATGTTTTTGTCCTGACCAGTTGTATATGCATAACAGTTGGGATGTCTGCATTAGCTGGAAGACCCATGGCATGAAACGTCTTCATATAAGAAGAGACTAGACAGCCATTTGTCTGGAATGGTACTATAGGGTGAACTGCTTGGGGAATCTGCAAGGTACCTTCCAACCAACCCTGTTATTCTGTATTGTGTATATACAAAATTGTTTGCAGGCAAATGTTTCGATCAAGGTATAACTGTTTTTAGAATTTCTACATCAGGGGTGTCAAAATGGATTTTGTTGAGAGCCGGACTAGCATTGTAGTTCTCTGCGGGACGCCTCGTGCAGCACCCTGCTGGCCAAAAGGCATAGCAGGGGTCACGCAATGCTCCCTCTGCCCCATTTTCAGGCTCCCTGGCCTCCAACAGCACCCTGCCAGCCAAAAATGGGCCATGCAGAGCACTGCAGGCCGGTCCTTTGATATTTCCAGCTGTGGGCCTTGAGTTTGACACCCCTGTTCTACATGATATAATCATGACAATTTTCTGCCTACTTACTATTATAAATGATTATCCACAAATGCAAACAGAGAAAAAACAATGAATATGGCAAAACCTGGGACCCTCTTTTTGGTCAATGCCTTCTAACACTTTCTTTTACGGCCATGATAGCCTCTTAACCACCTGTTATAATTCTTTCCATTCTTGTTTTGGAATCCCTCTTCCAAGGTGCAGAAGACTTCTTAGCCTTTCATGTTTGAGATCTCCCCACAGTGATTGACCATCTCCTTGATCTTACTTTACATAGCTGTTTTCAGAGCATGATATGATATTTACTAGATGGCTCCTAGATGTCTACTGGCAGTTCTGAAAAAGCCTCAATTCTAAGCAACCTTATGAGGCCCTATATGTTTTTTAAAAAAATTTTAATCATAAAGAGCATCTTGAGTTCTTCAAGACTTCTTCACTAATTTTGGCAGACACATATATAGGCTCTTATTTATTCATTACCAGCTAAATTTCACTTTTCCTCAAGGTACATAAGGCACGATGTATTCACTCTGAGAGATTCCAGATGGCTAAGAAGAATAAAAACCCAATATAAAAACAATAAAAAAGCAATAACCCCCCACCTTCCTGGTGACAACAATCAAATGAGACATTTGATGGCCTCCATCCTACTGTGGGGTCTCAGGCCCCTTGGCACAAAACCAGGTCTTCAGGACCTTGCAAAAGAATGTCAAAGTGGGGGCCAATCTTATATCCATAGAGATGATATTACGTATGGCGGGAACCACCACAGAGAAGGCCCTTCTTCTTGATCCTGCTAGGTAGGCCTCAGTGGTGGTATGCTACCAGTTTGGCCCAGTTGAGCTGAACAGGTAGTTAAAAAAAGCCTCTGACGACCAGCTGAGAGGAGGAAAAAAAAAAACCCTCCAACGATCAGCTGAGAGGAAAAAGAAGAGAAAAGTGCAAGATCGATCCTCCCATCCCCGCCGTGCTTTTCTTTATCCTCTTAGCTATTTGGCGCTGCAGGCCTCAGCTGGTGTGTGGAAAGCTGCACACGGGCGTTAGGTGCGTGCGTGTGCACAATCATCACCAAACCAAACGGTAGTGGAACAAGTAGGGATCCCACTGCTGGTGGGCCTGCTTAAGAGAAGCGACCCATAGCATTTCCTGCGTCCCCACTCCGATGAGTCAGGTAGAGGTGACTGGGAAAAATTGGACTTCAAATAACCTGGTCCTGAGCCACGTAGGGTTTTGAAGGTGACAACCAACACCTCGAATGGTTCTTCTTGTCCTCATATCAATCCTGTAAACTGGGTTAGCCACTATTGCTCATTAAGATCCATGTCCAAGCGAACCTCCCACGAAATGTAAGAAGCACAAGTTAATTTCTGTTGCCATGCCACAGTCTATGCACCAATTAAGAATTGGACTGTATCTGATGAATTCTAGTTGGACAATGTTTATAACGTATTAGCCTTTAAGATATGAACGAAGAATTTACTGCCTCCAGAAAGATATAAGTTACAGCTGATGGGAGCAGCATATGGAGAACTATTGGTTGCCTACCTTGGAGCTAAGATGTTTTATTATGTTTGTTGCCAAAATTGTGACCCTTCCAGAAATAGCATATTGTATAACTGATATCTGTAGGATTTTTTCAATGTAAAATACTGACCTTCTCATAAGAAAACATAGGGTTTGATTCATACAAAATGTATCTGTCTTTATTATTACCCTATAAAATAGAATACACTCTGGTTATATAAACGGACTGAACACTGTGAATTTTAACAAGTTTTTTTTTTTAATGGTGCATTTATTATATCTTATGTAACGTGGATGGCTTTTCAGGGATTTGCAGTTTGAGCTGGATAATAGTAAAGTTTTGAGAGAAACTTCAGGGATTTTCAACTGTTCTTATTGCTCTGAGTCTCTGGATTCAGCATTCTGACAAAACAAAGTTTGCCTTTATTCCTTGAGATTATTTTAGAAGGCAAGGAACTGGATGGTACACAGAATTTGAAAAGTGATGCCAGGGGGGACGTGAGCGACCTTTATTAGGTATGCATTCTATGTGTCTGAAGATCAACTTAAATGACTGGTGCCACTCAGATCTTTTTAGAGGTCACCTTTGGTAGGTAGACTTTATGAAGAAACATCAAGAGTGCATTTCCTACAAGATGAAAGGATTGGGGAAGGGAGAAAAGTTGGTTGGTTGGTTGGTTGTATTTTTTTTTTATTAGTCTAGCATTAATCATAGAATCCGGAATCAAAGTGTAGAATAGAAGAATACAATCGTGGTAATTAAAAGTTTTACAGTTTCTCGTCCTCATTATTTAGGTAGTGACTAGAAAACAGATTATTAAAATTGATTTTATAGATGTTCTAGGGCTGGGCCACATTACATTTCTTCAACCATTTGTGGGTCACTTCCAAGAACCAGGTGAAAGAGAAATTTAATAAAATTATTTTAAATATAATTAAAATTACATTAAATAAATGTAGTTAACTTGTTTATTACAAATGAAGGTGGATATACGTGTCCCAGGATAATGTTGCAGGATCCAATCTGGGTCGGTCACTGGGATCAGAAGTTTAGTCTTCCGAGCTTTTGGACTCGTGCTGGAGCCCATCTCCAGGGAATTTCTCTCTAGCAGAGTGTGTGCTGTTCTGTGTGTGGCATTTATAGTGTCTGTTGTAAATGGCTTTTTAGATGTTGATTGGGGTATGTTGATGGCTGGCTTTTAAGTCATGAGCTGTTGTTTGCTTCTGCTGCCCAGCCCTCATCTTCTAAGTACTTGATAGGCTGGTAGTAAAATCAGCATTCCTGTTGATTGATAAGGGGCCTGTTTCCCGGCTTCAATCACTTCCCTGGCTGTTTTTGTGCCTGCTCGTCCAACAATCTTGGTAACTGCAAAATGGAATATGTGTCCTTGTTCATTACAGTGTGTAAGGCTACCAATGAGTTCTGGTCTCCTTGTCTGACCACTTACTTGCTTTGTGTTCTTGCAATCTGGTGGTTAGTTTCTTCCCTGTCTGTCCTTCATAGTCACAGAGGGAATCCATACAGGGGATCAGGTAGATTACTTTGGAAGTATCTCCCACCTACAAATGATCTTTACAATGCATAATTTGTTCTCGTATGATGGAGGGAGGGAGGAAAGGAAGGAGGGAGGGAGGGAAGGAAGGAAGGAGGGAAGGAAGGAAGGAAGGAAACCATGCTGGTAGGTTAATTGAGGGGATTGTTCACACAATGATACAGAATGCAGATTTATGGCTTGTGTGATATAATCAGCAGGAGAAGGAAGCAGGCCTCCCTTGTTCTTTTATAACTTTTTTTTTTTTCATTTTTAGATGAACTACGTCACTGAGAAAATTTGTGAC
Source organism: Pseudonaja textilis (assembly GCF_049901715.1). NCBI lineage: Eukaryota > Metazoa > Chordata > Lepidosauria > Squamata > Elapidae > Pseudonaja > Pseudonaja textilis. Next base: position 185,379,715 of record NC_141992.1, on the reverse strand, counting down.
CTGTGAAATAGGAAGAACTTAAATACTAGGCAGGTCTTCATCTAAACTATAGATTAATATTTTTTAGACAAGACCAATGAATTCCACATTCCCTTTTCTCCTTAAGAACAGCCAAGATGAGAAGTTTAGAAGCATATGCTTCTTGATCTAAAAATAGAACTTGGCCTAAAAATAAACCATTGTTTGCTTGATGGTTTTTAGCATAGAAGTAAGCATTCTTTGGGGGCCAATGCTGCATTGTACATTTGTCAACAGTTGAAGCTCAAAAGAAGAGTGAAGCATCCTCACCCACATCAGAAGATCTGGGTTTGAAGAGAGAGTTTGATCATTTATTTTCCCTTTCTTTTTAATGGTGAATAAGCTTATTTTAGGGCGCATTCGCTACATTTTTTTATAATTTGTCCCCTCAAAAAGGGCAGGAAAATATGCATTCAGTTTCTCATAATCACAAGCACAGAAAGCATTATTGAACATAAAAAGGGACTTTAGCGGTTCAGCATGGCCCTGGGATTACATCACCCCCATCTTGCATAGCATATATGAAACGAGGCTAGCATGGTTTGTGAACTATATGCGTTAGCAAGGGTGAGATGCAAATATTTTTACCACTGGTTCTGTGGGAGGGCTAATGGGCATGGCCATGTGACTGGGTGGGCATGGTTTCATCTTTTTTGTGCACCCCCTCTCCCCGCGCTCCTTTTTTGGGGGGGGGTGCTCCTAGGCCTCAGGGAAACCTCCTGGAAGGCCGTTTTTGCTTCCAAGAAGCTAATCTGAGGCCCAGGAAGGCAAAAAATGGAGCACAGGGGAGCGTGCGCAGAAAAAAAAAACTGCACTCCGTTTTTTTGCCCTCAGGGAAGTTTCCTGGGTGAAGCAGTAAGACAGCACAGCTGATCGTTGAAAAAGCTGATTATTGCGGGGGGATAGCATTTTTACTACCGGTTCGCCTGAACTGGGCCGAACTGGTAGAATCTCACCACTGTGCCTTAGTGTGATAATCACAGCGTTGTTTATTGAATAAACATGGTTTAAACAATCATGGTTGAATAGAATATGTGAAGCTTAGCACTGTGTCACCGTAGCTGAATAAGGCCAAACTGATTTATGAACTATTGATGAAAACCAGTCGAGATCACCATTTCAAATTGGCTTGTTTCCTTAAACTAAGAAATACTAATTAAAAGTGTATATGATTACATTTATATTACATGTTGCTGTTCTTACAGAAACAATGCTAATAATAAACCGTATTGGAATGACCATATTTACAGGAATTTACAGGCTGGGGAAAGTCAGCATAAAAATACATGATTATAAAAAGCACCTAAAATGTCAATTCTATTCCATTTCAGAGGAGTTCCCTTTCCCTTAAGTAAGGTTATGCAAATCTGAGGTGCAAATAATTATCATGCATACATACATCAGTTAAGGCCTATTTTTAAACTTTCTTGATTGCAATTCTGTAATTTAATGTTCAAGAAGATGACATTCATTTAGAATAAACTTGCATGGAATTTTAAGATCACTTATGCATGAGGTAATCTTAATTGCGGCATATCAATTAATTGTTCTGATAATTTATTTGATGATATGTATATTAATAATGGCTACGTCACCTTTTTTTAAAAAAAAAACCAAAAAAATACATTTGGACGATAATATTGTTAGGGACTTTAATGGTTGGTCAGGAACAAGGCCCTCATCCTCAGACATTCCCCTTTCTAAGGGGTCTGCTTCTGACAGGGGCTCGCTGTCATGTATTGATCCTGATTCAATCTCTTCCATTTGATCAATTTGATCCATTTCCTCCTCCTCCTCCTCCTCCTCCTCCTCCTCCTCAGTCGGCCCTTGGAGGGGGATCTCCACTTGAAAATGTACCTGGGTATAGTGCTGCTCCGACCTGATCAACGACCTCAGCGATTGGGAATCATGATCGGCGACCACAGGATATTCCCTGGTCATAACTGTGTGTTGAAGACCTGCTCCAATTCCCTGGAGGATTGCCAGCTCCATCCAGGCCTTCATCCTCTCTGGAACTTCCTCTGGAAGAATGTCGTCCTGACGAAGACCAGCAGCCGTCAGAGTGAATGTAGCTTCGGGAGCCCTTCGCATGGTCGGTGTCCCAGATACTTGGGCCTGTTGGCCTTGGGGAGCCAAGCTGCGCCTGGATGAGAGGGAGAGATCTGGGGGAGGAGGAGGGTGGGAAGAGGTAGATGGACCTGGACTGGAGGAGGGGAAGTCCTGTGAGACCTTGTGCGCCTCCCATGTGCACTTATCTATCTGTTTTTGTAAAACTTTATGGCGCCTGATGGCATCCCTTTCTGAAGTTTTAGAATTCCTTTTAGCCTGCTTAGGTTTGTGCTGAGATTTGGCTTTGACCTTCAAGGATGAGGTCTGAGAGCTGCTACTGTCTGCCATTTTGATTAAAGTTGGAATTGCAGTATGCTTGTTATACAATGCAATACTGTGAAGGCGGTTGACACGCCCGGGGGCCAGATCTGAGGACAGACCGGTTGCCCTGATGATGTTTTTATTGCCCCCTTTCCTCCTCCTTTTTTGGTTTTTGAATAATACCTATTTATAATGAGTCGTATCTCAGCAATAATATTTTATTGATATTAAAATATTATACCGAAGAGAAAATTATTATTATTATTGTATTATTATATAAACACACACACACACACACATACACACACACACACACACACACACACACATATATATATATATGGCAGTATGTATATGAATATTAATTAAGTGGCATGATGTTACATGCTGAGAAACCAAACAGCCAAATTGAGAACGCCTAAAGGCCCAGATTGATAAGGTAGAAGCCTTCATCAGCTTCCCTGCACAGGCGGACACAGGCCTAGGTGCTTGCTGTTGTGCCACTGGGTTGATTGGGCTGTGAGGGTTAAGCCAACAATTTAACTGTAAGAATAGCCTTGAATGTAGAAAAAAACCAAGACAAGGGTATAGTGGTCCCCAGTGTTCCTGAAGGGAACCTCTGCTCGGAACAGAGTTACCTCACACAGCACAAAATGGAATACAGGTGCACGGCCACGAGGTCTTGTAAGAAAAGATGGCCTCCCGCCATTAATCTTTTGGCTCGCTCCCCAGCAGCAAACTCCCGCCGTGTGAAGGAATATTCTCCAATGGCTTTTCCTATAAGGCTAAATGGCGGAGAAGGGTGGAAGGCTGTTGCAATGTACTGTTACTGACTGGTACGATAAGTGATGGATGGACAATGGAATGTAGCCATGTGATAAGGTGCTGTGTGAAAAAAGTACTAGCTGGAGAAGCGGAGAAATGAGAGTAATATGGGAGAAACGAAAGTTATGGAGATAAGAGTAACTGGGAGGAGCTGAGAAGTAGGAGCATAAGATATCAGCTATGGCATAGTTTTTGCATTAGCATAATTATGTAGAAAGCTTCTTTGTCCTGCTATGACGTATGCATGTAGCCTAAAAAAGGAGTACCCACCTGCCTGTTTAATAGGTCCATGTGTTATGGGACGATTGCTAAAATTCTTAAAGGGTCGCTTACAAGCACTTGATAGTGAAATCAATAATACTCAAAAAACGGTCAGTTTTCTCACATCTGTTATTGTATCCAAAGATTCTGTTAAACAGCCTCTGCTGGAATGGTCTTCTGACGAAGGGTCAGAGAATGAAATAGATACAAATGCCTCCTATGCTCCCAAAGGAGCCTTATTGGATATGAGTGATGAAGAGTCAGAAGGTGAGTGTTCCTCCTCGTACGAACTGGTGCAGCAGGGTCTTAACAAACCGAAGGGTTTGTTGCCACCCTGTGAATCCATTTCAGAGGAAAAAGGACTTTACCTGGAGACAGCATCACAAAAATAATAAAAAAGGAGGAATTGTAGCTATTCCACCATTAAGCAGACATTGTCAAACACAGATACAGGGATGTTTGCACGTATCTAATGACCTTGTTTTAGCCAACTGCAAAATGTTTCAATATGATCACGAAACACTGACTGTTGTTACTTTCCATCCCAGGACACATTAGCTTAGGATGATAAGCATATAAGCAAAACTTGCAAACTATCATATGCCTTGTTCTTTGTTCTTTGTTTATGAGTTCTTCCATATAAGGTAAAACTCTGCTACCCCCTGTGTGCTCCCCCTCCCATTTGAAATAGAACAATAAATGAGGGTTTGTGCAAAGCACTCGGGGCTCCTCCTGCTGCGGCTGCTGCTGCCTGGGTCATTCCATCTGCCCCGGGTGTGAAGTGCTCCCTCCTATGAAAACAATCGGATGTCTGGTGTCTGTTATTGGTATTCACCCTTGCGAGGGTCCCTCTAAACTTCTTCCCTGCGGGGAATTCCATAGGCAGCGAAAGAACGCAGATGGAACAACGGACTGGTCGCTCGCTGCGACAGAAGGCACTAAGCATTTGAATCCTCCACCCCAAGTGGCGTTCAGAAGAGGAAGGAAAGCAATACAACTCTGTTTGGAGCAAAGAGCTCACGCCGCTGTTCGGGTAAAAAAAACTCTGCGGCAATCTGTCGGAATGGCAGGGGTAGAAAGATCGGTTGTGGGGAGGGGGCGCGGAGCAGTGCTGGAGCCTCCCGCCGCTTTGCAGCGCGAATTGGCACTTCTCTGTAATGCGAGCGATCTCTGTAATGTGAGCCAACGTCGAGAGATCCCAGTGCGATTAGAAGGCTAAAGGACTCTAAAGACAAGCTGATTAACTTTCAAACCTGCTAGCAAGGAAAGAATTTTTCCTGGTTCGGCCAAGGAAGAATCACAAGCACTGCCTATCTCTCACGAGGCTGAGCCAAAACTGGGGAACGCTAGGGAGGAATACTGTGGAGGAGGAGGAGCATCCCACAAATTAAGCCCAGCCTAGACATGCAGAGACTGAAGCACCTCCCACTACTGGATGCTCTGAACAGCTCATGGGAGAACTTAATTGGGGGGGGGGATTCAACTTGAAATTCCTGATATTAGCAAAAAGGAGAGACAAATTCTCTGGATAACTGACCAAAGGGAGGAAGAAGAAAAAGAATGAGGTGGCGAAATGTTGATAATTTGAAAAGGAACATGTTAGAAGAAAGGTTGTAAAATGAGGTAAAACTCACTTAACAACTGTCTCGCTTGGCGACAGAAGTTTTTGGCTCAGTTGGACTCGAGGATTACCCGTAGAAAGAATATCCCGTGAGTGTAAGAAAGAAGGAAGGGGAAAGTTATGGAACACGGGGGAACATGAAAGAAAAAACGATAGGAATTAAAAAGTTTCTTGGAATGTGGCTTGTATAGCTGAGTGAAGTAAACAAGCAGATGAATGAAGAATGGCTGCAGTATTTGGGTTTGCTAGTCTAAAGAAAAGAAGAATTAAGAGTGACATGATAGCAGGATTGCAGTACTTGAGGCTGCCACAAAGAAGAGGAGGTCAAATTATTCTCCAAAGCACCGGAGACCAGGACAAGAAACAATGGATGGAAACTAATCAAAGAGAGAAGCAACCTGAAATTAAGGAGAAACTTCCTAACAGTGAGGACAATTAATCAGTGGAACAGCTTGCCTCCAGAAATCGTGGGCACTCCATCACTGAATGTTTTTAAGAAGAGTCTAGACCAGGGCTGTGAAACTGGATTTCTTTGAGGGCTGGATCAGCATTGTAGTTCTCCACAGGATGGGTGGGGGGACACGGGACGGATGCTTCCTGCAGCACCCTGACAGCAGAGGCTGTGGTGGCCGAAAACCAGCTGCACAGGGCCCACACATGCCCTGCCCCAGCCGCTTGTTTTGGCCAGCAGAGGCACTGCAGGCCGGTCCTTTGATATTTCCAGACCGGCCCAGTGGGCCAGATTTAAGCACCCTGTGGGCTGGATCCAGCCAGCAGGCCTTGAGCTTGACACTCCTGGTCTAGACAGTCACTTTTCTGCAATAGTATAGGTTCTCCTACTTGAGCAGGGGGCTGGACTAGAAGATCTCCAAGGTCCCTTCCAGCTCATTCATTCTAATGTGCAGCTGAAGGAAGTAATTGAAACTGTGAAAGTGGGAATTGTGAATAAGATTTGGGTTGTAGTCAGTAGATGCATTTGTTTCTTGAATTGGAGATTGGTAGAAAAGTAAAGAGGTTTCATTTGTGGTACTGTGGTTGAAAGAGTCAAAGGTTAGTTTTGAAGCTGGTCATTGTGTTGTGCGTGGGGTTTTATAAAAGCTGGCACCTTTTGTATATTATTCATCTAGTTAACAAAATTTAATACAGGAGTACTGTTGTTTGGTTATGATTAAAGCTATGATTAAGAAGAGACTCATTTCTACATAATTACTATGCTAAATGCTAGTTGTCCCTACTGAGGCTCTTGAATGACTTTGGTCTTTTGGGTTTATTTGATTGTCCTATTGTCTTGGCTCATGTTTAGAAGTTGGAGGTTGAGGGCACTTTGTTACAGTTTTGTTCCTAGTTTGAGTGTAGCTTTCAGGCAGTAGAACTGGAGAACTTCTGTTCTCATTTATGGCTTTGGGGCTGGGTGGTAGCAGTCACCCTCATGCCATTTTTAGTATACAGTGGAACCTCAGGTCCCAACCGTAATCTGTTCTAGGACTAAGGTTGCAACCGGATTTGGTCGTGATCAGAAGCACAACCCTCTGTGCATGCGCAGACCAAAAAAAAAGTCGCCAAAGGGGAAATCACCACGGCAGGGAAAATCGCCATGGCGATTTTCGGGTTTGCTTGGTTGCCACCCGAAAATCTTCTTCGTGACCAAAAGCAAAACTCTTCTGAAAATTCTGGTCATCTTCTGATTTGGTCACGAACAGAAGCATTCGTGACCTGAGGTTCCACTGTATTTGTAAAACCATGGAAGTAATACGCTGGATTTCTTTATGTGGATGATAACCAGGTTTACGTCTCTTTTCCATCCCCGCCTTATATACCACATAACCAATTCTTTTCTCGAAGACCAGTGTTGGCGAACCTATGGTATGCGTGCCAGAAGTGGCACACTGAGCCACTTCTGCCAGCATGTGAGAGCTTGCCCGGAAGAGCCTCACTGCGCATGTGCGCATGCCGCTGCCTTACAGCTGATTGTTGTGTAGCTGGCGTGCATGCACAGGAGGTACAAGAGACACACGTGCATGCACAGAGATGCACGGGGGGATCGCGTGTGCATGCGCAGATGGATGTCACATGGGGGTGATCGTGCACACATGGGCAGAGACATGGTGCACAGGGGTGATGCACGCCCATGCACAGATGCATGGCATGCGGCAGGAGAATCGCATGTGCATGCACAGAAGCACAGCGCACTGCGGGGAATTGCACATGCATGTGCAGGGGGCATGGGGGGGCAGCACGCATTGCCTTCTGGGTGCTGGCATGCGAGCGCATGAACGCACACTAATTAGTCTGGATGAGGTATAACAAACTGAAAATGGAATCTTAAAAAAAAAACCTAATGGTTTGGTGAATTAGGAAAGCTCACCGTTTGAAGGAGTCTTTCTCATTCCAGAGGAATCTGTTCTGTGAGATAAAATACAGAATTTGGGACTGAACCACCCCTGTAGATAATGGGGCTAGGTTCAAAAGCAACCTGGAACTAAGGAGAAATTTCCTGACAGTGATTTCCTGGTTTCAGCATGGTAACATCTTCTTACTGTTTATTGTGAAGCCTTCTGTTTGTCCAATGCACTGAAATCTCTGGGTGCCTTAAAGATTCCTTATTTATAGTTTTTTTAAAAATTCAGTGTATTTATAATTTATTAATTACTTATTAAGTTTTTAGCCAGTACAATTTTGGACACAGTGCATTTTTTTAAAAAAAAATAGAATAAAACTCTGCTATTAGTTCAGAAAGCAGGAAAGTAATGTCAGATGGATAAAAATTATGTTCATCCATTCTTGGTGTGAAGAAATCCCCATGAAACTAAGGATTTAAAAGTGTGTGTGTGTGTGTGTGTGTGTGTGTGTGTGTGTTTTAATGCAACAAAATAATTGTATGGGCACAGGTGAATCTACTCAGTAAGGGCATTTCATAAAGGAGACCCAAAAGCTGCTTTCCGCAAGTATGTTTATAATAATTGTAAAACCGAAAGAACAAGATCATCAACTATGAAAAATGCCATCTGGGTAGAAATGAACATTGAAGGCCAACTTTTATGCAAAGCATTAGAAAAAATGACCTTGAATTTTGAAAGCCTTAAAAATCTTACAATTGAAACTCCGTGCCAAAGCATATGTTGTGCAGGATTGTTCCTCACATCTTCTTCCAACATGTGGCTCAGATTAGTAGATTTTGCCAACACAAATATGCAAGTCCAATTTTGATTATTCCTTTGCATCAGTAGTCACTCACAAGAAGAAGCCATTGTTAAACAGTATCTCTGTATATTTTCTCTCCATATGGACACATGCATGCACAAAACAGAATTCTGGATTGCTTATTAACAAAACATTAAAACACAATTGCAGACCACAAGCCAACCCAATAAAGCGACCCAGCTGCAATATTTGAAACGAAATCCGTCAGTAATTAATTCGGCAAGCAGCACCAATATTAGTTAAACCAGTATTAAAAATGAAAGAAATTCGAACGGCTTAAGGCAGGGGGTGTCCAACCTTGGCAACTTTTAAGATTGTGGACTTCAATTGCCAGAATTTCATGGTTTAAAGTTGCTACAGTTAGACATCCCTGGATTTCATAAGATCTCTCAAGGAAAGGATATCAGATAATCAGAGTTGGAAGGGACCTTGTAGGTCACCCCTTGATTTTTTGATTCTTCCCCAACTAAGGAAAAGGAACTATAGTTGGTTTAAAATAGCTAGATTAGGTATTCAGGTAGAAATCACTGAAGCTATTTTTTGTTATGTGTCTTGAGAGCACCAGGTTGCAGAAGATTACAGGTAGACTTTTGACTTACAACCAGTTGCTTATCAATCATTTGAAGTTACAATGGCTGTCCAAAATCTATTTTTGTTGATTTACTTCCTCAGTCACGTATTATATTTTGGATGTTTGGCAGCCGGCTCACCCGAGGGCCATTTGTAGCATCTTGTGATCGCATGATCTTGATTTATGCCTTTTTTTGTAGGTTTCTAACATGAATTTCCAGCACACCCATTGGGGAAAAATTGATTTACTTAATGATCACGATGTTTGTGGCTGCTGCAAAAAGTGTCATAAAATTTGATCCAATCAGGTGATTTTTCAACTTAGGACCATAATGACTTACTGTTGTTATTCCAGGCTCAATTATGGTCGTAAGTCAAGAACTACCTGTAGTTAAAACTGTTTACCACTTTAGTGAAAATGTTCCTTACCCACAACTCATTGCTGCTTAGTTGCATATCAACATTTTCATTCAGCCTGGAACATACCTAGTATAATCCCTCGTACAGTTCAGAAACATTTTTCCCAGCTGTCTTGAGTATTTACTGGAATAACTAAGAGGCCTGGGGTGTGATTTGAGATCATATCCAAAAGAATGAACAAATCCCCCAAATATTTAAAATATAAACCAGATGCCATCTGATAATTATCCTGCACTTGATACCTCAAGCAGTCTATAACAAATAAGCCAAGTATTCAAACAGGAGGAGAAATCTCCGCAGTTAAAGGTTGTGCGACTTTGAACTGCTTTGGTTGTGACACCTGTAGAAATTAAGGCTGTTCTGTGGAATTATTAGATGAAAACTCCTTTTTAGTTAGTGGGGCTGAGATTAAAGAGTTTGGCCATGCTGGATGGAAATCCCGAGCCTGGGGAATCTTCATTATTTTAAAGGAATATCTAGTTGGAGAAGAGTGCTGCAGAATTACAAAAGCGTATTTCAGCAGTTGTTAACATTAAATAAAAATGTAATTTTGCTATTTTGGAGTTGGGTGGGTGATTTCATTTCTCACAAATGAGCCTAAGTAGCAAATGATTCTACAGAGGGACATGTAACAGAAAACTGAACAATTTCCAGAAGGCATATGAAACTTTTCATTAATCTATTTACCTATCATTCTATATGCAAGCCATGTTTAATTATCAGTTAAGAAATGTTCTGGCACCTTAGATAAGGCTAGAGAAAATGCAGTTTTAGTATAATTTCTTTATTATAAGTATTTTTTAAAAACCAATTTGGTTTGACTTTTGGACCAGGATCAGTGGAATTTGGCAACAAAATTGGCAATAATAGAATTTCCTTTTTGGCATTTCACCGTGCCTAAATTAGGTCACAGTAGCTTGTTCAGTGAACTCTCATTTTAAAAAGCTTTTGTTCTTGGAAAAAATAAGCATTTTATCTGATCGTACTGTATTATGTTTACTGGTTAATTGTCTTACTAAGTATTGGCATGAAAGGAGACCAAGAAGAGTGTAATAAATCAATTTCCAATGGCTAATAGATGGCAAGGACCATTATTCTATATTTAATTATTTCTTTTTAGCAGAATAAACAGATACATTCGCCTATACCAGGAATGTCAAACTCAGTTTCATTGAGGGCCACATCAGGATTGCGTTTGACCTCAGGGGTGTGTGTGTGTGTGTGTGTGTGTGTGTGTGTGTGGCCAGCTCGACATCACTCATGTCAGCGCCAGTGGTGGCCTGAATACTCTGCCAGCGAAAATGGGCTCCCAAGATCCGTTTTTGGCTGCAACGGCCTCCTGCAACCCTCTGCCAGCTCAGGAGGGCCACTCGCGGAGGCACTGTGTGCCGGTCCTTTGCTGTTTCCAGGGTGGCCTCAAGGGCCAGATCTAAGCACCCCGTGGGTCAGATGCAACCCTCAGGCCTTGAGATTGACACCCCTGCCCTATACAGTGGAACCTCGGGTCACGACCGTAATTCATTCTGTAACTTTGGTCGCAACACAATTTGGTCATGACTGGAAGTAAGACTGACTGCACTTGTGCCTACAAAAGAAAAATGGTGCAGAAGGGGAAATCGGCACAGAAAGGGAATAGGCCGCGGCCAGGTTTGATCGTCACCCGATTTTTGAATCGTGACCCGATTCAAAAATGTTGTGGCTTTTTTGGTCAGAACCCGATTTGGCTGTGGTCAGAAGCGTTCGTGACCAGAGGTTCCACTGTACTGTTAGATCACGTCATGGCAAAATAAGAACCATGTGTCCAGAGAAGTGATAACACGGGAGTAAAAACATGTTAAAGTTCTCATGTATCAGGCTGTTACGTGATTTTGGCAAGCTCTTCAGATAATACCTAAGAGGCAGGAAGAAAGGAGGGCAGATAATAAATCATTCTTAACGTATCTTTTCAGTAATTCTGAAATATTGCTGAATAAACCCTATTCCTAATCCTGATAATTGTGTGAAAGGGTTTAATCATGATGAACTATTTTGAACCCTACTCATCCTTCCCCGTTCCCCTTTTCCTTGTGTGTGTGTGTGTGTGTGTGTGTGCGTGTGTGTGCGCAGCCTTTGCACCAACCCCACACGGACACGAAAAAGCATTTCACAAAACTAGAATGTGTAAAAGCCAGCCATAGATACCAAGTGGGACACAATATTTTTACACAATTTATCCAGTCTTTTGCATCATTTCTTGAATGAAAATTGCCCCCAATCTGGCCTCGTATGTTTTTGCATCTTCCAATTAACTTGCTCGTCCTTTTTCTAGGGGTGGCCAGAGCAATCAGAATAAGGAAGGATCTTGGTTTGGCCATGACTTAGAGCCATAAACTTAGACTCACGATGTTCCTCAGACATTGCTTGGTTCACAGCCCAGGGCCAAACTTCACCAGGTCTTCCTATTCATCTCCTCAACCTTTCAGTCAACTCTCAGCAGAGAAAGGGTACTACACCAATTCCAGTTCCCTCCAATCCCAATTGCATTTGTCATTGGCATCGCTGTTGTTGTTAGGGACCAACAACGGCTTGTATTGTGCTCTCTGGAGGATTTTATATACCTTGGCAAATGCCCAGATCTGATAGTGAAATAGGACGGCTTTGTAGAGCATATTTGGCTCAGGAAGAGATTAGAAGTGAAAACCTAGGCTCTAGTTTCTTTTCATTTTCCTCTTTGCAATAATTCTCCCACTATTGCCTCCTTCCGTGCCACCAGGGTCAAAGGTATATATTATAGTCCATTTCCTGCTGCGTGGGAAGTATCAACATCCTGTGTTCACGGCTGCCTCTGCTAATCAGCGTCAACCGTGGAAATTACCTTGCTTTCATGGACTTTGATTACAAAGGAAAGTTTTGCAAGGCTTGGGCCACTGAGGTCTATATTTGACATGCTTTACTTCTGCCCTGCGATTTCCTTTGCTTCAGACGCTTGGCAAACCGACTCATATTTATGACGGTTGCAGTGCCCCAGGGCCACGTGATCATTTTTTATAACCTTGTGGCCAGCAAAATCAATGGGGAAGGCAGATTCACTTAACAACTGTGGCAAAAATGGTTGTAAAAAGAGGTAGAAGTCACTTCACAGAAATTTTGGACTCCATTGTTGCAGTCATGAGTCAAGGACTACCTGTAGTAGCCTCATCTTCATTGTATGTATTTAAGCAGAGGCTAGGCACCCCTCAGTCAGGGGTGCTCTAATTTGAATTCCTGTACTAAGCAGGGAGGTTGGACTTAATGGCCTCTGTGGCCCCTTCTGACTCTGATTCTGTATATCTTAAAACATTCTTTTTGAAGTGGGTTAATGGCTACGAGGAAGGAGAAATTACTTTTTCCTTGAAAAGCAGCCTCCCGTTATGAAATCCAAAAGCACTTCAATTAAATTCCAACCTGCTTGAATACCTGCTGGTACTCCAAATACCTGTTGGAGCCTGCCAATAAGAGATAATTTGTTTACTAAACAGGGACTCTAATTAAAATAGCTGTTCTCAGTTCATGATAAAAAATAGTTCTTCAAAAAAAAAAGTCCATTTAATTACCGGTCATCCAAATAGTAAACAATTCATTTTTAAGCCGTTCAGCCAAATCTTCATTAAACAGTCTTGTTAACATAAGAAATTAAAAGGCCATCTGTTTGATTTAATTATTTAATTTAAGTTTTACTTTGTGTGTATACACACACACACACACACACTTACTTTATTACGCCTCCTATCTCCCCTACAAAGTGACTTTGGGTTGCTTACAAGTTATAAAATAAGTAAGAGTAATGAAAGAATAAAAAGGTAAAAGTTCCCCTCGCATGTACGTGCCAATCGTTTCCCGCTCTAGGGGGCGATACTCATCTCTGTTACAAAGCCAAAGAGCCAGTGCTGTCCAAAGATGTCTCTGTGGTCATGTAGCTAGCATGACTAAATGCCAAAGGCGCTAACCTTCCCACCAAAGTGGTCCCTATTTTTCTACTTCCATGTTTACATGCTTTCAAACTGTTAGGTTCACAGAAGCTGGGACAAGTAACAGGAGCTCACTCCATTACATGGTGCTAGGGATTCGAACCATCGAAGTGCCAACCTTTCTGATCGACAAGCTCAGCCTATTAACCACTGAGCCACCGTGTCCCTTAATGAAAGCATTGTTGTTGTTAGTTGTGAAGTTGTGTCTGACCCACTGCGACCTTATGAAGGAAAGCATATTAATATTAATATTAAGCATATTAACACTTAAAAGTACAGGTCGAACATTGAAAACTGTACTAAAACCGAAACTAAGAGAACTAAGAGAGGGATGGGACAGGGATGACGTCTTCTTACCCCATCAGCCACCTCCAGTGATGAGTGTGTCGTTGTCCCCCTTGAGGACCCAGGCCAAGCGCAAAGCCAGAAGGCCAAAAGGGAGGGGGCAGTTCTCACTTCTGACAGAAGACTTATTTCACAGGGATGGAGCCACAGCAGAAAAGGCTCTTCTCCTTGAACCCACCTGCTGGAATTCCTTAGCAGACAGGATCCGTGGCAGGACTCTTTCACTGGCACAAGTGGGGCGAGCTTCCCCATTGGGGAGAGACGGCACCTCAGACACCCTGGGCCCGTGTGTTGTAGGGCTTCATTGCTTCAGTAGCAATGAAAATAATATTACAACATTATACGAGCCATGGTGATTCAGTGGTTAGAGTGCAGTACTGCCGGCTATTTCTGCTGACTGCCGGCTGCCTGCAATTTGGCAGTTTGAATCTCACCAGGCTCAAAGTTGACTCATCCTTCCATCCTTCCAAGGTGGGTAAAATGAGTACTGAGATTGTTGGGGGTAAGAGGCTGACTCTGTAAACCACTTAGAGAGAGCTGTAAAAGCACTGTGAAGCAGTATATAAGTCCAAGTGCGATTGCTATTGCTGTATTGGACCATTTATACTGATTTTTTTCCCCTCATTTGACAAATAACAGGTAACTTTCCAATCTGGATAAAACAGTCCATATATAAGTACAGTAGGTGGGGATCATAATCTGCCAAAAGAGCTCCTTTGCGTCCCATCATTAAACTGGACTCCAGAATAGCTGTTCAATTCTCCTTGTTACACATCTCAGGACCTTCTTGGTAATGGCCTCCCCTTGGCAAAAAACCTTCTTCGGGAAGCTAATTTGGCTGCATTTAAAACCAGAGAGTTGAAAAGGCATTTGGAAGCCATGTAATGAAATTTTCTGGGTTTTTGTTTTCCTTCTTCCAGACTGTATTGAAGATGCAGCTTCAAAAACTCTTTTGTTTCAGAGTTGTTGTTTTTGAAAGTGTTATATCTTTTATATCCTCAGGGAGGAGAACATATAGGGCTGAATGGAAGAGTGCTTTTAGAAATAAATTTAAGATGAATCCCTGAGGAATTGGGAGAAGCCACAAGCTACAAGGTCTTAGCGCTTGCCTGCACAATAGTTGACTCTCTTGGTTTGGGGACAAACTAAAGCAGGGATCCTCAAACTTTTTAAACAGGGGGCCAGTTCATGGTCCCTCGGACTGTTTGGGGGGGGGGGGGCAGACTGGCTGGGCAGCTGTGGCTAAGTGGTCATGTGACTGGGTGGGCGTGGCCAATTTAGCAGTCCATTAAACAACACACACAAATTAAACTTTAATTTGTTATGCTCCTGGGGGTGGAAAGCAGATTAGTGAAGGGATGTGGCTGTCTTGGGGTGGGGTGTTTCTGTGTGTGTGTCTTTCTCTGCCTGCCTCCCTCTTTCTCTTGAGACCGGGTAGGCCAAAAATGGCCTCCACGTGTCCCAGTTTTGGTTTCCTCTGCCTCCAGAAGGCAGGGGTGGGTTGGTGGGGGGATGTGGGCAGCGCAACCTCATGGTCCTGTGTGGGCTGGATTAAAGGCTTTGGAAGGCCATATCTGGCCCACAGGCCGTAGCTTGAGGACACCTGAACTAAAGTTTCTAAAGAAATCCCTCATCTCACGACCAGCAAGGAGGCAGGATAGAATTGGGAAAGGTCACTTTGAAAGAAGGAAAGTTTGGGTCTTTTTCCTATCCTCAGAAATGGATTGGCCAACCAAGGCAGCCAGCAGGGAAGGGACAATGGCTTATGAAAGAAAACCTGCTAGACCCGTGATGGCGAATCTATGGCACGTGTGCCACAAGTGGCTTGTAGAGCCATTTGTGTGGGCATGCATACCTGCGCATGTGTGCGCCTCCCAGCTGATTTTTGGACCGTTTGAGGCTTTTTTTTCGGCCTCCCAGAGGCTCGAGGGAAGCCTCTGCAGCCTTTGGAGGCTGAAAAACAGGCCCGTTTCGTTACTTCCAGTATTTCTGGAAAAAATGGAAGTGACGAAACAGGTCTGTTTTTCGGCCTCCAAGGGCAGCAGAGGCTTTCCTCAAGCCCCCGAGAGGGCAAAAATGGCCTCCCCCAGGCTCCAGAAGCCATCCGGAAGCTGAAAACAAGCACTTCCGGTATTTCCAGAAGGCCCATTTTTCGGCCTCCCGAGGCTGCAGAGACTTCCCTCGAGCCTCTGGGAGGCCGAAAAAGGCCTCAAACGGGCCAAAAATCATCTGGGAGACGTACACATGACAGTGCAGGTAAGGGGTGTATTTGTGTCTGTGTGTGTGTGTGGTGTGCTCATGCACAGGGGGCACAGGGCGCATTGCATTGTGGGTGCCAGCACGCCGGGGCTTTCAGCACACCACAAGAAAAAGGTTCGACATCACAACATGAATAAAACCTAAACAACCAGGGGGGAAAGCACTTCCTTGCATAGTTGAAACTGACAGAGTGGCTACAAAAAAAAAAAAGGATTGGATGAATTCATGAAAGCCAGGCCTGTCTGTTCAATCTGGAAGCCTCAATATTTTCTGCCGATTGAGGAAGGCCTGCCTCCAAATACCAGGGAACACCAGGGGAAAGATATACAGTATTCATTTCACACCAGTGACTCATAGCATCTTCTAATCTCATCCAACCATGGCTGAGCCAAAATTGCAGTAATGAGGACAAGCTTTACATCATTTCAATGATAGCAGGAAGATGTTGTACAGAGGTCATAAATCAGGAGCGGAGAAATGTTCCGTGTCTCAGTATCCGGCTTTAAAAGCATCTGCCCCAAGGCCAGGAACGTTTCGTTGCCTTGCTGTGGGAAACAAAAGTTTGAACGCAGGTGGGCCTTGCTGTGGCCCAGCGCGGGCTGGTCTTAGGTTTTGGCATTGTGGTATTTTGGCATGAGAAAAGCAGCCTTCCCCTGAATCCTTTCCTTGCGCCTCTTTCATTGGAAATCTTGCTTTGTTTTATCCAGGTGCTGGGAGAGAATGAGAAACCTTGGAAAGCTGTTTTGGTTGCCTTGACAGAGAAGGATCTCTTGATATTTGAAAGCATGCCACGCATCAAGGAAGCTTGGTTTAGTCCACTGCATTCCTACCCTCTCTTAGCTACCAGGTACGTTCTTTTTTTAGCCCAGAATATATATCAGAAGTGATATTCAGCAGGTTCTAACCAGTTCTGGAGAACCAGTAGCAGAAATTTTGAGTAATTTGGAGAACCGGCAAATACCACCTCTGACTGGCCCCTCCCCCATCTATTCTCTGCCTCCCGAGTCCCAGCTGATCGGCAGGGTCTTCTTTGGTTGCCCTGCACAGGAGAACAGAGCTGGAAAGCAGGTTAGTGGGGTGGGGAAGGAATGGGATTTTGCAGTAACCTTCCCCCAGGAGTGGGGTGGGAATGGAGATTTTACAGTCTTTCCCCTGCCACGCCCACCAAGCCATACCCACAGAACCAGTAGTAAAAAGATATTGAATCCCACCACTGATAGATAGATAGATAGATAGATAGATAGATAGATAGATAGATAGATAGATAGATAGATATAAACCACACACACACACACACACACACACACACACACACACACACACACACACACATATATATATATATATATATATATATATATATATATATATATATATATCTCAGTGGTGGGATTCTCTCTCTCTCTCTATATATATATATATGTATGTATGTATGTATGTATGTATATATATATATATATATATATATATATATATATATATATATATATATATAGAGAGAGAGAGAGAGAGAGAGAGAGAGAGAGAGACATACATATAAATCATGTTTTTAAATTACTTATTTTCCCGGTTTTTCACCTCCCATTTTAGCCAGAGGGGCTTATGCAGTTCTGTAATAAAACAGATTCTCCCCTCTAGCTACAATTAAAAAGGTACAAGTCAAACAATAACTGGAAAGAGAGAGGTGAGAAACAACAAACTATGTGTTCCCATAATAGGAAATAGTGTAGTATTATTATATTAACAGGTTTCTATGTAGCTAGTCCTCAATTGAGGACTGGTTGTTGAGCGGCCTTTCAAAGTTGCAATGGGCCCCACAAAAACTATCCCAAAGGTGCTTTTTCCAAAAAGCATCTGAAACTTCTTGGTTTATTGTTCGAAAACATTTCACATCTCATCCAAGATGCTTCTTCAGTTCTTCAGTTGAGAAGCAAAATGTTTTTTTTTAAAAAAAAAAAAAACCAGGAAAATCCAGTTGCCTTTTGGAACAAACACCTTTGGGACAACAATGGATGATTGAGAATCTCCATAAATATTTACCCACAAAAGTTACTTATATTCCAGTTCCGAAGTTCCGACGTCCACTCTGTCTCCCCTACACCATTGTCATGGGACCATATTTTGGGGGCTCAACAGTCAGCCAGAATTTATGATGCTTAGCAGCACCTCGCAGTCATGTGACTGTGATCTACAATGTTCCTTATGGAAATTGTTTTTACTTCCCGTTCTTGGAAAAAGCACCCTATAGAGCAGTGGTTCCCAAACTTTTTCAGTCCACCGCCCCCTTTGTGCTACAAACTCAACCTCGGTGCCCCCCACCCAGGGGTGGGATTTAAATTTCTGTGGGCATGGCCTAATTTGAGGGCATGGCTTGCTGGTCATGTGACTGGCGTGGCTTGCTGGCTGGGCATGGCTTGCTGATCACCTGACCGGATAGGTGTGGTTTGGTGGTCATGTGACTGGGTGGGCATGGCCAGGTGACCGGCAAACTGAATACAAGTGGTTCTCACTTAATGGCTGGTTGTTTAGCAAGTGTTCTAATTTATGACTGGCCTCCCCAGAGCTACTTGACCTGTTTTTGGAGTTTTGACAGCCATGCACACACACACACACACACACACACACACACACACACACACTCCCTTCTAACCCTGCTCGAGCAGGTCATTGGACTAGAATCGGCAAAGCAACTCTCATTAGACTCTAGTAGTGAATAAAATCTAATCAGAGGTGCTTTGCTGATTCTTGTTGATTTGTTTTATTTTTATTTCTTTATTTTATGTTGCTGAATTGCCTTGACATGTGTGTCCCTTCTTGTGCACACCCCAGAAGCTTTTGTGATTCTTTGCAGCAAAAATTACCAACCTCTGGCTTTGCTCGACTTTTCAAACGTGCCGCCACTGCCGTGTTTTAGGTGCCAGCCTCGCAGGTCCACCCCATTGAGCCCACTGCACCGGAAGGACCTGCCCAAGCAAGTCCGAGTGAAGCAGTGCACCAAGTCAATGGGGTGAGCCTGGGAGAGAGAAAAGAAAGAGAGAGAGAAAGAGAGAAGGAAGAAAAGAAAGAGAAAGGGGAAAGAAAAAGGGACAGATGAAGAAAGGGTGAGGGGTGGAAGGAAGGGACAGAAAGAAAAAGAAATAAAGAAGGAGGTAGGGAGGAAGGAGAAAGATAATGAGATATCTATCCTAGTCCAATCACATGCTCCAGCAGGGTTAGAAGGGAGTGTGTGTGCGTGTTCTCCTTGTAATTTACCAGTACATTTACCGGTACTTCTTCAGAATTGGCACTTTAAAACATTGGGGAAAAGTAATTTTTTAGGGTGAAGATCTGGTCCAGTGGATCCTGTTTAAAGCCTCAACAAAATGTGAGAGCTTCCTGATACTCTTGGCCATGTTTCGTCCACTAAACCTTTAATAGAAGCCAAAGATGTTTCAATGTGGAAAAGGGCCTTACTCTAAACTAGGCCTCATTTCAATCTGATGCATCAGGTCTCCCCGTCTCTCTCTCTCTCTCTCCCTCCCACCCAGACTGGCTTTGCTCTACTTTCCCAATGTGCCTGCGGGGCCGGTGCTTTGAACATGGATGGATGGATAGAGAGAGACAAAGAGGTAGGTAGGTAGGTAGGTAGGTAGGTAGATATATTGGTAGGCAGGCAGGCAGGCAGGCAAGTAAGCACGCAGGAAGACACAGACAGACCTTTTGGATGTATGGATGGATGGATAGACAGACAGAACACAACAGTGACGGCACTTTGGGAAAGTAAAGCAAAGCCACTGTCACCGTATTCGAGACGCCGACTCCAGAGCGGTGCAACAGTCAATGGGATGAGCCTGCAGTGCCGGCGCCTCGAACCGCCCCCCTGCTGCCTGTTAGTGCCCTTCTGCCAGCCCCTTGGGGGCGCTAAGAGGTGGCAGGGGGCATTTGAGACACCGGCACCGCCGGCTCACCCCATTGACTGTTGCACCGGAGTGGTGCAAGGGGCTCAATGGGGTGAGCCTGTGGAGCCGGCACGTCGAACGCAGTGGCAGCCCATTGCAAAAGTAGAGTAAAGCTGCCTGCCCTGGGCTTCCTCAACCTTGCCCTGCTCCAGGAAGGAGGGAACAGCACCACCCTCTACGACATGAGTGCCCCGAAAGGGGGGGCAGCTTGGGAGGCTGATCCCTGGTGGGAGGGGCACCCTGCTGTCAGGCAGGGCAACTACAAAGAGGGGCAGGCTTAGCTGAGCAGGATCCTGGATATTGGGCTTGTGGTCAAAGCCTCCCTTCCTCTGACTCCCGCGAGGTCAGGGGTCTGCAACCTTAAACAAAGAGCCATTTGGACCTGTTTCCCACAGAAAACAAAACACCGGGAACCCGAAGACATGGGTGGGTGTGGCAACTCAATGTCACTCCCACTGAGTCACATGACCCCCCCCCAGGTTTTGTGGTTTTCTGTGTTTTCT
Source organism: Pseudonaja textilis (assembly GCF_049901715.1). Lineage (NCBI taxonomy): Eukaryota > Metazoa > Chordata > Lepidosauria > Squamata > Elapidae > Pseudonaja > Pseudonaja textilis. The sequence goes on along the minus strand of NC_141992.1, from coordinate 185,359,398 downwards.
ATGGGGAACAGGTTGCGAGCTCTCTCTCTCTGTCTCCCTCTCTCTCCCTTTCCATCCATTCCTCCTTCTCATCTCTCTTTCTTTCTCTCTCCCTCTCCTTCTCTCTCTCTCCTCTAACTCTTTCTCTTTCTCTCTCTCTATGCCTCTTCCTCCCTCCTTCTCCCCCACTCCCACCTTCCCAACTCCCACACCCAGGGAATAACTGTAAGGAAATTTGGCCACGTTCTTTTTGTCTCTGGGAAGATACAAAAATAAACCTTGCATTCCAAAAGGAGTGACAGTCAGGCTGTTACCTCACAGTGCTACGAGGTTGCTGCCTTAGATCGCTGCTCAATCCTCGCAAAACTGGGCAAAGACAGAGAGAGGGGAGCAGACAGAGCTGAACTGAGCCGAGTCTTCCTCCCTCCCTTTGTATCTCTCTCTCTCTCTCTGTGTGTATCTCGCTCTCTCACACTCCCTGTCTGTGTCTCTCCTCACTCTCTCGGAAAGCCCTGCGTGCTCTCCTTGGGACTCTTCGCTGTCCCCTTTCCTTTCTTCCTTTTGGAAATCTGGGCTGGCTGAAGAACGAGAGGAGGAGGAGGGGAAAGAGGGAAGCCTCCACTGCGGCTTCCGCTCGTTCCTCAGGTAGCCCGGATTTCCAAAAGGAAGGAAGAAAAAGGGATAGCAAAGAGCCCCGAGTAGAGCATGCAGGACTTTCCGAGAGAGTGAGAAGCTTCTTTTCTTTCTCCTTGGCGAGTTTTTTGAAATCCAGGTTGGCTGAGGAATGAGCGCAAGCTGTGGCGGAGGCTTCCTTCCTCCCTCTCTCGTGTACACCCTCCAGGCCCCACCACAGCCGGCTCCATGGCTGTTTGCTGCTCTTGCATCACCTGTGCAGCGCACTCAAATTTAGTGCACTTTACTCCATCCTCTCCTCCTCCTCCTGGAGCCCGTTACAATGCGGTGCATCGGAGCTGCCGCATTCAAGATGCCAACTCCAGAGCGGTGCAGCAGTCAATAGGGTGACCCTGCAGGGCCTCAAACGCCCCCCCTTGCCTCTTAGTGCACCCCTGCCAGCCCCCTTGCCTCTTAGCACCCCCCTAAGGTATCCCACCGCCCCCCACAGGGGGCGGTACCACCCACTTTGGGAACCACTGCTATAGAGAACAATGGGTTCACTTAACCACCATTGGAAGAAAAGATCCTAAAATTTCAGACTCCTTTAGGGACTATAAATACCGCAGATAGTCAAGGACTGTCTTTGACTTTCCATATCAAAGGTTCTTCCCATCCATCCATCCAAAACACGTACAGAATTTTAGCCCCTTGCCCTGTGTAGGGCCTTCAATGGATAGTTTTCATAATTCATAGCTATATATATTACCCTCTCCATTTGGCCGTCTGAGAAGATACCCAGAATTGTGCTACTGAAACCTGGAAGCTGCCGATGTGCCAGAAAGCATCCACATAGCAAGGCCTCTGATGGGAGGGGTGTAGAACACCAGTTTATCATTGGATCACCCTTGAGGTCATCTAACTGATAAGACCAAAGCAGTGATTTGAAGTTGTAACCTTGAGGAAACATCTCTTAGCCTCTTTGGAGACACATGTGTTAAGCCCAAAGCACCCTTTAGAGCGGGAATCTCCAAACTTGGCAACTTTAAGACTTGTGGGCCTCAACTCTCCATTCTGGCTGGGAAATTCTAGAATTTGAAATCCATAAATATTAAAAGTTGCCAAGTCTAGTGACCGCCCCCCCTACAATAAAGCATGGACCGTCAATTGAAGGTTCAGGCATTTGATCCGCTTCTCCTGCTCATCGCAGGAGAAGAGAGAAGATCTCATGTTACCAGCTAAAGCTGGCCAATGTCGTGTTAACTGTTGAGCTTGTCACTAGGCTAAGGAAAAGGTTTCTCACATACCTGAGGAGAACAAATGGAGATGAATGACTTGTTGAAGGGTCAGCCTCCCAACATAATATTCTCATGATACAAGAATGAGAAACTTAATTACTGCAGGGTGGAGGTGGTGCAATCAGCCATCATGGTTTCCATACATGATTTTGGATTTAAAAACCAGCTTCTTGGCTTGAAATCATGCAATCAGCTGAAACTTTGACCTCCCCCCCCCCAATCCTAATGCATGTTTAATTAGACTGCAGTTTTTATTATTTTGAATTCCCAGTACCTGTCAGGCACACTTTGCCTGACTCTGGATTTGTTTTGTTCTGGAAACCACAAGAGAAACCTGATAAATTTTGCAACCTCTGAACAACCCCACAGGCTAGCGAAATGTCTGTGGTGTCCAGTTCCCTGTTTCTATAGACAGGAAGGTTATCTTAGGACAACTACTTAGAAAAAGAACAACTAAGTTGCCACAAGCAGCACGCACCTGTCTTAAGTCAGAGGAGGCTGGAAATATACATCACGAGACACAGTTTCCTCAGATTCATCCCGCCAACATGCTGTGTATTGTCATAATCAGTTACATCAGAATCCCAATATTCAGTTATTTTAGATACAGCTGGTCCTTGACTTAAGGATCACAAGTGAGCCTACATTTTTTGGTGCTAAGCAAGGCAATTGTTAAGTGAGTTTTGCCCTGTTTTACAGTCCTTTTTTGCCACAGTTGTTAAGGTTTAACAGTTCAATGACTGCAGTTGTCAAGTGAACCACACAGTCATTAAACAAATCTCGCTTCGACTTTGCTTGTTGGAAACCAGCTGGGAGGGTTACAAGTGGTGATCACACGACCCAAGAACTGTGCAACTGGCATAAATCCATGCCGGTTGCCAAGTGCCTGAATTTTGATCACATGATGCTACGACGATTGTAGGTGTGAAAACTTGTCATAATTCACTTTTATCCAGGGCTGTTGTAACTTTGAACAGCCACCAAACAAGTGGTTGTTAGTTCAGGGTTACCTGTAACCTACATGGATCTTCCAGGTCCTGTTTTATGACCATTTTTAGACATGTAATTTGGTTCACAAATCTTTCCCATAGAGCCAAGGTTGGGCATCTAAGTTTGTTTCCCTTTTTCCCGCTTTTTTCTTTCCGTGTGTGTATACCTCATGATGTTCCTGACTATCTTGTCTGCTCTAAATATAAATATTAGATTTATATTTACATAAATAAATATTTATTTTTATAAAACTACAAGTTTGTGTCAGTGCCTCTGACTCCTTGTGGACAGCTGCCATGCAGTTCCCTGACTTTCTTTGCCTTGGGAATGGAACTAGTTTTGGGCCAGTCACTTTCTCTCAGCCGTAGGAAGAAAGCAATGGCAAAAACAATTCCAAAATGTTGTCAAGAAAACTCAGGGACTTGTCTAGGCCAGGGGTGTCAAACTCGATTTCATTGAGGGCTGCATTAGGATTGTGTTTTATCTTCCGGGGGGGGCCGTTATGGTCAGGGGGCATGGCCAGCACAATGTCACTCGTTGAGGCTCCGTTTTCAGTCACAATGGCCTCCTGCAGCCGTCTGCCAGCACAAACAGAGCTGGGGGCCCACCCAATCTCCGTTTTCAGCCACAATGGTCTCCTGTAGCCCGCTACCAGCAAAAATGGAGGCCAGAGAGGTCACACATGTTTTCTCTGACAGAGGAACCACAGGCTGGTCTTTCACTGTTTCCAGGACGGCCCCCATGGGGCAGATCTAAGCACCCCAAAGGCCTTGAATTTGACACCCCTGATCTAGGCAGTTGACAGGAATCAAGATTGACAGGAATCCAGATGATGATGGTCTTTGGCTTGGTTCCTGGTAACTTTGTAGAAAGATTCCTAATTTTTTTTAGCACTGATACAGAAACGGTTTTCCCTTGCCTCTTTTAAAGATATTTTTCCAGCGTTCCAGTCCAGCCTATAGTTGGGCCTCCCCACAACGTATGATAGAAAACTTTTTTTTCTTGGAAAGTGGTAGGGGAAGAAATGTGTAGCATGTATTTGCCCAGTATGGTTAGTAGACCAACTGCCTGAGTTGACCACCCCTAGTAGTGATTATCCATGTTTTGAGAACAGTCTGTCATGACAGCGGTGGAAGTCTAATTGGAGAAAAAAAACATCTGGAAATTGACGTTGAGGTGAAAAATAAGAGCTAGACTACTTTCCAAGTACAGGTTCCTGTTTTAAACAATCTGTGCTGATTGGTTGTTGGTTACTGGCAATATGTAAAGGTGGTGGCATTATTCTTTAAAGTCTCAAAGGGGCTGCTTGTCCTGTTACACAGCTGACCAGTAGTTTTGGTCAATCATTCTCAAGATGTCCCACTGTTACAGATCTACTTTCTGGCACATTGGATGGGGCTTCTCTCCCATTGCTCCTAGACAATGGCATATATTTATTCCATTCTCCCCCCTGTTTGTGTTTAGGAAATCTGCAAAGATGCCTCATTCTCAACAAGTGTCGTTTACACCTTTGTTAGTGTGGAATTTTTTAACCATTCATATTCAGTTTGCATATTATAGGATGCTTTGCATATTTGTCAGAGCAGAAAGGCAGGTATAAATCAAATGCACTTAACCAATAACTGTGTACCAACAACCAAGTTTGACCCTGTATGACTGCCAGGCAGGAAAAGATGGCCAGATACTGCCACCTACTGTGACCTGCTAGATCATGCTGGCTCTTAAATGCACATCGCAGTCCATTAAAAGGCTCCTTTGACCTGGCAAATCTTCTCCAGCTGGGAGAACTTTGTGGGTGAAAGCTCTCATCAGCTCCCTCATCCAACCCCTCTCTTTCTCTGTACTCTACATCCTTTGTTCAGTTACCTTGAAATGGCCTCTGCTACCTTTATCTGTGCAGGTTAATAAATGCTCAGGTTTTTTTTTTTTTTTTGATGCTCTTCAACCCATGTACAGCAAATACTATGGATCCCTGAATGCATAAAAATATTTCTAAATTACATTGGCTACCAAGCTGTTACAACTATGTCTCCCTAGTTGCCTTTTTGATATGATCCTTTTGTGTGTGTGGGGGGGACCCTTAGTAAACAAGATAATATATTGTAAAATGGGATGGGGTCTTTTTTTGGTCATTTCATATGTTTATTTGACAGAAAAACCTCCTTGCTGTAAATGGGATGGGGTCTTCTTTTCCCTAGTAGCTTCTTGTTTCCAGATAGGACAATAACACCCATCAGACATGAAGTATGATTGAAGATTTAAATATTATAAAAATCGGAAGGAAGGAAGGAAGGAAGGAAGGAAGGAAGGAAAGATTGAAAATGTTGAAATACTGAAAGTCCCTTTTCGTCCTAGCAAGCATCTTTTCTTTCTTGTCCCATATCTCTTTTCCCATGACCCTGGGGGAAGGAAAGAAGGAAGGAAATGTTGTTTTTTATTAGGATTAAAATTCTAGGAAAAGGATATTGATTAGTCACAAGGAAAGGTTTCCTATAAGTGCAAGAGAACAAATGGCAGACGCATATGGGATCTCTTAGTGAAACTGCCTTTCTCCCACTAAGATTGTTTCTCTAACAACATGTGTTGATTCTTAAATTTGTTTTCAGGTTGGTACATTCAGGGCCCGGGAAGGGCTCTCCACAATCTGGGGTAGATTTGTCCTTTGCCACTCGAACAGGAACACAACAAGGTATCGAGAGCCATCTTTTCAAAAGCGAGACTAGCAGAGACCTTTCCTTGTGGACCCGGAGCCTAGTTCAAGGTTGCCACAACGCAGCTGAACTGTCTGTGGAAGTCACCACAGGTAAATCAAGAGCACAGAGGCTTCTTGGCCATCAAATTCTCCCAGAGCCATGGACCTCCCTGGGTTTCTGCCAGTAGCTAAACAGAGACCATGTCAATAAACTAGATGGTGTTGAAAGGGTTTATTTTGCAATTTGGGCAATTGGCTTAAGAGGAAAATCAACTCCATCCAACATCTGTGGCTCATACTAGGTGACAGATCTTTTTTTAAGAACGCTGGTTTGGACTGTTGTTTTATTTAACTCCTTTGATCAATGGCCTGATCTCAGACTTGCGCTTTAAAAGATATAAAGAAGAAGAGGGAGAGAGGAAGGAGGAAAGACTAAAGTCAACAACAGTTTTTTTCTGGATATTAAGTGCACCAATTGTGCCTACTGTCCCTGTCCTATTGTTTCTTTTTATTTTTCTTATAAGTATCCACCTCATGTATTCAAAACTATGTTTATTCTTATACCTGTATCTTGTAAGCGATTGACAAATCAAATAAATCAAATAAATCAAATAAATTCAGGCAATCTGATGAGAGATGGATGTTGAGGAGAAATTGAGAGCAGAGCAATTGGTCTAGTCCAGTGGTGGCTAACCTTTTTGAGCTCCTGTGCTGAAAATTGCACTCGCACACTTGTGTACCAGCACCCAGAAGGCAATGCACGCCCTGCGTGTGCGCAGAGACCCCCTGCGCCCTCTGTGTCTCTGCGCGTATGTGTGCATCTCCCGCGCCCCCCACGTATGCATGCCAAATACCTGACAATCAGCTGTCAGGCGGTACGTGCGCAGTGGGGCTCTTCTGGGTGACCTCTCACGCATGCCATAGGTTCGCCACCACGGGCTTAGTCCCTTTCTCTACCTCTGCAGTGGCCTGGTCAGAGAACCAAGGTAGTCTTAGAGGTTCAAGGCCACAAGAAGAGTCAAGAGGGAGTTCTGTAGGGTAGATTGAACTTCCATCTGTGACATGAAGTGCTAAACCTGACACTTCATCATAGAGCTTGCAAGTTGGCTTGAGGCAGTCAGTATCTCAGCCGCCTCACAAGTTGGTCCTTTTGAGATGACATAGGATAAATGAGGACAAGAACACTGACTCCACATTTTAAGGAAAAGCGGGCTATAAATGTAACATTTAAGTCCTTGGCTATCACAAGAGGTATCTTAACATCTAGAAATTTTGAAGAGCAAGACCAATGGCTAAACTTCTCTTATTCACTGAAAGTTTACACTTTACTCCATGTCCTTGACTGTAGTATTTTCCCAAAGGCTGATAAACCTGATTCAGGGATGTTATAAGATACCCAACTCCCTTTTTAATTAAACACAGACAGCAATTGGTATTACACTATGGATCTTACCACTTTTTAATGGTGCACGGTCAGCTGTGCTGAAACCTTTATGCTATATTAACCTCATTGTTACAATCATTGGAACTTCTTTCCAATTAGCAGGGAACTCATTAGCATTCCTATTAATCCCCAAGCTACTACCAGCTCCAAAGTGGCCTCATAATCTTTTATTAGCAATATCATTCTTCTAAAGTGCCATAAATCCTGTTTGTTCTTGTTTCCTTCTTCAGCTTGCACGTACAAAAACCAGGAGTGCCGTTTGACCATCCATTATGACCATGGATTTTCCCTCACCACCGAACCCCAAGTTGGTGCCTTTCCCAAAACCATCTTCCGGTATCCCTACGAGAAGCTAAAATCATCTTCAGATGATGGGATTCGGATGCTGTATTTGGACTTTGGAGGGAAGGAAGGTGAAATTGTAAGTGTGTTAGGATATTTAGTTTTTCCACATAGCTGGGGATGAAGATAGTTATCATTTGTAGCATCTGAGATTATTAGAAAACTAGTCATGAATGAATTGTCCCTTACATGGTTTAAAATTATTACCCACGGATATTCTCTGCAGTATAAAACAAAAAAAAAAAGAATTTTCTCCATTGCATAGAAAACTTTTGTCAAGTAATAGATCCATTGCAAGCAAAACTCTGAGGCAGGTAGATTCCTCAAAGAACAGCTTTTATTGGAAATATCATATTGGCACATATCTGGTGAAAACCGACTCTGAAGGTTCCTGCGGTTTTCACCTAATTAAAAAGTAAACGTTTTTTCCTTTAACCCCGAACAATCAGTCACATAGCCGAATCAAGGCAGCGTCCACTGGTCTGGTGACATCACTCCTCCTTCCTCCAGCCAGGTTTGAGAACGTCCTTGGTTCCCAAGAGAAAGTATTTTATTTTGACTATACAACCCCAACTATCTCTAATCCCCCTTCCCTTTCCCTCAACTCCAGTGTGGCAGCACTGAAGCTCCAAGATGGCTTCAGCCAAATCAGCTTCAGGGTTGACACACACACACACACACACACACACACACACACACAAATCTACTCATCTGGAGGCACTCCATGGAAAAGCTTGGAAAAGGCTGATGAGCATCATCTACTACTTGGGTCATATTTTGCAGTCCTGCCTCCTTCCGAGGGGACATTTTCTTTCGGTGAAGGGCGTTTCACATATGGAAACCCTACATGCAGAGAGGAATACATTTTCCTGTTCCTTCAATTCACAGCTAAAGTTGAATGTCAAATTCTCTTTCTTTTCATGGTCTGTCTATTCAGTGGGATTTTGGATAGACAGCCCGTTCCTCACTGTTCCCATCAGCAAGCAGAGCAATTATCTGGGTAGGGGAATCAAATGCTAGACTTGGTTCTCCCTCACATCTCATCTCCAATTTACAAATATAGTTCCATAAATACAATCGTGGTAGAATTTCAATGGTAACCATATGTCAGCCCTACAAGATAGACCAAGACTTAGGTCCTGTACCAAGGTCAGGACTATTTTTCCTGAAACAGATATAATAATTGAATTTTGCAAGTTTGAATGTGCTCTTTCCTTTATCTAGAGAAGGGCATGTTTGAGACATTTTTTCCCAAGTTAGTTTCTTGGGCCAGGGCTCAAGGCCCACTTAGCTGGTTATTGCCTTGATAGTGACTCTTCTTTCTGTCTTTTAAATCATTCCTGATGTAATATGCCTGAATGATTCCATTAAACAATCTATTGTGGCCTCAAAATGCTGGGGCAGTGGTACCTCGGGACTTGGCTTTAATTTGTTCTGGGAAGTGCGATAGCTACTAAAACGGACGAGTCCCAAACAAACCATGTGACTTATCATGTGAGCCTTTGTTTTCGCTGGGAAGAACTTTCTGTCTGTCTCTTTTCCTATCTCATCAACTTTCCGAGCATAGCCAATTTCCTGACCGCCATCTGTTGGTTATTCCCTCCTTTTGCAGCAACCTTCCCAGCATGGCCAACTTCCTGTCTGTTCCCCACAGCTCTTCCTATAACAGGATGTCAAGTATTAAACAAAGGCCAAGTACTGGGATGACATTTTCACGTCAAAATGTGCCGAGAACCAAATTCGACGAGTTTTGAAGCAGTTGAGTACCGAGGTATCACTGCATTTGCCAAAACTTCAGTCACAATGCTGAGAAATAATGCTGCATTTCAATTAAAATATTTGGTGGCTTGGGCAACTAATTCTGGAATCCAGTCCAGAATTCCTCTTCTTGTGCCATATCCGTCATCTGACATTGGCAATCATGTTGGCAATCCTATTTTTATCAACAGCCACACAAAAAAATGCTGTTGAGTTTTGTCCAAACCAGACCCTTAGATTTTGAAGCCCTGATGTTCTTCTGCCTGGACCTCTCGTTCGCCTTCAGTCTTTCCTTGGAGGATTCAGTGAAGAATGCCATATTTTTCTGGGTGTCGCATCACATGTCCAAAATATTCTAACTTTTGCTTTTTTTTATGGTTTTGATGATGGTCCAGAATTAACCACACACAATAACTCCTTGTCTCTTTGTGCTCTGATTTCAGCAACTGGACCTTCATTCCTGTCCAAAGCCGATCGTATTCATCATTCATTCATTCCTTTTTGCCAAGATCACAAGACTTGGATTGGTAGCATAAATTCTGTCCGTCATTGGCAAGAACAAAAAGAAAAAGAAGAAAAAGTGGAACTACTCGAGTCCTTCAACTCTCCAACACGTTGTCAACACTGGGAGCTACTAGGAGAACACCTGAACTCTTCTGCAGATGAAGTTCAGATAGGGGGCAAAATCAATGTTTTGATCAAAGGCAATGATAGGGCTCTGAAGAATAAAAGTCGGAATATTGGCTTCAACTAAAACATATGTTGCAAGTGAAATGACATTGATTGCTCTGAATAAAGCCAAAATTGAATAATTAAGAAGAGATGAATGGCTGTATGACGACATTTCGTATTCCTAGGTGTGCCTCTATGGTACGTTTTAAGAACAGCACACTCCATCTTGGGTTTTGAGAATGTCAGGGCTTCCCTAGAAGATTCAGCAATTTTTCAATGAAAAGATTGATGATGGTAGAGTAGCTTCTGTGAACGCAAAGTTTTCCCTTTCTCCCCTTCATCATCTTCCCCCCCACCTTTAAAATATACTCTCTATTTACTTCTAGTAGATGGGGCTGTTTTCATAAACTGGTAACATATTCTAAAAACTTTGCAAACTGCAAAGAAACAGTTGTGGATAGGAATCCTAGAGAGCAGGAAATTTGAAAGCCACTGAAAGATAAAAGCTAAGTTGATAGTTACCGTCAAAATAAGGATTTTTAAAATGAACCCTGTGTGCTTTAGATTTATTTTTTTTCTCGCCATATTTCAGTTTTCAAAAAGCACAAAGGAAATATCTGTGTGCAAGTTAGTGATTTGGTTATTGAGCGATGAGATGGATGTGCTCTCTTTTTTTCCCATTAAGAAGCACATCAGTTTGTGTAAGTCACATTGGCAGAGCTCAAGTTGCTGTAGGTCAGGGTTTCCTGGCCTTGGCAACTTTTAGACACATGGGTTTCAACTCCCAGAATTCCCTGGGGCTGGGAAATTCTGGGAGTTGGAAGTCCACATGTCTTAAAGATGTCAAGTTTGGGAAACCCTGCTGTAGGCAAACTGAGTTTTCTGACTGATCGAACCAGCCATAAAAAGGAACTCTTGGAACAAGAACTCAAAAAAATCTCCAGATAAAATAGACCTTAGACACAGGACACACTGGAGAATTTGCTGAAAAAAGCAAAGCCCATTCAACTGATAAAATCCAAATAACGTAAGTTTTCTAAGATTGCAATTGTTCCATTAACAATGACAACATGTGAAGGGGAGGGAAGTGAAATCTGGCATACATAATGCATTTTAAAACATTAACAGTGGAAGTACAGTAAAAGCGACGGGAACGATAAACATCTTAAAAGCATCTTGAAAAGAGGAAATGCATTTCAAATTAATCCAAGGTAGCCAAACTGTCATTTGTATGTGATGCAGTCGGTGGAATTTTGGCTTGTGCATTTTGTGGCTCTTGCGCTGTCCACAAATCCCTTTGCAACATTTGGCTGTAGGCCCTTCTAAAGCAAATGAGAAGCTTTTGGGTTAAGGAAGAAGGCGGAAGCAACCAGCTCCCGGGAGACAAAGGAGGATGCTAAAGAAGTATGGATAGAAAGGATACAGAAGCACTGCCCATGAAGCCTCAGTAATTTAGGACAGAAGTCACAGCAGTCGGCCGTGTTGAAGAAACAAGGCAGAGAAACATCAAACCTCAGCTAGAAGATCCATAGAAAACACCTAGTGCGGAGGAGAAGCAGAAAATGGCTATGAAAAATAGGTTTAAGATACAGATTAACAAGAGTTGGGAGGGTCTTGAAGACTTCCAGGGAGGAAGCTCCCACAACTTCTGAAGGCAAGCTTTTCCATTGGTTGAAGTTGGTGAGGGTGCTGTCCTTTATTAGGCACTCTGATTGCAAAAAGTCAGAGCAATTATTATGGGGTATCTTTTCCACCAATGTTCTGGAGACCTCACCTAAGCAGGGAAGAGAACTTTCTGCACCTTCCAGGGTCTTCTCATTTTTCTCGTGGCTTTACATCAGGGAGGAGAGAAATAAGCTGTGTGATCCAGGCTCTTCCCTACCCCCCATACTCGGCATATTCTACCAAGGAAAGGAGATACAGTATGGTCATTTTTCATGATTTTGATCAACGGTCCTTAACGATGTCCATGAGAGATTCTCAGTCATCCAGGCCAATGGTTGTCCGAGCTTCAAGCAGCTTCTTGGGTGAGAAGCAAAATGTCTTCAAAGAAAAAAAAACCAGAAAGTTTTTGAAAAAGCACCTTTGGGTTCCCTTAAACAACGTTTAACTAGAAGAATCCCAAAGCTGCTCAAGTCTTTTAACAAGTTGAGATCTTAAATTTTGTGTCGGGGCATTTCTCGGGCATCTGAATGTTGTGGTCTGTAGCTTGGGAGCTCTGAAACTTGCCGTAGGGCTGAAATCTTAGCAGCAGCGCTTCATCCTGGTGACTGGCATTCACTGGATTAAAACCCAAGACACATCAAGGGATCTTTTCTTTCCAGAAAAGAAAAGATGGAGAACAAGGGCAATCCCATCACAGCAGCAGCAGACCGAACGGCTATTGAAGTGTTATTTTAACACTTTTCATATCGGTCTGCCAACCTAGCCGTTCGAAAGCATGTAAAAATGCAAAGAGGAAAAATAGGGACCACTTTAGTTGGGAAGGTTACAGCACTCAGTTGTGCCTTCAGTGTTTAGTCATGCCGGCCACATGACCACGGAGATGTCTTTGGATAGCGCTGGCTCTTCAGCTTTGTAATGGAGATGAACACCGCTCCCTAGAGCCGGAAACGACTTGCACGTATATACAAGGGGAACCTTTACCTTTTACAAAATAAAGTCTCCTTAAAGTTGCACTCAGCTTCATAGATACATCCATGGACTCTTCTTGGCTTACGACCAGAGGTACACCTGGCCCTATTCTGGAGTTCTAATGGCCTCCCAGGCAGTCATGTGACTTTCACTTCAGGCACTCAGCAATCAAGCCATAATTATGTCTATTTGCAGCATCCCATGGTCGCATGGCCATTGTTTTACAATGCTTTTGGTGAAAACTGGTGCACAGCAAAACATTGATTCACTTCACGACAGCTGCAGTTGCTAAACAACAGCCACAAAACTTATAAAATCAAGCTGGTCATGTGGGTGACTCATGTTACCATCATCATGACTTATAGTACACTTAGGATGGGCAGGCTCCATTACAGTCATAAGTCAAGGAGTACCTGAACTGTTGTCTTCTCAAATGCTTTCACCAGTCTGATCTCCAGCTATAGACCTTTTTTCCATCCAGGTACAAGCCACATCCAATCCTGCTTTGCTTCTTAATAACGGGCTAAATGACTGTCAGATACATCAATATTAAACCCTTAACGTCTATATCAAAAGGCCAACTTAAAAAAAAAAAAAAACTTGTTTGCTGTATGGATGCCCAGAGACAAATAAACTCAGTTGTGGGGGTTTTTTGTTGTTTATTTATGGGCCATAGTAAATAAGTGTGTTTTTTAGGGTTGCTTAGATATAGGTGGTCAGATGGGGAAATGCCCCTGAATTCTCAACCGTGCTATTTCCATGCTACCGATTACAAATAAATAAATCATTATGAGGATAGCAAAAACTGTAAGCTAAGTGTAAATGCATAAGTTATGCTTGCTTTCAGCTACATTTGAAGAAAATTCTCTGCAGCATTAAATCGCCCCTGAAGTAATTAATCTAGGTTTCAAGGTAATTTGATTGGGATAATAAATAGGATTCATAAAGGCCTGTTAATTCTTAAATGCGATTAAGGTAGTCTTAGGGAATTTGAAAGGAGGTTGGGAATAAAAAAACCCCAAGATTGAGCTGTTAACCATGACTAAGATTTTACACATACAGAAGTCTTTGGGTAGTTCTATAAAATAACCAATTGCCATGGAATATCTATCATAGCTAGTATTTTGTTAGCAATATAAAATTAACTTAATAAAAAGCTGCTTGATTTTGAGCCTACATTATCACCATGTGCCCAGTTTGTGCCTAAGCTTCCATTTTTATTTCATTTGAAGTTTTAAATAAATAAATATATCCAGAGATCTCTCTACTTTAAAATAAATATATTTTTGCAGATATGGAATTTCCATTGGTTTCCATTGGTCCATGAAAGGATGACTTACAAAATTTTTGATTTAAATGGCATTTTGTGAGAGAAAAAAAGGAATCTCAAATAACCCTTTCCAATGTAGCAGTATTTTCAAGTTCCTTCGATGGCAGTATTTATTATTGTGAATGAGCAAAAGACAGAGCATTAAGTAGATTATGTATTTTAGGGTTCATGCATATGTAAATTCTATTGTACTGCTACTTTCAATAACTAACACCCCTTCACTGGAATATTATAACTATATCTGCTTTGTATATAATCAGGATTAATGCATTAGTTATATCACGTATTGTACGGTGCTCAAATCACAACATGAAGAAGTGAATAACTAATTTGCAAAAAGAAATATATATATTTATAGTCAAATACAGATTTTGAATGACTCTAGACGCCACTACTTTAGATGGGGTTGAAAGAATGAATAAAATGGAACTACCCCAGATTTATAAGAATTTAATCTACAATATTTATATTTTCAAGGAGAAAAAACCGACTATATTTAATAAAGTGTCATTTATTGGATTTTTTTGTGAAGTGATAATTTATTTAACAAGAAGAAAGTCACTGATTTTTTGTTCAATGGTTTCAGCCTACTAAAATTTGTATAAAACAGTGAAGTACTGATTTCACAGGATGGGATTAATTCTTCCAGGTAAGTTCTCTTACTGAACTACTACTGTTCAATACTGTGGTTCATTGAAAGGAGTATCAACCTCCTGGCATTTCACACAAATATATAAATCTATATTGAATCTATAAATTCAAGGATGGCAAAACATCCTGATCTAGTTGAACAGAGTACTACTAGTCAGAATTATACTTGAAGGATGGAACGAGAGAACAATACAGAGAAAAAACGGAATTTAAATGCTTCGTGTTTTGAGTTATTCTTTTTTTCTAAGATCTTGATAAAGTTGCTTACCTTTTAATCCAGATAGTTTACTGTCTTGTAAAGTGAGTGAGCTGTGACTTGCAACTACTCTCAAAGTAGTTTCTCCTGACAGTTGTGGTATTTTCCTAGAATTTCATGTGTTCCCCCACCTTTAAAAACGGTTGACATACCTGGTTTTAAAAAGGACTTGCTAAGCAATTCCTAATTTAAGCAGACATTCTGCACATTTGAATATAATAGAGAATTTACATTTACAGAACTAAGCAACTTTCAAACCATGCAGATGGGAAAGATGGCTTAAGAAATTCTTTTTATTCCAGTAAAAAAAATTTTTACAACACGAATAACTTCCAAGATCAATTTAATTATCTCAAAAGATTTGAGAGCATCACGTGGCAGGAACTGCCAAACTTCAGGCATATCTACCAACAAGACACTTTGAGTTATGTTCTCAGTGTGCTGCACTTGTCACTTGTTTTTTTCTAAAACCCAATCAATGACCTGTAAATAAGCAACAGAAAATGTAATTAAAAATAGAAAAATAAACACTAAGACATATTGCATCCTTGAGTTCGAGAACATAAATATTGAAACATTGGACGCCATTCTAAAGGAAAATACCATGTAACCCAGGGGTATCAAACTTGTGGCATCACGTGACATCATTTTTCCCTCTTCGCTAAACTGGGTGTAGCCGTGGCCAGTGCGTGACGCATCTGGCCTGCAGGCCATGGGTTTGACAGCCCGGTGGTAACCCCCAAAATAAGCAAAGCTGCTTCTAGGCAATGAACGAGGACCGTGTAGCAACACTCAAGGGACATCCCACAAATCATCATTAGAGGGATGAATCATCCCTCTTTCAGATTCAACCAGTGTAGGGCAGTCGACATCCACTAACCAAATTCATAAAGCCAAACTTTGATAAATGAGGGAAACCAATTCTCAGGAGCAGTTACTAGGGATGTGGTCCAGACAACCATTACTTTACCTGTTGAACATTGCTGATAGCAGCTTTTTTCATTTCATCCAGCAGACCTCGAGATGTTTTCAAATCCTAAATATGAAATACATTACTTTCAAAAGACGCTGGTTTATTATTGAAAACCTTTTAAGATGGCAAGGAAGAATAATGTTCTTATTTAGCAACACTACTTTTGCCACATGCTCAGTACAAATAGCTATATAGGTGTCTTAATTTAGAAATTCTGCAGGCGAACAAGAAAACCCATTTATCATCGTAGTTGAGTCTTGTCAACTAAGTTTTCTTACCAATTTTGGTTTGCGTCCTAATCTATTTAGTGCCCTTTATCAGGGGTCCCCATCCCCAGGTCCATGTCTGGTGCCGGGCCACGGCCTGTTCGAAACTGGGCTGTGGAAGTGGTGTGCGGGTATGTGTGTGTGAAGCTGCATTTGTGAAAATGGCATGTGTGAAATCATCCCCCACTCCCCCCTCTGCCGATCTGCAAAGATTGGAGACTACTGCCCTATATTATTATGAAATTCAATTCCCAAATGTTTACATCCAACCATAAAGTCATATCAGAAGGGACGCTGAGACTACCTGACTCTGTGGTTTCTTCCCCAAACCCCAAAAACTTTAACCTTAGACTGTCTACTATTGACCTCACCCCTTTCCTAAGAGGTCTGTAGGGGGCGTGCATAAGCGCACCAACATGCCTACCATCCCTGTCCTATTGTTTCTTTTATTTTTCTTATATATATCCATTTCATTTATTCACAACTATGTTTATACTTATACCTGTTATCTTATAATCGCTCGACAAAATAAATAAATAAATATAAATAAACATTCTTGTGTAAAATCAGAGGGGTCCCCTAACTTAAATATGCAACGAGAGGATAGGAGCCACATCATCAGATTGTGGAATGGTTGGACCCACCGGCAGAAGCCTAGCACAAGTAGTCCTCAACATACAACCGTAATGGGATTTGCCCATTACGTTGTAAATCACGACAGTTGATTTTACTTTCGTTTTCTGTGGCAGTTGTGAAGGGAATGTGGCAATCATTAAACTAACCCCAGCGTGCTATGTATGACATGGTTCTGCCGAAAACTGGAAGGAAATGCCATTTTTTTTCCAGCAAAGCTTGTAAAATGGGATCATGTGACTACGGGGTGCTGCAAATGGCCATAAATGCAGCTCTGTTGCCAAGCACCAGTTTTGATCAGGTGACTATGGAGGGCCTCTGGCTGTTGGAACTTCCAACTGAGATTAATAGTAGATTGAAAGTAGGCCTGCCATAACTGAACCGTCGCTAAGTGACCAGTTATAAGTCAAGGACTGCCTATAATCTCACAAATGCTCCAACAGAAGCCCTTCCATTCTTCCCGATATGGGGAAGCGGCTTGGTAGTTCCTGCTACCAACTCTACAGGAGGAAGCCTCACGTCTATTGTCTTCCTCCTAAGCCCTACGAGGGAGGAATCAAGGCCTCCTTCATAACTGCGGCTTGAAGATTCGGGTCTTCTTTTTCCTGCCCTTCCCATCAATCCATTTTATAAGAGATAGGCAAACTTGATCTTAAATGGGAGGAATATTTTTAAAAAGCGTTTCCATTAGCGGTGGAGGTAAATGGATGGGAGTTGTTCAGATTATGGGAAAGCAGCAGCTTGGTTGAAAAAGAAAATTCCGCGTTCCCAGGTGACCACAAGATGGCAATGGTCTGCTCTGAATGATAGAATTCTCCCCGCAAAGGCTGAAAGAATTAAAAATGTTTTCCGGCAAGGTAGCCTGAAGTAGAGATTCAAGCTGGTGTTGCATAAGTCACACAGAATAAAACTTAAATTAGTAGCGCAAACAAAAAAAGATCACAACCCTAAGGAAAACTTCTCACTAGGTTTACTTATTCAACCAAGACAAATTTTTGCAGATGCTACCGTTGTTTCAGTTTTCACTTTTCCCCTGGAAATTTCAAAGTTTAGGCTGAGGTGAAGAGATGTCTAGGATAGCAGGATATATATTATGGGGCTCGTGGGTGCTCTCTGAGCTTGGTTTTGCACTGATAATGTAATCTTGTTGGGTGACGAAATGTCAACAAGAAAACCATCAACCTCACAGAGGGCCAAGGACTCCCCAAAGCTACAAATATTCTCATCTATTGCATACTAGCTCGATACCCGTGCTTCGCTACAAAACTATGTGGTTGGGCTTAGTTTTTGGGGAGGAAAATAAGGGGAAAAAAATTCTGCCTCTGCCTACCGGCATCCATCAGTATTCATCTAGTGTCCCTGTCAGTGGGTGAGAGAGTTGAGGGCTGTTTGGAAACTGAAGCAGTATTTGCTGTGTGAGCAAGAAGGTGACAGCAAGGAGCCTGGGCGTGGCTTAGCTCAACTGTTCTGTATTAAAGCTGCTTAGTGCTGTGAAAGTAAAACTGAAACTGAAACTCCTCTCCTCAGCTTGTGTTTTGCATTTGGAATAGATTTCTTTTCGGGTGGGGAGGGGAAGTAGAACTCCTTAGCATCAGAGCATGTTAATAATATACGAAATAGTAATGTTCTGATGGTCATTTTGAAAAATCCTTTCTTAGTGAGCACCTAGAAGCCAAGAGAAACATATTGTATGTGCCAAATTTCAAGTTTGTAGGCTTTACGGTTCTGGAGATTTTGTGAGGGTGCGTGAGTGGTATTCTGCTTTTATATGTATATGTAAATAAAATGGGAGTTACTGAGTTCTATCACCTAGCATGTCAGTCCCTTTAAAATTTTCTGAGTTTTTGCATATTTTTGCAACTGAATGTTATCGTCAAAACTTCATTGGGCTCCTACAGTATTTGTATATTAAAGAGCTCTGAACCAGTGGTGGGATTCAATTTTTTTTACTACCAGTTCTGTGGGTGTGGCTTGGTGGGCATGGCAGGGGAAGGATACTTTAAAATCTCCAGTCAAAGGTGGTATTTGCCGGTTCTGTGGACTACTCAAAATTTCTGCTACCAGTTCTCCAGAACTGGTCAGAACC
Source organism: Pseudonaja textilis (assembly GCF_049901715.1). Classification (NCBI taxonomy): domain Eukaryota; kingdom Metazoa; phylum Chordata; class Lepidosauria; order Squamata; family Elapidae; genus Pseudonaja; species Pseudonaja textilis. The sequence continues at coordinate 185,340,782 of NC_141992.1, read as the reverse complement.
TGCTGAATACCACCTCTGCTCTGAATGAATTAATAACACCAATGTATTATTTAATTATAATGAATGGCCAACCCTGCTCCACGTGCTGTATTTCTTCCTAGAAAGCAGATAAAATAAGGCAACCAGAAAGACAGAAAAACTGAGAAAGTAAAAATAATCCTTTCACGGAACTCTGCGAATCTATTTATGGCACATGCCATGAAACACATTCAGTATCAGGGATAGTGCTATAAAGGTTCAGTTTCAGTTCAGCCAAAGTTGACAGGAAATCCTTGGCTTGGAATAGAATAGAATAGAATAGAATAGAATAGAATAGAATAGAATAGAATAGAATAGAATAGAATAGAATAGAATAGAAACAGAAATGAAGAGTAGAGTAGAGTAGAGTAGAATAGAATAGAATAGAATAGAATAGAATAGAATAGAATAGAATAGGAATTCTTTATTGGACAAGTGTGATTGGACACACCCAAGGAATTTGTCTTGGTGCAAATGCTTAGCAACTCTTCAAAGTTACAATGGACTTTCCCAGAGCTACTTACAACCCAGATTCAAAGGCTGCCCTCCCACTCGTGTCACATTGTTGTGTTTTTGGTGTTTGGCATCCAGCCTGCATTTACAGCTGTTTGCAGCATCCTGCAGTGACTGATTTACGTTTTTTGATGGAAACCGGAATTTATTCTCCGTTTCTGGCAACAACAGAAAAAGGGCTATTGTGGACCATGGATCTGCTTAACAACCGCAACATTTGCTTTACAACTACCATGCTTTCCTTGATGGCAACCACAAAAAAAAAGGTCATAAAATCAGGTAGTCACACAATGACCTGTTTAACAATGAGCATGATATAGGATAATTCCTGGCTTAATTACAGTCGTAAGCTGAGGACCAGCTGCAACAAGTCATTTAAGGTTAACTCTCCTGCATACCCGAGTACAGAGTGCCCTTTTTTCAGAGACAACTTCATGACTTCTCTGTGCTTTGGTGGAGCAGCGTCTTTTTACTAAATGATTAACTATAATATGGGGGCATGCCCCCCCCAAAAAAGAATTATATTTGCTCACTGATTTCAGCATTTACAGTGTATCGCATTTCTCATTTTCTGAAAGAGGTTAATATGAATTTGCATATCACCAGTTAGGGCAAGGACCCTTTTACTAAGCTATGGACTTCAACTCCCAGAATTGAATCATGGTTGGCTCAGGAATTCTGGGAACGGAAGTCCACAACTCATAAAAGGATCATAGATGCCCACCCCTGAGTTAGGGGAAAACAAGGACTAAATGTTTTATCCCTTTAAACCAAGGGTCTTCAAACTTGGCAGGTTAAGACTTATGGACTTCAATTCCCAGAATTCCTGAGCTAACATGACCGGAGGAGGAATTGTGGGAGTTGAAATCCACAAGTCTTCAAGCTGTCAAGTTTGAAGACCGACAAAAACCTATTATTCCACAGCTTGATCATCTGGTATTTTGCACATGGAAAGAGAGAACATTTGAGTACCTTTAAGTAACACTTGGATATTTCAAATAAACGTTGACTGCATGTTGTGAAGCACTTGTGGTCTCTTGCAACGCCATGCTTCTCAAGAGTACTCATCACTACGTCCTTCAGCATCTTGGGAAGAAAAAAAAAAAGGTCTATTTTAATTTCCAGAGCCAGCATGTCAGGCTTCATCTCAATACATCAAAAGGCACAAGTTACTGAAATCATATGATGTTATTCTAGAGAAATAAAACTCTAGGTTAAAAGTCGCACATCAACCTCTTGAGTGACCAGCAGGCCGTAGAAGGCCTTTTGGTGGTGTGAAGATGTCACCATAAAAAATCCAGCTGGGAGAAAGGAATTCTTTACCCGTGTATGCTTCTGAGATCTCGATTCCTTCCCGGGCTTTGGTGTCTCTGATTCGTTATTACAGTTCTGGCTTGCTGAGTTGCTCCTGGAAGTTCCTTTGTTCACCCCCCAATTCTGAGAAGATTTGACCGCCGCAGAGGGCAGAGGGGTTGAAGTCTTCAAGCGCTTCTTTGGGACAACTGTTGCTTGGTGACTCCTGTTGATTCTGCTCGCCTGGGGCAAGGCAGAATCTGTGCTTTCAGACTGCAGGAAACTGAAAGAAGAAGAATGTTACTTTTGTTTTTTGTTTTTAACCGAAATGTATTTATGCTGGCTTGGATTTATTTTGAAAATATCGCAGTATTGACATCTATCAGAATTATCAGCCTGAAAGCGAAATTAAAATATTATGAGTCCTCAAATCACTGTCAACTCTTAGTGACCGCATTAAATAGATTTTCTCCATGATCAGCTGTCCCTAATCTGGTCTCCAGATGAAAAGATAACTCTTTTGACACATGACACAAATAACTAAATGGAACCATCTCTTGAGCAAGTTACCCTCAGCTAGCCCTGTGCAATATTTTTCAATGTCCTATAGCAGGGCCCCCCAAACTGTGGGCCCTAGTACACTGGTGGACTGTGTGGGATTTGCAAGTGGGCCGTGTAAACAGCCAGCGAGAGCATGCATCCTTACTTGTGTGAGAAAAATGCAACTGCGCTCCATTTATGTGAGCGGCAGACACGCAGGCATGCTGCTCATGGACACGGAGCTGCACCTGCGTGCTTGCTGGCTGCTTGCACGAACCATCCCCTCCCACCCGCTGGCCCATAAAGCCAGAAACGTTGGGGAACTCTGTCCTATAGGGCAGTGGCCCCCAACCTTTTTTGTGCCACGGCCCGGTACGGGCATCACAAAATGATCCGCGGCCCGGTACCGGCATCAGCACGCATGACAAGGCAAGGCGAGCCGAGCGACCGGCCAGCCAGCCGTCCCCCGCTTCTCCCCGCTACCTTCAACTCCTCCTTTGTACCTTTGTCGATGGGCTTCGCTTCGGGACGGCTTCGGGACGGTCGCTCGGCTCGCCTTGCCTTGGGTGCTGAAAGAATCCTCGCGCCTTAGTTTCGTTCAAAGGCCCCTCCTTCAATGAAACTAAGGTGTGAGGATTCCTTCAGGACCCAAACGCCGCTTTCCAACCGGAAAAGCTCACCCGGAAGCACTTTCTCGTCAAACAAGATGGCGGCGCCCAGCAAACCGGCGGCCCGGTAGGAAATGTTCCACGGACCGGTACCGGTCTGTGGCCCGGTGGTTGGGGACCCTTGCTATAGGGTGTCCACTTTCAAAAACAGACCCATGCTGCTGTAGCCATCTTTTCATTTCTCAGCTTGCCACACAGTATGGGGCGAGAGGGAGAGGTTCGCAATGTCAGACCAAACAATAACAACAGATTGTCCCCGTGGGAAGCAAGGTCATCTCAACAGGTGCTGGCCAATGATGCGATATGGGATTTGTTCTACCAATGGTTAAACAACAGAAATGGAAGTTAGAAATAGGGAAACAAAATAAAGATGATGTGTTAAAAATGATACGTTGATATGATGACTAACTTGTTGAATATTACCATGTTAATATTGTACAATTAATTAGTATAATTAATAGGTGGATATTACTAAGTGAAACATGTAGAATTAATATGTCATGAAGGATGTTAGAATTTTGATTATTGTTAACAAAGATGCTTGTACCCAGACAACACACTGTTCAACTGAACAATATTTGAAATGCTGAATGCTCCCAGCAAAAATTATGTTCCAGCAGAACTACATCTTGTAGCTACTTAAGATTCTCAACTGAGTCAACTGCATGCATGGTCACATGTTCAAGACAAGGATTTTACTCTATCTTTAAAATATTATTATTATTATTATTATTATTATTATCATCATCATCATCATCATCTTCCGGGAGACACCAGAACAACTAATTGGACAATGTGACCTGTGACTAGGAGGGAGGGGAATATCTATTAATTATAGAAAAACCGCAGGAAATAATTAGTTGGTTTTGCTTTCACGTGGGCCGAGATGATGTCCTCAATAAAGCTGTCCTTAAAGGGATCTGATCGTCTCGATTTGCTGGCTTGGGTTGGGTTTGTCAGTCAGAACCTTGACATCGGGCTTAAGAAAGTGCCACTTGCTTCAATATAAATGTTACATTACAATATAATGTTACACCGAAGGTTATCACAGGCGGGGAAAAAATGATAGAAAAGAAGACAAACATAACAGCCCCTCAAAGCTGTGATTAAGAAAGGAAAGAAATGCCTCCCTTTCTATTGATTTTTTTATACAGTACATTACCTTTTGTTGGAACAAAAGCTCTCTCCATCTTTCAATCGCCGTTTCAGCTTAGACCTCTCCATCTGGAGGTCTCTCTGTGAAGATTCTCCGTCAGGGACACTTCCGGGCTCGGACAAAACTGCCGGGGACGGCAGGGGACTCAGGACACAGGGCATAGGGCAGGACTCCTTGGTGCAGGTGGTCTGAGTTTCAAAACGGATAAGCCGAGACTGAAGTTCAGCAAACTCCTCGTCTCTTTCCAAAGCTCTTCTGTGGTCCAGGCAATACCTAACAGTTGACATTTGAAAACAGGTTTGGAACCACCAGCATTGCAGAAAGTCTAGGCTTCTTCTGACAGAAAGGAAAACTATATGCCCTTTTTGCCATAAGGGAATATCTTCCTTGCTTCCCTTACCCAGATCCCTGTGGAACATCCTGCCACTAGGGGGGTGAAATCTACGGCCTCCACTCTTCTGGCCTTCCAGAAGGGCTTTCAAAACTGGTTCTGCCAGTTTGGCCTTAGGCTACAGGTGCAGTGATAGAGAAGACACCACCCTCAATCTGATAACAGATAATCAGAGTTGGAACGGACCTTGTAGGTCATCTAGTCCAACCCCCCTGCCCAAGCAGGAGACCCTACACCATTTCTGACAGATGGGAGCCCAATCTCTTCTTGAAAGTCTCAAGTGATGGCGCTCCCACAACTTCTGAAGGCAACTTCTGTTCTATTGTTTGTTTGTTCTCACTGTCAGAAAGTTTCTCCTTATTTCCAGCTTCAATCTCTCCAGTTTCCATCCATTGTTCCTTGTCTGGCCTACAGGTGCTTTAAAAAATAGCTCGACCCCTTCCTCCTCTCTGTGGCAGCCCCTCAAATATTGGAAGACTGCTATCATGTCTCCCCTGGTCCTTCTCTTCACTAGACTAGCCATGCCCAGTTCCTGTAATCGTTCTTCATATGTTTTAGCCTCCAGTCCCCTAATCATCCTGGTTGCTCTTCTCTGTACTTTTTCTAGTTTCAACATCTTTTTTATAGTGTGGTGACCAAAACTGGATGCAGTACTCTAGGTGTGGTCTTTATCTGCACAAGTCCTTGGTTTTTTTTTAGCCTGGTTTTAATTTTTGGAATTTTAAACGGTTTTTATAGTTTATTTTTATACCTATATTTTTACTGCATTGTAAGCCACCCAGAATTGCTTTGGGTACCGAAATGGGCAGCATATTGATTTAATAAAAAATAAATAAAAAATAATAATTACTGGGAACTTTTTTTAAAGGGAGCTAATTGTTTGTTGGGAAACAGAATATATAATCTCACAGATCATCTGTCCATTTCACAAAATGCCAAATCTCAGTTCACATTTTACAGACAACTGTAACAAAATCATTTTTACTTTGAAACAGTAATTTTCTGCTAGCCATTCCCGATCCCAAAATAAAACTATGCTTTTGAATTCTTCATGTTCTCTTTCAATATCCATTTCTCAGAAAGGGTTGTGGCTAGAAACCTGACAACAAACTAAATATATAATTCAGTTCTGTCGTCATATTTCAAGGAGCCCTGGTGGCACACAGGTTAGAACGTAGTATTATTGCAGGCAAACTCTGCCTGCAATCTATAGTTCGATCCTGATGGAGCTCATGGTTGACTCAGCTTTCCATCCTTCCGAGGTCAGTAAAATGAGGAGTCAGACTGCAGTATGCTGACTCTGTAAACCACACAGAGAGTACTGTAAAGCACTATGAGACTGTATTATAAGCCTAAAATGCTGTGCTATATAATTGAATAAGTGGGATTTGAGGCTCAAAACTAGCTTACATACTTGCTCCCGCAAAGCATAACAAAATGCTCATTTCCCTATCTGGTGACAAAACCAGCAACAAAAACCCCAAATGTCTCCACCACTACAAATACACACACCTCTGTATTAAATACAGATACTTCTATAACCCTGTGACATCACAGAGTAAATGAACCAAATCAATACGAAAAGGCATCCTACTTTTGACACTGAAAAGCATTACTTTCACATTTTACCAGGTCAACTGCTCTACTTTCAGCTGAAAACATTGTCAGAAAATATTTGGCGTTTGCACTTATAAAAGCGTGCATTTAAACATTATCCTTGGTTTCAAGCATTAAATATCCAAAGGTGAAAAAGAACTGGTCGTCGTCTTCTTCTTGTGCCATATCCGTCATCGGACATTGGCAATCATGTTGGCGATCGGAAAAACCTCGGTGGCACAGTGGTTAGAGTGCAGTACTGCAAGCTACTTCTGCTAAAGCCAGCTGCCTGCAATTTGGCAGATCGAATCTCGCCAGGCTCAAGGTTGACTCAGCCTTCTGTCCTTCCGAGATGGGTAAAATGAGGACTCAAATCGTTGGGGGCAATATGATGACTCTGTAAACCGCTTAGAGAGGGCTGGAAAGCACTATGAAGCGGTATATAAGTCTTAAGTGTTATTGCTATGATCGCCAACAGAATGAAATGAACTGGTAGATAAACCTATCGTTATCTTAAAGTTTCAATATTTTCTTGGTTTGTACCGAATGAAAGGGCTCAGAAAATAATTCCCAGTAAGGAAACTTACTCAAGACCGTGGTAATGGCAGCCAGCAGCTTTTTCAAACGGTAAAGCTCTCAGTTTTCGAGGTGTCAGTTCAGGTGTCAGAAAAGCACCGTCGCTGAAAAAAACATAAGAGAATTCACCTGAAACCAAAGTTATTGCTCTCTTATAGGCAAAACAAAAAACATGTTAACAAGAAAGAATAGGAGCAATCAGACTCTCTCTCTCTTTGCCATTGTAAATTATAATAATAAAAATGCATCATTCCAATCTAAGGTATGTTTGATTATCAATCCATTGGTAGAATATCAGGCTTGGAGGAATTTGCGTGCTTGGAGTGTGGTGGCATGGCCAATGATTTTGGTTCAAGATGCTTCACCCGAAGTCCCACTGAGGATGTCACCTGGCCTGGTGAAACGTTCAGAAGCTAAACTGCAAGCCCGGAGAACAGACCTACCACCAACATCTACCATCCGAGCTACATATATTCTTCTATCATTTCTAACATTGTTTAATTTCCAAAATTGGTCAAAGTGGATTAACTGCTGCCACTTTCTGAACTAATTTGGTACTAATCTCCCTGCCAGTGATGACTTCAGGAATAGTGACACGGGCTCCACAGTCACACCATGCTCACTGTGAAATAAGATAAGCGACATACTGTAGATGTATTTATTAGATTTTTATCTCTTAATGGCTTTGTATCTTTATTACTGTTTGAATAACTCAAGGCAGCAAACATACCTAATAGTCCTCCTTCCTCCTACTTTGGTGTTGTACTTTATTATGGTGTTATGTTGTTGTATTTCCGAACCCTGTTCCTTGTGAAATTTCCAAGTCATAGAGAAATTCTAGGTTTCATACATAAATCATTCTATATAGCTCTCCGTTATTAGAAACAATAGTAACACAAAATGCTCAATAATCAAATATACATTCTATCTGTAGAATCAAGTAGCAGAGTTCTGGGTAGGATATGTTGTTGCTTTCTAAAAGTACAGTTTATACACATGCTGTCACTGACTAATCAAAACAAGATAACTTGGCTGACATTCCAAAAATGGCATTCATTATCCATTCACAAAAAAGATCTGGCTTCAATCAGTCAGTACGAATGATATCCTCCCCCCTCAATTTTTGAGATTAGTTCCTAAAAGTAACTATACTTTTCCATAATGTGTATTTGCAAAATATGATTAGCTTTAATCCTGTGAGCAGATGGTCTGAAATTCTGTTGTCAATGAAAGAGGAAACTCTATTAGTTGTGAGTAATAACATGACAAGGAACCTGCATGAGGGAGGGATGGAGGAAGGAAATGAAAGGGAGAGAGAGAAGGAGGGAGGGAGAGAGGGAGAGAAGGAAATGACAGGGAGAAAGGGAGGGAAGAGGAAGGAAAGAGGGAGAGAGGGGAAGGAAGAATTCTGTTGTCAGTGAAAGAGGAAACACTTAGTTGTGAGAAATAACATGACAAGGAACCTGCACGAGAGAGGGAGGGAGGGAAGGACATGACAGGGAGGGAAGGAAGGAGAGAGGGAGGAAGGAAGGGAAGAGGAAGGAAAGAGGGAGGGAGAGGGAAGGAAGGAAGGAAAGCCCCACCCCATTTCCAATTTTCTGAGGGAATTCCTTCTTATCAGTCTTCATTATGATCTGATCAAGCTTACACCTATATATTAATGTGGGTTCAGATGTTTCTATTATAATGCAGGGTAAAACAAAGTTCATTTTAATAGTTCATTTTGAAAATCTCATCTGCAAAATCTCATCTGCTTCTATATCCTTTCTGAGCAACACAGAAATTTGGAGTTTGCAGGTGACTCTTGGACTTCAAATGCAGACATTACAACCAATACCTATTCAATCGTTTGAGGTGCTTCAAAAGACCACACGGTTTGAAAATTGTGAGCTTACAACATCAGTATTGACGTCTGAATGCTCCCAGCAAAAATTATGTTCCAGCAGAACTAGAACTTGTAGCTACTTAAGATTCTCAACTGAGTCAACTGCATGCATGGTCACGTGTTCAAGACAAGGATTTTACTCTACCTTTTTGGAATGTGTAAGGGCTGCAGATCTCCAACAGGCAAGCCTTCTGCAGTGAAGTACTTAAGCAACTCCCTAGCATCAAGTAATACTGAATCCTTCTGGCCATTTTTATGGCCCAGCAACTGTTCAGAAACTCTAAAAGGAAAAACAAACCAATGGGCGGAAAGCTCCATTCACACGACCGCTACACACAAACACATAGGCATAAATGCTTAATGTTACCTTGTTCTTTGCTTAATCTTCTTAGAATTTTCCAAGTTCTGCAGAACATTTCTTTCAGGCCACATCAAAGGATTTGAATCTTTTAGCTTTGGTTCTGAGAATGGTTGGGACAGTCAGTGGGTGAGAGGAAGGGCAAGAAGGCAAGGCATGCATTTCATCCACTGCAAAATCTATGGACCTTCATCTTCTATTTTAATTCCAATACAGCTAAGAATGTGCTAGCTTCCCATTCGGTGTAATTAAAAGTTTTGGTCCACAAAACTTTTAATTACACCGGCAACAACTCGGGGACTTATTGTTCACTTAACTATAACACCAAGTATTATTAGCTTCAATTATACTTTGTGATAGCAACAAAAACAAACAATGAAAACATATGAGACAATTGTAAAGAGACCCAAGTCTTGCCTTGTGCCCCTTCTTATTCTTCTTACAAACTTCATTCCCACCATCCTGGAACCATCAGGAATATGGGTAGTCCTCAATTTACAATCACAATTGAACTCAAAATCTCTGTTGTTAAGTGAGATATGTTTTAAGTGAATTTTGCCCCATTTTAGGACCTTTCTTGATATAATTGTTAAGTGAATCACTGCGGTTGATAAATTAGTAACCCAGTTGTTAAATGAATCTGGCTTCCTCATTGACTTTGCTTTGAGAAGGTGGCAAAAGGGCATCACATGATCTTGGGACCCAACAATGGTCATAGCAATAGCACTTAGACTTACATACCGCTTCACAGTGCTTTACAGCTCTCTCTAAGCGCTTTACAGAGTCAGCCTTTTCCCCCCGCAACAATCTGGGTCCTCATTTTACCCACCTCAGAAGGATGGAAGGCTGAGTCAACCTGGAGCCTGGTGAGATTCGAGCTGCCAAATTGCAGGCAGCCGGCAGTCAGCAGAAGTAGCCTGCAGTACTGCACTCTAACCACTGCACCATCGTGGCTCATAAATATGAAGCAGCTGCCAAACATCTGAATTTGGATCACATGATCATGGGGACGCTGCAAAGGTCGTTACTGTGAAAAACGCTTGTAAGTCATTTTTTTCAGAGCCATTGTAACTTTGAATGGTCACTAAAGGAACTGTTGTAAGTCGAAAACTACTTGTACCGGTGATCTTATCCACTAATACCTTGCCCGTATTACCTGCTACCAAAAAGTTGTCATCCCAAGTCCTCCATTAATCGACCCCCAAGTTCTAACACCTCCCATTTCTCTATGTGACATTCTGCATTACGAATGCTCATTTATTACAACAGTCTAACTTATAGGCAATGTATTTATCCTAATTAGTCTAATTAAGTAACAAAACGATTGCCCCAAAGGTGCTTTTTCAAGAGGCAACTGGACTTTCTGGTTTTTCTTTGAAAACGTTTCGCTTCTCATCCAAGAAGCTTCTTCAGTTCTGAACTGAAGAAGCTTCTTGGATGAGAAGCGAAACGTTTTCAAAGAAAAACCAGAAAGTCCAGTTGCCTCTTGAAAAAGCACCTTTGGGGACAACCATGACCTGGGTGAACTGAGAATCTCCATAGACTTTTTTTTAACAAAATAATGCTTACCATCAATTGCTTCTTCATCTCTAGTTTTAATCATTGCTCCTGGATAAACAGTACTTGGATGGCTAACCTTCCATAAGTCCAAAAAACGTTCCCTGGTGAAGGCTAACAGATATTGCAGTTCATTCTTTAAAGCTACAGGTGGGTGCCCAGCAAACGTTTGTCTCTCTGTAAAACAGAAAACAAGAAATATAGGGGTCACAGATAGGATGTTAATAACCCAGGATGTATAATAATGCTAATTCGCTGAATTGAATGATTGCATTATGCTGCTATCAAGTAAAAAATAAGGCAATAAAAACGTAATCCTTTTATTAGCTCGTGGAGAAATGCTTCTGCAATTTGCTACGCATACATAAACACATGTCATTCGAGCAGGCATTTATCAAACATTTTTTCAAGGCATACTCTTTTTTTTTTCTCCAAACGGTTTTCCAGATTTACTGAATGAGTTTAGAAGTTTGCCAAGCAAACATTAGATTGCAAAATGGAAGGCATCACTCCATAAGGAATTCTCAAAGTGAAACGACGGGGATTGTCATAGCCCCTAAAATAAGAAAGCCCATTTTAATTTTCAGATAGTACCCTCTATAAATTAAGACACACCGACCGATATATTTTTATTGATGTATTTTCTATCCATTATTCTGTGAGTAAATATTCAGCTACTTACTCAAGCAGTGATTCAAAACCAGTGTTTGGAACTGAGCCAGTTTCTTCTCTCTTTGTAAAATCTGTTCTCCGTAAAAATGTGGGAAACCTTGGAGAAACTTTTCAAAGAAACCTGTGTTGATAGAGGAGTGATTTTTTTTTTTTAAAAAATGAAGTGATCCAATTACATCAAATGCTAAAATTTAGCCAAATAAATGACTTGAGAGAGTAAATACTGGACTATGATCAAGGAAATCAGATTCAAGGCAACCTCTACTCATAGAGCGTCATCGGGTGTCTTTGTAGAAAGTACCTCATACATTTTCTTGAGAAGAATGACATAGGTAGCCCTTAACTTACAACTGGTCACTTAGCAGCAATTATGACAGACTCAAAAGCTACTTATGACTTTGTCTGTGGAGATTCCCAGTCATCCAGGTCATGGTTGTCCCAAAGGTGCTTTTTCAAGAGGCAACTGGACTTTCTGGGGGGTTTTTTTTGAAGACATTTCACTTCTCATCCAAGAGGCTTCTTCAGCTTCTAGAATGAGAAGTGAAACGTCTTCAAAGAAAAACCAGAAAGTCCAGTTGCCTCTTGAAAAAGCACCTTTGGGGCTACTTATGTTCTTGTTTCAATGTTCTGACATCAGGCTGTACCCTCCCCTCAGTCGCATGACTGCATTTTGGGCACTCATCCAATGGTCTGCAATTACAGATGTCTGTAGCATCCCACAATCACATGATTTAAGTCAGTTTTCCTGGAAACCAGCATTTCCTTCTGGTTTCTGGCAAAAAGGCTTTGCTTAATGACTTACAACCATAGTAGCCCGGCTCAATTAAGGTCAAGGACTCTCTGTATTATCCCCTACATGGAAACTGGATTCGTTAACTGAAAAGTATCTGTAATAGTAACAGATAAATCATGTGGCTTTAAAAGGCAATTTTGACAATTATAATAGCCATAATTCACTGGTATAGCACATATTTTGCATGTGCACAGAGCTGGGAAAAATCTTTGACTAGCCAATGCTAATAAACATCAATAATATCAAGCTAGATGGACATATAGTCTTATATTTTCAAAGGAAGGAGACAAGTGTGTTTTCTCTATACAAGTTTTAAATAAACTAAAAACGGAGAGGTGATCCAGGGAAAGAAAATCTTTTTTAATGTCAAATAAAACTCTGATAACAAGGTTGTACTTCTGTTTTGATATTTGATTAAATAAGATAATAGATATGGCTGTTCATGATCAATATGTTTAATTCACAGATCTGATTAGTTTCCTGAGGCTCATTTCAAATAATTACTATTTACAAAAAAAAGGATTTAGTCCACTTACAACTTTACCCTACTGGAATGAAAATTACACATTTGTGCCTCTTGGTTCAATCACAAAAGGTATACCTGCTTCTGTTTCTTCTCTTGCTGTTGTCAGCTTTCTTATACTTTCTGCAAGAGGGACAGAACCATTGATCTGGTTGGCTGAATAGATTACTGTTGCTTTACATCCTCCATAGCCATTGCCTTGCACCAAGAAATAATAATTGCAAGTTTCTCCTTTAAGTTCAACTTCTGGAACTAAAGAGAAATACATCTTGACGTTCACAAAAATTAAAAGTGCTCTGTTCATAAACACATACCAAAAAACCTAGATTAAATCAGCCTGCTAGATTTCAAGTAGCCAGGATTCCTGATTTCAGTAATACGTTTTCTAAAGTTCAAGCTATATATTGTTTTTTTTTTAAAAAAAAGCTTATTTACAGTTAGCATCAGTGTTTTCCAACCTGAGAGAAACTTTCCAATTTCTCTGCTGACCATACCAGAAGGCAGTGGAGGTCAGTCAGTGTCTTTCTTAATCACAGTTTTTTGAACCACCAAGCATTACTTTATCTTTTTATCAATTTGCTAACGCGGGGAAAGCAGCGTAGTGTGGGAAGAATCCAACTTTACTTACTGCTGAGACCTTTGTGTTTCTCAGCTATGCATTCCTTCCATTTTTTTGAGCTTAGCTGGCTGGGTACAGGATTCAACATACTGCTTATACTGCAAGGCAGTACGAATAAAGCTCCTACCTGCAGATGAAACATATATAGACCATTATAAATACATCTTCTCAGATAATGAGATATACGAAAGGTCTTATGCATAAGCAGAGCCCTCTCTGAGGCAGATGAATGGTTAAGAAATAAATGGATGGATGGATGGATGGATGGATGGATGGAGAGATAGATGGACAGTCAGTCCGTCAGTCTATGGAGATTTTCAGTCATCCAGGTCGTGGATGTCCCAAAGGTGCTTTTTCAAGAGACAACTGGACTTTCTGGTTTTTCCATTCCCCAACATCCATTCAGAGCTAAAAGAAGCTTCTTGGATGAGAAGCGAAACCTTTTCAAAGAAAAACCAGGAAGTCCAGTTGCCTCTTGAAAAAGCACCTGTCAACTCATATTTCTATGGTCTTTTTAGAAAGGGAGGGAGGAGCAGTGCGGCAGCTTGCAAACCAAAAGTGCATTCCATAAATGTTTTCAAAGATAGTAACTAGGTGACTGAAGTTTATACCAAGCAAAATTCTAACTGGAGAGCATGATTGATGACTCTGGGTTATGGATATGTCCCATTAGAGAATATGAATTATGATACACCCAGGGGGTGGAGGGAAAACCAGGGTCAAGAGTGACAATGAATGATGTGTCTCAGAGTTGGCTACACCCAGGCAGTTCCAGACATGTTAATTCCCAATAAATCCTGTGAAGTTTTGGAAGTTTGGCTCGAGACTCATGATTTAAATGGGGGTAACTGCCGGAATCCTGACAGCACCTTTGGGATATAGATAAGATACAGACAGACAGACAGGTCTATGGAGTTTCTCAGTCATCCATACCCATTTGCACTATTCAGGTGACCCTGAGGGCACAGATAAACCTCCAAGTGGCCTTGATGTCTCTCAGAAAGCGTGCTAACGACCAGATGACTGCAAGGAATATAAATCTTTCCATTCCCCACCATCCAGTCAGAGCAGAAGAAGCTTGAGAAGGATGAGAAGTGAAACGTCCTCAAGTAAAAACAACATCCAGTTGTCTTTTGAAAAAGCACCTTTGGGACAGACAGACAGAGACTTACCCGGCTCCTTTAAAGCTGACTGTGCATCAGATAAACCAACTCCACAGGAAGACTAGAACTCTACTTTATTGAAGTAGGTTGTAATAACAGAATCTTCCAAGGCTAATTTTGCTATGTATCTCACCCCAATAAATCAGGGAAAACTTTTTCCCAAGCCGTGTACAAATATTACCTTGTTTCTCTGGACTTTAAAAACAAGATTTCTTTTCAGGAATACAGGTACATTAGTTTTAACTCACTTTCATTCTGCTAAAAGTGAATGTTAATAAAAAGCCACCATCTACCTTTCCATGTAGCGAAGAAAGCTGATCCCACAAGAGGAGAGACTTCTTCTCAGCATCAGTTCTAGCCAAAGCCCTAGGCAAAGTTTAGGAATCACACACTCACAGCCACGAAGTGCAAAAGTCAATAAAGGTAGTCCTCCACGTACGGCCACAATCGAGCCCAAAATTTCTGTCACTAAGCGAGGCCTATTTTAAGTGAGTTTTGCCCCATCTTGCCACAGTTGTTAAGTGAATCACTGCAGCTGTTAAGTCAGTAACAAGGCTGTTAAGTGACTCTGGCTTCCCCATTGACTTTGATTGTCAGAAAGTTGCAAAAGGGGATCACACACGACCCCAGGATGCTGCGGCTGTCACAAATGAGTTTGTTGTCAAAGCATCCGAATGTAAATCACGTGACCATAGGGGCACTGCAACAGTCATAAAGTATGAAAAATAGTCATGAGTTACTTTTTCTCAAAGCTGTTGTAACTTCACATGGTCACTAAGCAAACTGTTATAAGTCAAGGGCAATCTGGATACATAGACCCGTAACCTTCATTATTATCCAAGGAAACATCTCTTGCCAGGCACATCCACCTGACCCATTAGAGCGAGGAGGCAAGGAATGTTGCGGGTCCCACCCCTGAGGGAGATACACCTGGTGGGACCCAGAAGAAGGGCCTTCTCCGTGGTGGCTCCATCTCTCTGGAACATCGTTCCCCCAGAGATTAGAATGGCCCCCACTCTAATACTCTTTCAAAAAGCACTGAAGACCTGGCTCTGCCAGCGGGCCTGGGGAACCCAGAGAGGGATGGAGCCCATCAAATGGCTCGTGTGATCTGCTGTCGTTGGGACAGGGGGTGGGAGTTGTTGTTTGTTTCCCACCTCCAAATTTTGTTCTATTGTACTTTACTAATTTATTTGATTCTTTTTGTTAGTTTCTTTTGTTTTTATTTTTATTTTGGTTTGTTTTAAATATGGTTTTACATTGTGTAAGCCACCTCGAGTCACCATGGGCGAATAGGCAGCAATATAAATTCAATCAATCAATCAATCAATCAATTACTGGTGAGATGATTAGATGACCGAATATTCCTGAGTGTTGGAGAATGTAACAAACAGAACCAATGAGAAACATTTTTTCCATGCAATCTTTCCAAGATTATATGGAAACTAATCAAGGAGGGAACAAACCTACAACTAAAGAGAAATTTCCTGACAATTAGAAAAATTAACCAGTGGAACGATTTGTTTCCAGAAGTTATGGGTGCTCCAACACTGGAGGTTTTTAAGAAGAGATTGGACACCCATTTGTCTGAAATGATATAGGGTCTCTTGCTTGAGCAAGGGGTTGGACTAGAAGACCTCCAAGGTCCCTTCCAACTGTTATTCTACATATATTACTATGCAACTTTGCAAAGGCCCAGGAGTGTACAGTGCTATGTATCTTAAGAATGAACCCACTGGATTCAGGGGAAATGTCTTCCACATTTATAGAATGAATGATTGCCTCTATAAAACTCAAAGCAATGTTAGCAATAATTGTACCATTCATTAAAACTGTCATTCGTGACAGTGCATATCTATGAGAGTATTTAGTTTACTTGCTCTAAAGATTTCCTGTTTCTGACATTCATTCCCAGGCTCCGGGGCCGTAAAATACTCCTAAATCAAACCAAATGACACCTGCTATAAAAGGATACAGCTCAAACTGGAGGTTCGACACTAAACATGCTGGCAGGTGAGTCAACAGCACCATCTGTACAAATTTTAAAGCAGGACTGTAATAATGGAACACCTGAAACAAAATTAAAAGGTAATTTGGATTGCGTATTCCAGCACACACTATCAAAACTTTGGTTTTGGGGAAAAAAAATAAGAACGAGCTTTCTCTTTTTATCTTCCCCTTGCACCCACCCCCTCCAAAAAAAATTTCAAAGTTGAGAGATTCAACAGAGGTGATAAAGTCTGCCATGATGAAGCAAGAATTGAGGATGATAAAATAAACAATGTGGACTGGGTTTAATTGGACAAGATAAGAGTTGATTCCGTATTTGTCCTAGCAGGCAAACTCTATGAGCAGGTAGCAATATTGACCTGAGCAATAGTTTTTTTCCTTTTCTAAACTTTTCTCTTTGTTAACTTTCCTTATTCTCTTTAAGATTCTACAATTTTAGGGCAACTACCCTAGCTATTTTCCTTAGCTATCCCTGTGTATATTTATAGTGACATTGAATATATAGAGCCTTGATGGCGAACCTATGGCAAGCGTGCCAGAAGTGGCACACAGAGCCATTACAGCTGGCACACGAGCCCTCACCCAAAACAGGTCTACTGTGCATGTGTGCATGCGCCGCCAGTCCAACAGCTGATTGTCAGGTATCTGGTGCACATGTGTACGTGCATGCGCAGATGCGCGGAGTGTGTGGGGAGTCACGCACCCATGCGCAGAGGGCATGGTGGGGGACCCGCACGCATTGCCTTCTGGGTGCTGACACACACGCAATTATCGGCACAGGAGCCCAAAAAGGTTAGCTACCACTGATATAGTCTCCTGCTTGAGAAGGAAGTTCAACAGAAGGCTATGATCTACTGTATAATACATGATGAAAAACAAACATTAAGGGATAAATTTGTTTTCTTTCTATACCCTTGCCAGTAGGGAGGGGATTCAAAATTTTTAACAACTGGTTCTGTGGGCGTGGCTTAGGTAGTGAGTGTGGCTTGGTGGTCATGTGACTGGGTGGGTGTGGCTTGGTGGTCATGTTATTGGCTGGGCATGGCCAACTCAATATCACTCACATCGAGGCACGCATCTCCTCGCCTGGCCTCTCGTGAGTGTGGGGATGCTGCAACAGTCATAAGTGTGAAAAATGGTCATAAGTCACTTTTTTCAGTGCCATTGTAACTTTGCATGGTCACTCCACACAAGCAAAGTACCAGCAAAGGAGGTGAAAAAAACTCCAAAGAAGTTCCTGAGATAGGAAGTCTAGTCCTGCCAAAAATGTAATAAGGGTTAATGGAGAGGCAGTTTCTGTAAGCAACACCAGAATGTTTCCTTCCTGCCTTCCTTTCTCCTAACAACCGGTTCTCCGAACTGCTTAGAATGTTAACAACCAGTTCTAGAGAATAGGTGCGAACTGGTAGAATCCCACCCCTGCTTGCCAGGCTGGTTATCAAAGATGAGGCTTTAGGAGTGAAAGGATCTCAGCCATGGGTCTCAGAAGTGGCAAAGATGCAATTGCAGAGAAGGGGCCCTATTGCTACCAGCTACGTTCTGCACAAAGTAAAAAATAAATAAAAAAGCTTCAATTTCCCTGGCAGACAGAACCGTCTGTCATCTGAATCCAGCAAGCCAGAAATTCCACATTCCTGACAATAAAATTTTGAGCACCTTTCTTCCATTTTAAAAGCTCACTTGGTCATATCAAACAGCCTATCTCTTACTATGGGTTCAAATTCTTAAACTGAAATCTGATATGTGTTTTGCCCTGAATAGCCTGGTAAAAAAACCAAACCAAATTGCAGAATTATTTCATCTATATTGAGATAGAATTTTCCATAAGTTCTAAATGTGCATGTATTATGCCACCCTATTCCAAAAGACTTGAGAAAGCAAAAAATATATATTTTACTTTGAGTTGAGGTTTACTTCTTTTTCCTTGAAGTTATTCTTGGAGAACAAAGGAGCTAGATTTCCAAAACTAACAGACTAACACCACCATGAAATAGATTTTTAATTTCTATGCCACTAGGCATATGCATTTTACTTACTAAGCCATAAAAAAGCTAGATTTTAAAAAGTTTACTTTCCTGGGTGAATATTGTTTCCAGGTTTGTTTGTTTTTAAAGTAATATTCTATTTTATGGCATTGTTGAACCTAGATTTATCTGATTTCTAAAATGCTAAAAACTGCAATTCAGACAGACCAAACGCATCGATTACCTTCGCAGAGTGAATATTGGTATTCTTTGACTGTTTATTTTCAGCAGCAGCAGAGAAAGTATTTAAGCAGAAGGGACTGAATGGCCTTCCAGATGCAAGGCCTTTTATACAAAAATCTGGAAATGTGATTTCAGATCCAAACTGGAGAAAAAAAAGCAAAGAATAATTATAAAGTTCTTAACTATTACAGACCCACACCCCATGTTTTTAAGATCTCTGTTATATAAAATGGCTATTTAAGATGGCTATTATATAAAATGAGAAATTATAATGCAGCCAGTGGAATTTGAAAGCACAGTATTTATCCAAAATACCAGTATTTATCCAAAAATACCTATTTAAAATGTTAACTAAGTTTTTAATGCTAGCACAATCAGTTTCTCCTGTAGGTTTTCAAGTACGTTGACTCCAATAATTCTGATATCCCCTCAAAACAGGTAAGATAGAACACATGCTTTCTAAACCCATTTCCTTTCTCTTTTGTGCACAATATTCTAATCTGAGCCCACTGTATTTTTTTTTATTGTTCCTTTCACCCTTTCTTTCCAGCCTTTCATCCATGTTGGAATTGACAGAATAGCTCAACAGTAGGATGGACGGCATATAAATGAATAAAAATCTCTGGATTGCTTTTTCAGATCTGCAAACTGTGCTGCCTCCCCCCATACACATACACAAAAAAACCAAAACCAAAACAAACTATTGCCAGAACAAGTAATTCATACTATAGAATCATTCCATTCATGGAGGTTCTTAACTAATGCAGTTATTTATTAAGCCTCTTCGATCTTAATAACCTTTTTACTGAGAGAAAATGATCTTTACTTCAGTCTCTGGAGTTTTTAAGTTTTCCAACTGGTTGCAAGAGTGAGAAGTCTCTGACAAAACGTAGCTTCTCTCAAGAGTATAGTCCCATGAGCGAAGATCATTTGATAGGAAGCTCCTGGCAAATGTTTCTTTAATTAGAAGCCAAGCCTGAGACTATAGCAGCACAAAGTTTTCTAATATACCACATTCAATGAAAATAACAGGTGGATAAATATTTCCATACATAAATCCAGTGCATAGTTTATGGTACTATTATGGTACTATTCTTCCAAGAAAATTTCAAACGCAATACCTTTTGTTCCCGGATTTGAATCTTTCCTCTCCAGAGTTCCCTTGAATCAATACTGTCTTTTACGTTTTCAAGAGCTAATATATCAGCAGAAAGATATTCTGCAAATTTTTGCCAAGCACTGTAAAAAGAAAACATGTGTAAGTAGTGTATATTTCACTAAAATCTTGGTAATTTTCAAAGCGAATGCTTGAAATAATTTTTAGGAGACTAAATATGATCCCACCGTGTTACAAAAAGCTATGGAATGTCATTTATCATTTTGTAAAATATTTAGATCTTATTCAAAATGTTATCTAGTTTTACCCCGTTAAGGTTTGCATTTCACTTTTCTTCAAGGTAGCATGCAACTCCCTTCTCCACGCAAGGTGAATTGGGTTGGGTGACTGGCAAAGAGATGGATAACTAGCCCAAGGTTATCCAGTGAATCTCAACAACTTAGTACACCAAAATGTATGACAGCTATCATGACTTTGAATCCAGGATGCAAGTACCTTTCTTGAGGCCTACCATAACTTTGAAAAGTCACTAAGCAACTGGTCATAAGTTACAGATCACCTGTACTCCTAAAATGACATTCACAACCCTCCCTTTCTCAATTATCTTATCTGAATACCACTGCTCACCTGTTGCTTTTGTTTGCTACGACAGTGATCTTTGCTGCATGCCATTCTCTTAGGTGTTTTAGAGCACCAATGACAGGTAAACAGTCTTTTAATTGAGGGGCGTCTGTTTCTGAAGACTGGAGAATAACATCAACCATTGCTTTTCCTGAAGAAGTAAATATCATGAATGAAGACAGACATTTCAGTCTGCTTTTTTGCAGGAGCAGGAAACTGAACATTGGACACTTCTATTTTTTTAACTCTTATCAGATTGAATTGATTGGGCAGATGCTATGGGAGATAGGGGCTCCCTCAAAATAATTAAGCCTTATGTATGTAGGGCTTTATAGCTAACAAGAAGCATCTTGAATCATACCCAGAAGCCAACTTGCAATCGGTACAGTTTGCAAACAGTGTTTCAAGATGGATATACTAAAGTATGCTCTTCACTGTCCATGCGCTTTCTGATTAGAAACAAGGGCAGCTCCATAATTCAACAACCAATATTCATACAGCCAATTTGGCATAGGGGTTAAGGTGCTAGACTAGCAACTGGAATGCTGAGTTCTAGTTCTCCCTTAAGCACAGAAGTTGGCTGGGTGCTTTGGGCCAGTCCCTCACTTTTAGTCCAAGCCACAGAGCATTAGGTATTTACACTGTCTTGAACTGACTAAAATCATCATAAAAACCAAATTAAAACAAAAAAATAGAAGAGAATATTTGAAGCTCGGGGTTGAACTGCGAGATCACTGATACAGTCTTGAGCTTGGTTGCATTCTTGCAGGCGTTTCATTTCCAAACTAGGTAGCATCATCAGTGCTCAGGATCGAGCACTGATAATGTTATCCAGTTTGGTAATGAAACATCTGCAAGAAAACAACCAAGCTCAGAATGCACTAAGGATCCCACATAGACAAAATCCTTTCCTTTATTGCTAGTTACATGGTTGCTTTTGGTATGGAGTATGTTTTATTCCTCTACATTATTTTAAGCAAAATTGTGTGCTATTAAATAATTTCCCCTAGCAAGGGCATCCTTCCAGATTTTCGCTATATAATTTATAATTGCCTGTAAGGTGTCCTTGTGTGCCAAGCTATTTACCAGAGCATTATTACCATCAGAAGACAGACTAACTGCCTCAAAGGCATTTTGAGAAGCAAAATGATTTTGTCACAAAAATAGTTTGTTTCCAAAATGGTCACATTACCAGGAGCAGGAAGTTTATCAGCTAAAAGATGTATGCTCTCCGCAGATTCTTCATATAGACTGAAATATAAGAATGATTTTTTTAAAAAATATTCTCATTCAAGAATATGCTTCAAAACATTTAGTGCTTTACCCAATCCAAGTATCAAAATAGGAAGCGCTGTATGTGTGTATAGAAAAAGAGAGAGAAAAGATTGACTTCAAATGAAAAACTTGCCATCTAAGTTTTGCTTAATGAACTTATCAGAATCAACAATTTCTTGCTAAATCAGCTATTTTACTGCTATTCCTAATTAGAATATTTACTATGCATTTAAAGACCATTCCAAAGTTCAGAAACTGTATTCTCAGATATATTTTCAAACATATTAATATATACAAGGTGGATCAACTTACTCAATGAGTGATACAGATTCCCAATTATTGTCTTCTTCCTCAACATGCTGATCACCAAGATATCCTTCAATATTTCTTTGAATAGAGGTTTTGCTTTGATCTGTCTCTTCATTAATACTGATGTCCTCCCAGTCAGTACTAGAAAACTATTAGGTTAAAAGAATATATTGTTAAGGGTTGAAAAAGCTGGAACTAATGTTTAGGGTAATTACGTCTCCAGTGGCTCACCTGAGAAAATCCACATATTGACTGAATTGCAAAATACCATTCTTTCACATATGGAACCCCAGTAAGAGAACATGCTGAAAGGAGAAGTAATATAGATGTTACAGTGAATTTTAGAAAATTAAAATAGGAGCTTCATTTTCTTCATGAAAACGTATTAAAAGAAGTGTCATGATTGCAATAGCTCTTAAGAATTAAAATAACATACAAGAAATGAAAACAATCCTTTCTCTAAAAACTTAAACTCTAGTGGTAGCAAAGTCAAAGTGTTATTTCAGATAAATGCAAATGATTAATTGTGCTTTCTTTCCTCCCCATCATCCACAAGAAAATTAGCTGGTTATTTTTCTGTCAGTGTTTGATTTTTAAAAATTGTTTTGTACTGTATGCTGCAGATACAATTGCCTGCATTGTAGTGAAAAAGCTAGTAGTTTTATTTATTAAGTCGCCTCTGATGAAGGCAGTCCAGATTCCCAGGAGGGAGGAGGTGAATTCCAGAGGAACAAGAGACAACTAAGTTCAGATAGTTTGCATGAGCGAAAGAGGATGAAAATGGTTCCTCCGTAATAATAAATGTATATTTTATGTACACTGAAAGCATACGCACCAAGACAAATTCCTTGTGTGTCCAATCACACTTGGCCAATAAAGAATTCAATTCTATTCTATTCTAATTCTCAGAGTATATGCATTATATAAGTTTGCTTTAGTTTGGCAAGATTGATGTCAGGCTTCAAAAACCAAGAAACATTGTAATCCAAACAGATTTCTTTATTATTCCTCATCCCTGCTTTTTACAGTGAACGATGAGACATTTCAGCAAGTTCAAAAGCAGCAAAGTTCACTCCCTCTATGTCCTCAACAGTTTAAGTTCACCCACTGTGCCAGGCAATATTGTAGTTTGCTGCAGAAAAGCTTCCCTTACCTGGGAAAGTTTCAAATGTTGCCTTTAGAGAGGGACTGCAATTTATTTTGAGCAAGTTATAAATATTTTCAGCTGTCAGACCTGGAAAACATAAGAGTTTATTGAAAAATCATGAAAGCAAGGCTACGCAGCCTATTTATCCTAATACAAAATCTCATTTTAGGAATGCCACTGGCAACCCTAGGAATAGGGTTGAAATATACTGTGTTTTTGTGTTACCTGTGTTTGTATAGATTCTGGCTTTCAGTGCAAACTCGGTGTTGTTTTTTTAAAGAAAACCCGCTGGCAACCCTCTCCAAGGTACATGCACCCCTCTGCCTTGGAAAACTAAGTGTGTAAAAATGCATCTATTGTCAAGACCTATATCTCCCTACAAGATTGATGGGGCTACATTAGCTTAACCTCACTCTGCTTTGGGATATAAAAACCATTAGCTGGCTAAGCCAATAAACACTTTTTAAATAGGTTTCCTTAAAACAACCCTCTCCTCTCCCATCCCATGAGTTGGTTTACTATGCTGTAGGAACAAGACTATTGGTTTAAACAGAAGAAAAAGCCTGGGGGAGGGGGCAACCCTGATCTTTTAATTATGTCAAGATTTGTAAGGGGGGGGGGTGCATTTCAAATTATGTAGGCAGCACAAATCATTATTGCAATCATCCCACCATAGTTACCCACTGGTAACTGCAACACAGAAGTACCCAAGGATACCTTTTTTAATATAGATAGATAGATAGATAGATAGATAGAAGAAAGATAGATAGATAGAAGAAAGATAGATAGATAGAAAGAATTTTTTTCTCTCTGCTCAGTGCAATATTATACATTTTTCCCAATTTTATGGTTGGAGTGGGGATAACTTGGCATTTGAGTAACTGCCATAAATTCCTATTATATAATGAGAGTAAGAGAGAGAGAGAGAGAGAGAAATAGAGGGATATAGAAAGTGAGAGATGGAGAGAGATAGGGAGCCAGGAGGAAAGAGAGAGAGAGAGAGAGAGAGAGAGAGAGAGAGAATTGTATAAATATAAATTCCTAGGAATCGAACAAGAAAAAGGACAGAGGCTGCCCTTACAAACCCCACAGATTCAGCTAGGTGGCAGCATTAACCATCTTTTTCAAAAATGAAGCGTTTCTCGGATGGGAGACCACCAGAAGATCTGAGTCTAGGCAGGCAGAGCAAATCCCCGAAGAGAGCAATTCGTTTCAACCACACCCCTTCAAAAAAAAAAAAAAAAAAAGCCACGGACGCGTCCCGGATAAGAATGAAAGAGGGCGCCCCCATCCTCCCTCAGCGCAAGACCTTCCCCCGAAACGGCACCTGAAAAGCCTCCGGAATCCGCCTGGCCACCCCGGAGCCGCCAGCTGAGGAAGAGCAGATAGCGATCCATGACTGACGCCGACGCGGTTAAACCTCCCGCGCCTCCGCTGAGAGACTTCCCGCTTCGGCTGACCCGCCCCTTCCGCTTCTCAGACAGGTGCTGCTCTGGCTTCTCGTCTCCGTGACCCAGGCGGGCCGCCGCTTCCGCTCGCGCTGTGGAAGCCATGGCGAGCTTCACCAAGTCTGCACAGGTACGGGGGTGACTTTGTCTCCGACCGCCTCGGGATGCGGGGGGTGGGGGCTTTCTCGGGCAGGTCCGGCTCCCGAGGAAGCCGCCTGTGGAAGAAGGAGCCGTAAAAGGATTGGGGGAGGGCAGGCCGGCCGGCTTTCAGAGGCTTCCTCCGCGGCATCTCTCCCCTTAAGAATCGTCTTGGAGACTTGGGGTCTAGTCAAGAGTAACGGCTGGATGGATGGTTTCTCGACACGTGAAGAGTCCGGAGGATGTTTCTAGGTGGGCTTAAAGACATGTTTTCTCAGCCTTAGCTGCTTTTAAGAGGAATGAACTGCAACTCCCAGAATTCCCTATTTAACATGGCTGGCTAGGGAATTCTGGGAGTTGAAGTCCGTATCTCTTAAAAGCTGCGGTTGAGAAACCCTGGCTTAAAGCAATATGAATCTCCACAGCTGGACTTTGTAGCTGGAATACATTGGCTCACGATTCTAGAAGCAACAAATAAATGTAAATGAATAATAATGAAGTCCAACCAATGGCTGAGCTTACATAAATATATACTGAATCTAGGAAATGTGAGTAGTGTGAGGGTTTTGTTTGTCCTTTAAGGACAGACCATTATTGGGCTTGCTGCAAAGTCCAGAGTCTTTGGGAGAGAGACAGCATATAAATTTATTTTTTTTATTGTACTTTTATTCATTAAACATGAAACTCAGTCAACTGGACGTTTAAAAATGTATCACAAATATCATTGACTGGCTCTGATGGTTGATATGGGTTGCTGCCATCATCCTAGATATTATTATTATCTCTTATTCATTAAACAAGAAACTCAGTCAACTGAACATTTAAAAATGTATCACAAATACCAGTGACTGGTGTTAATGGTGGTTTTTCTGACCCAAGCCTTGTTCAAATTAAACACAAACTGTGTATAAAAGCAAACCTTTTTTAATGCGGCACTGGGAATTCAGTACATTCCCAGCCAAAAGACATTTAAACCTAATTGTCCTGTATCAAAAGCAAGCCCTTTCAAGGTTGAAAAAAGCTGCCAAGAACAGAAGATTAATTACTGACTAAATTATTCACCGACAGACATTTCAAAAACAAACCAGAGTAAGCAAGGCTTCAATGAGAACTCTTGAGTCTAAAGAACTTCTTTGCTTCCTGCAAAGAACACATCCCCGAGGGCTGGTTTTTATCCCTTATGGGAGGGGCCATCACTTTCCAGCCTTACTTCCAAGTCGCCCTTGCTGCTTTCAGCTGCTCTTTCCTTTGAGCAGTGCTGCGCACACACACACCGGGCACAGGCTCCCCAGGGACTTCTGTGTCACTGCTGCCAGACTCTACAAGCTCTGAAGGCAGCACGCTACTCTCCGATAGTCCTGGCTCCATCCCTGCATCACACCCAGGCCCCTCATCCGAGTCGTCGCTATCAGAGACCTCTGCTGCCAATTCCTGTTGCTGGCAAACCACAACAGGTATTGATACTGGTTGCTGCTAGCGACATGATTATTATTTATTTTTTATTATAAACTTTTATTCATTAAACATGAAACTCAAGTCAACTGAACATTTAAAAATGTATCACAAATATCATTGACTGGCTCTGATGGTTGATATGGGTTGCTGCCAGCATCTTAGCTATCAACCAAGTATTTTCTTAAGATGTTTCGAGTCACGCAGTCTTTTGTATCTCCCCTGGCGCTACAGCAGGAAGCTGATTACTATTATTATTATTATTATTATTATTATTATTATTATTATTATTATTATTATTCCTAAGAGCCACTGATTTCAGGCACACCTATTATTTATTAAGGAAAGATGTAAGATTGGTCTTTCACACAGTTAGGTCCATTTGTCTTCCGTTATCCAGGTAGGATTAGCTTTGGATCTGGCATTGGAATGTCAAATATCTTTATTGTTTTTTCATCCAAGGTTGTATCTTGCCATTTATTTTATACACTCATTATTTTTTTTAAGCAATGGGCTACATTTGCTCGAACCTGGTACCTTTTAGATGGATGGATGCAACCGCCAGGGAAACTTGCAGCCATTGCAAGTGTCCGACTGGAGGGAAAACATAAGCCGATATACCATGCAATGAGTAAGTTTTGTTTTGGATTGAAACAAATGCACTACATCAGCAGTGATTTATTTTCCTGTTCTAAATTGGGGAGGGGATGTGGATAAGCAAAGCTGGAACTACATCTACTAAGTATCTTGGAGATTTGCAGTAATTCAACTATAATTCAATTCATTTCAACAAAATGAGTTCTTGCGATATTGTTTTACGCCATGGTTTAACTCTTAACCACAAAATGAATAGGTGATTTGTTGAATATAGGGCTGTGATTACAAGTAATGGAATCTAAAAGGATTTTGATGCCAAAATTGTTTCATGTTTATTTTAAATTTAATAATTTGAATATTTCAATATTCTTTTGAGATTTCAGCCAGAATCACCCAGAACATCTGGAGTAAAATAATATATGCACAATGCCGCTAAGTAGACTCCAGTTTTAATTGGATTTTGGCATCAATGAATGATCTAGTTTTTAATTAAATTTATTTGCTGCATGGTTCAAGTGACCTTGAGTGGCTTACAAAATGATAAAATATATAAATACAGAAAAAAGTTGTAAGTATTAAACAAGTTACCTAGTCACTGAAAGTTTTTGAAATGTTCCCGAGAACATCTAGCAAACTTTCTTTAGTAGCATTTCAGTATTGTCTGTTTATATTTGAATGGTTTTAATTCTGTATGGCTTATTTTACTATATTCAAGTTCTGGATTACCTTTAATGAAAATCCTACTAAACATTAGCATACATAAATATTGTTTGGGGGAAAATATGATTTGTGGGGCAATGGTGTTAGTAAATTGAAACCCTTTTTTAAAATCAGATATTTTTAGATCAAAATTCAACCCTATATATGCGTCTCAAAAATTAAGTAGTTTCTTACAATACATTGCACATCCCACTATGATGGCTTTATTTGCTAGCCATTTGATTAACTTTCAAATGAATTAATGGACTCCATAAAAAGGAATGTTTTAGTGTTTGGGATTTATATCATTCTGTATTGGAGCCCTTAATATTGTCTTAGAATCTGTAAGAATCCTGTACAAATAGCCAATGTACTGGATCTATCAATATATACTATATCAAAATCAGTATTCAAGTTGGCACAGACCTGAGCAATGTCATCCATAAATTGCCTCAAAAATCTATCACAACCAAGGACTCTGACATTGGGATTTTTTTAGAGAGATTACAATAAGACCAGCACTCACAAGAACTGTTATTAAACAGCTCTCTGAGGGTGCAGTATAGTCTGCAAAAATAAGTCTTCAGCACCACACAGCAAGCAAGAATGGAATGGAATGGAATGGAAAAAGAAGATGGAATAGAATAGAAGAAGGAATAGAATAGAATGGGATGGAATGGAAAAAGAAGATGGAATAAAAGAAGGAATAGAATGGAATGGAATGGAATGGAAAAAGAAGATGGAATAGAATAGAAGAAGGAATAGAATAGAATATAGAATAGAATGGAATGGAATGGAATGAAAAAAGAAGATGGAATAGGATAGGATAGAATATGGAATGGAAAAAGAAGATGGAATAGAATAGAATAGAATAGAATAGAATAGAATAGAATAGAATAGAATAGAATAGAATAGAATTGGAAGGGACCTTGGAGGTCTTCTAGTCCAACCCCCTGCCTAGACAGGAAACCCTACACCACTTCAAACAAACGGTTATCCAACATCTTTTTAAAAATATCTAGTGTTGTCATTATATATAATCAGATTTTTTGATTGGAGGTAATCTTATTAACGGATAAATGTTTTTTTTTTTTTAAAAAAGGTGACCTTGGGGATCATGTCGTCATCATTAATACAAGGCATATTGCTTTTTCTGGCAACAAATGGGAGCAGAAAGTATACTCATCACATAGTGGGTAAGTTTTCCATAATCCTAAATCTACAAAAATGAATGTTTCCAAAACATAGTATCATTGTAAGTTACCTTACTTTTATGATTCCAAGGACATGAGTTTCTACTTTTAACAACTTCTCATTCAGCGATCATTTGTATTTACACTGGATAAGTTGTCATTATGACTAGTCCTCATACTTATGTCCACTGCAGAATCCCTGTGGCCCTGTGATTGTGATCTGGGCACCTAGCGCCCAAATTGCAATTACAATATTTGTGGTGTCCCATGGTCATGGGCCCACAATTTGTAACCTTTCCTGCTGGCTTCTGAAAGCAAAGTCCGCGGGGAAGCCACTAGCAAGTCACAAGTCAGGGTTATGTAAGGTCCTTGCTTAACAACAGGAACTGGGACGATTGGAACTGCCATAGGCAAGCAGGATACGTACATGCCTTTTTGACTATGTCACCAATGACAGTTTCTGGTTGTAGTAAGCATTGTTAAGCAATGAATTCAGTGCTAGTTTGTGAACTTAATAGTTATCAATGAAGGAGGATATTTGTAGCTCAGGGTTGAAAAGAGGGGTCCTTGGTGCTCTCTGAACTTGCTTGTTTTCTTGCAGACATTACATTATCCAACTAGGTAACATCATCAGTGCTAGTAAGGAGTGCTGTTTGCTTTCAGTATTTATATTCTGGTGTCTTGCCTGGCTGTATGGGTGGGAAGAGCCTTAGAGATTCTTTGGTTAGGCTGTTTACTTATGGCTCTTTGGCAGTTTCTTGATTGAGGTGTTGTTTGATTGTTGGTCTGAAGTTAACCTTGGAATTCATCTATGCTGATTACTGGTGGAGTGATGCTGGAGTCTCTCTTTTTTTGGTCCTCTTTTGGGCTGGTTGTATAAATCTCAAGGCAGTCTGCCAGCACTAATTAAATACACAAGATAGTAGTACTGGCTGAGGAAGGGGAGTAGACGCAGGAAGAGGCTTAAACCTGGAAGCTTAGGGAAGATAGGCTGAGGGCTTTGTTTTCCAAGTGCTTTTTATTGGCCACTTTCTTATGCACATTCTCTTTGCCTGATCCTAAATGAACTTTGGCTGTCATTTTTGTATTGTAGATACCCTGGTGGCTTCCTGCAACTTACAGCTACTCAACTACATAAAAAAGATCCAACCGCAGTAAGTGCTAGCCTTTTTCTCCGTCTGTGTTATTATTATTACCTTTATTGTCAGATTTACTGAGCCTCCCTTCATGCCCCCCCCAACACAACTCAAGTGAAGACAGAAGTCCCTAACCCAGTCCCAATCTTATTACACTATGTGACCTTGTTGCACAATGCGCCAGTCCCACAAGTCTATCATACTATGTTGACATGTGTCTTTAAATCATTTGCTGACCTACTCTGTATAAGTTTCTGTCAGGAAAATGCTCTGTGAACAATTCACCTGTCTTCATAGTTCTATTTCTAACCCCATATATTTGTCTTCTGCCTTAAATGACTCTACTTGCTCCTTCCTGTCGTTGATAGTCTTTTGATCTAAACACTAGGCAGTACCTCTGTTGATGCATAGTACTCCTGCTGAATATTTGAATGGCCATGTTGCTTATGTTGTTAAAATTACTTTAATTAAATAATAGAGGATTGCAAAAGATAGGTAGCATGATGATAGAATATCTATTCATGGTAATATCTAGAACATAAAGTTCCATTTCCATAAAGTTCCATTTCTCCCTCTATAATTTTATTTTCCTTCCCAAAGTCTAGCTATGTATCATGCTTGAGGTTATTTTCATTTGTAACTTTTTTTTTTGTAGTGGACGATTGTTTCTTCAGGCAACTTTCTGTCTGTTCTCCCCGCAAGCCCTTCTCACTCTATGGATTTGTGATCTCTGTGTATTCCTTCATAACAGCAGAATTCATAATAGCATACATTTGCCTGATGCTCCTCAACAGCTCCTTCATTGCTACTGAGCTGTTTTCTCTTTTGCCATCCATGATCATCATCTCAACCATCCTGGTTTTGGCCAAAAAGTTTTTCTGATGCTTTCTGGTGTCTGATTTCTACTCTGTGATGATACCTATTTGGCTTTGATGCTTGACCGTGGCACTGGTCCTTGTTGTTCAACTTAGTACACTTGGGAAAGAGCAGCAAAATCACCAAAAGAATTGCTTACATATTTGGCATTTATGGCAGGAGCAAAAAAAAAAAAACCAGGCATAAAAATGATGCTATGACTAGCCTATGTGAGATACATTCCCTAAAGTTTCACTGGCTAACATTTTATAGTATATTTTATAATATATTGTCACCCAGAGTCGTTGGATACGAGACAGGTGGCAAATAAATTTTCTAAATAAATGAACATTTACTTGTGGCTTATTTGAAATGACTTAGTTAATGCAGATAATGTTCTTTATTTATCATGTTTCTCTCTTGATTTTACTCCTTTTTTATCTAATGGAAATTTCATATTGTTTCTTTGACATGAGTTTAGGAATGATTTATTCTACCCTCCAGTATTTGTTAGGACTGAATCTCTCCTGCAGCCCTGATAAGCCACCACTAACCAAGCCTGAACATCCTGAATTTTAAAGATCACCTGGGTCAGTCAGATGCTATCAATTATTAGGACTTGGACCAGATTATATTGATCTAAATAAATTAACTTTAATGCTAGTATTATTATCTAGTTAAGTAGTTGGGTTCATAATGATGACTTGTAGAAATAAGTTAAAACTTTACTTTTTTGATTAGTACAGTCCCATAATTAATTTTCAGTTTTACAGGTAGTCTTCTCTTAGAGACCACAACTGGGACTGTCAAATCCTTTGCTAAGTGATATGGTCACTTAACATCGCATGACCTCAACAGCCGTTAAATGAGTCACTGTGGGTCATTAAACAGGCATCGCATGTCTGCAACTTGCAGTTGTATTGCCAGCTTCTCCATTGATTCTGCTTGTCAGAAGCCAACAATGAAGGGCACAAATCGCATGATATATGACCATTGTATATGCCTGCCAGTTGCAAAACACTCAGAACTTGATCATATGACCAGAGGGATGCTGTGATGGGCATAAATGCAAAGTCCAGTCGTAAAGTTATCTTTTCAGCACTGTCGTAGCTTTGAACAGTTGCTAAACTGGGCAGTCATTAAGCAAGTTCTATCTGTAATCTCCTGAATATTATGGTGGTTGAACACCAGAGGGCAGCATAAACCAGTAAGACTTTAATTTGGGGGACATTCTCTTAATTGGCAAGCTCCTATAAACCACATTTTATTGTGAACAAAATAGTATGAGAAACATTATAGGCAGTGAATTCAGAGTCGACACTTCCACATTAATTGAGTAAGATTAAACTATTTTATCTGGAACCTTACGAAGATAATGGAGGAGTATTTTTACTCATTTCAAATGTACAATTCCTCATACTAGTAACTAAGAGTGTAGTGTTTGCTCTATTTGTAATTTTGTAAAATGGTTCTTCAAACAAGAAAATATTCATATACTTACGAGTGAGGATTGACAAACAAATCTCAATATCATGGTGGAAGCGGAAAGCGTATAAAGAATCTTCTTGCAAAATACATATATTAGGCAAATGTAAACAAAAATGAAAAAAAATGTGCAGTAATGTTGACTTTCAAATTTTACTGTTTTATATGCATAAGCATTATTTGCAGTCCAGACAGACTTGTTTAGATTTGAAATAGATGTATAACAAAATGAAAGTATTATCCAGCCATTGGCTGCCTTCGGGGAATGTGCGGGGCAAGGCTGAGGAATGTATCCATTCTGCTGCCTAATGGAATCCCTTATAGAATTGGTCTTGGAGTTTTATGCACAGGTAGTCCTCGACATACGATTACAACTGACCCCCCAAATTTATGTTGTTAAGTGGGACAGTTGTATAAATGTTGCCCCATTTTATGACCTTTCTTGCCACAGTTTTTATGTGAATCACTGCAGGTTTAAGTTAGTAACATGGTTGTTAAGTGAATCTGGTTTCCTCGTTGACTTGGCTTGTCAGAAGGTCGCAAAAGTTGATCACATGACCCCGGGACACTGCAACCATCATAAATATGAGTCAGCTGCCAAGTGTCTTGATTTTGATCACGTAACCAGATGAGGGATGGTAAAACAGTCACAAGTCACTGTTTTTCCAGTGCCGTTGTGACTTTGAACGGTCACTGAATGAACTGTTGTAAGTCAAGGACTATCTGTACTTCGTTCCTACTTTTCTTGCCACACATGGAAGTGTTATCCAAACAATGGGATGTCAGTGTGTTTGAACACTTTTATGTTCTTGGTCTTGGAATTTGAAGCTGTTAATTAAAAGTCCTTAACTTTGAATTGATAGATATCGCAAATTCTAGGCTGTAATTTAAGGAATAACTTATTAATTCATAATCCTTAGAAGATTATGTGTAAATATGTTAAATCTGTGAATGCTGAGTTAATAACGTCATTAACCTTATTTTCTCTAGTTATGTGGTCCTTTCATATGAAGGAATTCATAAAGATGTTGGAATTAAGTTACTTGCCAGTTAGGAATGTACAGGATGAAAGAAAAGCTGCTGATACATATTGGTTTTTCGCTGCCTTTGGGAAAGGATAAATGGAAATGGAAAATCAACAGGAACAGGGCATTTTATTGTCGTCTCGCTATTTATCTGCTGTATTTTTCTCTTGCAAAGGAGATTTAACACTAGGATATCAGGCACTTTGAATTCCGTTCCAAAAGAGGTGCTTCTCACCTTCTGGTTAGAGTTTAGCATGCTGTTTGATTCCGGCTTAGTCAATAAACCATGGCTAAGATCTTCCTGCTCCTTAATGCAGCTGCCCCTCTGCCCCTTCTCCACCTCCCTGCCCCAGTTCTTTCTTTGGCATCCAATTTTGCAAATGCTCCGCCCGGGAGGAGGAAGGCATGCGGAAGCAGCCCAGACCGGCAGAGGTGGAGGGAACGATCGCTTGGAAAGTAAGCAAGCAAGTGTAGGGCTTGGTTGGAAGAACTGGGCAGCAGAGGGTTAGGTTCTATGTCCAGGCTAGCCTCGTAGAGCCAAACCAAACAAAACCACATGCCTTGGAGAGCCACAGCTGCACCCACCCGCATCCTGCGCGCAAGCCCGGCTGTCTGGAGACGCAGAGGCCAGGTGGGCACTGCGCGCTCCCTTGTTCTCCTCTGGGGAAGGGGCCCTAATGTCGGACCACCCACCCCTTCCACTGCACACCTCGGAAGGGTTTTGCTTTCGGGCCTTCTGGCATGCCTTTGCTACTTCCACCGGAGAGGGCAACCTGCAAGCTAAGGTGACCCCTTTCCACCACCTCCCACCTATCCCCTGCCAGGCTTGGCAAGGCTCACCGCACGTGGGTTCTGCATTCGAGGCGCCAGTTACGGAGCGATGAAATAGTCAATGGGCTGCGTGCCAGCAGTCAGTGATCCTGCAGGGCTGGCACATCGAATGCCCCCCTTGCCTCTTAGTGCCCCCCAAGGCATCCCACTGCCCTCCCAGGGGGCGATACGGCCCACTTTGGGAACCACTGATCTAGTGAAACCATAGTACTTTACAGTTGGGATTTGAATTTGAGATTTTCAGATACTTAGCTACTTTGGCATACTGGCTCTCAGTTGCAAGATTATTTTACCGTTATAATTTTCATTGTTGTTGTTTTTTAAGTGTTCTCTCAGATCATGATATTCTTGGCAGTGATTCTCGATCTTAAAACCATATATTTATTGAGTGACTATCTAGACCACGGGCGTCAAAACTCACCACGTCATGTTGCCATCATGTGACGTTTCATGACATTTTTCCTTTTCCAAAGCTGGGGTGGGCGTGGCCTGTGCGTGATGCATCCAGCCCATGGGCCACCAGTTTGACATCCCTGAGTTAGACGCATTTATGTTTTGAAATAAGTAGGATTTTCGTTTCATTGGATTTCATTTTTCCATTAATTTTCAACCCCTTATAGTTTAATAATAATGCATCTTTTGATCCATCCGGATTATTGTGGACAATAGGAGAAGTCGGTTCTCCCATGTCCTTGTCATTCTACGATTAGTGTTAACTACGATTAACGTTACATAGATTAGCACTGTAGGACTTGATTTAAATGTAATCAGTGTTCTTCCCCCTCCTACAGTTCTACAACTTCCTTTTTATCAAGCTTGTCCAAGCTGCATATTTTAATATCCTCTACTTTTAGCTGTTCAACGTCTACATTATTTCAAGTTTTCCAAGAGGGCTGGCAGCCCGAGTAGTTCTCATGGTCTCCAGGGCTTTTGGATCTGACCTCTCCCCTCCCCAGAACAGCCTCTGCTTTCAACGATTTGGAAAGCTTCATCCCCATGATATTCCTCAAATGCAAATCTTATGTACAAGCCAAGATAAAGGCACATTAAAAAAACAACAACGAGAAATGGAGATTTTCTTTGAAGTAAGAGAAAAGAACCACAGAAGTACTTTTCTGAAAAGTCAGGAATCTCGGTTTTGAGACAGGACTCCTCCGGAGGACTCGTATTGTTGTCAATATGTAGGAGTTGGTAAAATTGAGGCCTAGATCAGGCAACTATCTTAACTGTGCTAATAAAGGAGAATAGCTCAGGGTTGACAGGAGGGGTCCTTGGTGCTCTATGAGCTTACTTGTTTTCTTGTAGACGTTTCATTACCCAAACTAGGTAACACCATCGATGCTAGTGATGATGATGTTACCTAGTTTGGGTCATGAAAGATCTGCAAGAAAACAAGCAAGCTCAGAGAAACATCTGAACTGTGGCATCTGAGTCAGTAAACTATTACTCTCCTTTGTAAAGATTGTGTCTACCATGCTGGTCTTGGGTTTGATATATATTTTTTCCTGACTGCAATAAAAGAATATATTTCTTTTGCCAGACTTAATTATGGCTGTGTTTATTTATTTAGAAAACATATATGGCCACCCATCTTATACATGTTAATCGTAGGCAGCTCAAACAACATTCTGTAAAAAGAATTAAAAACTCACAAAACACATCATAATTTCCACACAGTGGAACACTATGCCACCCGGTCTACTTCTTCCAGCTTCTCTTCCATTCTAGGATAAACAGATCTTCCCAGACTTCCTGTGGCTAATGGGGAGAAGTTCAAATATAACTGTTGTCCTCATTATTTTTCCTGTTTTATGCAGGTTTCCAAATATTGCTCTAAGCAACAAAGCATATGTTTACACAAAGAAAATTGCAAGGTGTTGCTTGCCCTGCCTACTTCAAAGCCATAAAAAGAGGTATTGAAATTTTTAAAAACCCTCATTTTTTCACTTCTTAACCAGATTAAAAACTATTCCATAAGATGTTAGGGTTCCAGCAGTTCCTCCAATTAAATCATGAGCCTCGAGTCACTCTCCCAAAACTAAAGAGGATTTATTTGAAGCTACCATTCTACGCCTGGCACTAACCTAGGCGTAACCAACTCTGAGATACATAATTCACTGTCACCCTTGATCCTGCTTTTGCCCCCCACCCTTCTGGGTGTATCATCCAAATGAAAAACATCCATAGCCAAGAGTCATCAATCATGCTCTCCAATTAGATTTTTTTCATGGCAGAAGCTTCAGCCATCTAATCAGTCTTTGAAGAAAATATAAATAGAATGTACTTTCGATTCCACACTGTTGCCTGCTCTTTGAAACTCTTCTTTCTGTTACCAACTATAAAACGTGTATACAAAATGTTTTATGAGTTGACATAAGGATCAGTAAAACTTATACCTGAACAGGGACTCTTTATTGTGTATTGAGCACGTCTTAAACATCTGATGAAGCCATAAAATCTTTAGCCCTCAGTTCAGATTTACACAATGTCAGAAACGCTTAACAGAACTTTTAAATAGAATAGAATAGAATAGAACTAGGGGCTGAACGGTGGAGTCCTTGATGCTGTCTCAGCTTGGTTTTCTTGTAGACATTTCATCACCCAATTAGGTAACATCATCAGTACAGGTAGTCCTCGACTTACAACAGTTCATTTAGTGACCATTCAAACGGCACTGGGGAAAAAAGTGACTTATGGTCCATAGTTTTTCATAGTTACGACCTTGGCAGCATCCCCATAATCATGGGACCAAAATTCACATGCTTAGCAACTGGTTCCTACGTGTGACCATTGCTGTGTCCCAAGGTCATATGATCCCCTTTTGTGACCTTCTGACAAGCAAAGTCAAGGGGGAAACAAGAATTCACTTAACAACAGGGTTACTAACTTAGCAACTGCAGTGATTCACTCAGCAGCTGTGGCAAGAAAATGGGGCAAAACTCACTGAAATGTCTCACTGAGCAACAGAAACTTTGGGCTCTATTGTCATAAGTCGAGGACCACCCGTAATGAAGCATCCGCAAGCAAACAATCAAGCTCAGACAAGCAGCAAGGTAGCCACAGAACTTTTAAAGCAATTTAGTCAAAGTCTGTCCCATTATAAATACAAGAAAAACTTGTAGAGAGTCTGCTGCTTCTAGAACAGTGGTAGCTAACCTTTTTGGGCTCCCGTGTCGAAAATCGTGCACACGCCTGCACTTACATGCCAGTCCCCAGCCCTCACGCCCCCTGCGCATGCTCGCCAGTTACCCGACAATCAGCTGGCGGGTGGGCGGCGCGCATGCATACACAGTGAGGCTTTTCTGGGCGACCTCTCGCGTGCCGCAGAAGTGGCTCTGCATGCCTCTACCGGCACATGTACCATAGGTTCGCCATCACGGTTCTAGAACATTTTACAAATCTTTGTTTGCACTAAGCATCAGTGGTAAAGACTGGAAAATAATTGAAAGTCACTTATTTGGTTTGAAGATCATTGAAAGTCTGTGACGTCCCTTTCTTGCCCACTTTCACCTCACTGCTTTTTTGCTCATGGCTTTGGTTTGCTCTGATGTGCTTCACGCTGCTTGCTATTTGTATAATTTTTCTGTTAACTTTGTGCTTTGGAGTTGGATTCTAAGGTTTTTGGCTGTAGATAATTAGGGAGATGATGACAGTGAGAACAATGATAAAAACCTTTTAATATTAGTACCCTCTTTATCTGTTTTGGTTGTTGACTGCTGTGATGGACTGGCAATTGAAAAAATGACGGGAGACGCAGGGAAGACGTCTGAGCAACTGCCAGCCCCGAGAGCCCCCGGGTAGCAGTATTTATTAAGAAAATACAAATACAAAATCAAAACAATGACTTCAACATTAGCTCAGCAACATTATCTAGCTAGGCCTTGGCGGTGATAAATTTCCCGTGAGAAAGCAGGGCACCAAAGGTCCCATGGCTCGGATAGGTACTGTGAACTCCCACACACATTCCTGTCCTCTGAGCTTTGCAGATAACAGGATCAAACTCTCATCATAAAGACACTACTGCCCTCATGAGGAGCGTTGCAGATACCCCAGATCTTACAAAGCTGTACAAGAACTTGCAGAATATGATGGATATATTACCACATTCCCTCCTTTTTATTTATTCAAAGATAGGGGGTGTTTCAGTGGCAAAATACACAGTTCCCTCGCAAACTTGGTTTCGTACACTTAAGGCTGAGGCACACATTTGAAATAGATTAGGAATACATTGAATACAGTAACATAACATAATAAGTGTAATAACAATTATTACAACTAATTGAAGCAATAAACGTAACCATGAGCTGTCAGGAAGCCAATCCCATAGCAAAGCCCAAAGTGACTTATTGAAGCCATCTTTTCCTGCTTCGTGTTCAGCTATGCGGTCTTCCATATCATGAACAGTTCTTGTAATGTTAGGCTCATAATTATGTATAAAAACACAACAATGTAAATGAATTAAAGCACAAACTCCTAACATTATATCTAAAGCATAAAGTAATTTGGCGAATTTCAGACACTTCTTCATTTAACATCTTAATATTCTCAACAGTATCATAAAACATAGCAACAGTAAAATTATTTAAAATATGAATATCTCTATAGTTCATAGCTATTCCAAAAGGTGGGTACATGCATACAAAGCTAACAATTAGTTACATTTAAACTCTTTGCTGCAATCCGAACGTCCTTGATGTAGGAATTTTCCTTCCATAAATTATCACCAAGGTCTCTAGTTTCTGAGATAATAGCAGCTCTCCGCCTCCGCATTAGAGTCCGTGGAGGCATAAGACGAATGGAAAAAGAAGTTGTGTAAAGTAACTTAGGCAACTCCAATTGACACCAATATTGTCCATAGTCTGAAACAGAAACATTAAACAGAATCAGAGTTGTAGCACAGGCTGAAGATATAATATCCTTATCAGGTCCCGAGTAAAGAATGTCTTGACCCTTATGCCAGGACCAATATGCTGGAAAAATCAAAAGATGCCGCTGTTTGCAGATTAATTTAGTCCGATTCCCAAAGGAACCTGCTGCATACAAGTTGATAATCTCAGATAAGCAGTCATCTTTTCCCAGCTTTCACAGCGCCAACGCCTGGACTGCCGGCATCAAGAGAATCAGGAACCACGGAAACACCATCCTGAGAATCAGGAACCTCAGGAACGCCATCCTGAGAATCAGGAACATCCCTCACTGGCACCTGCGAAGGCGCTTGTGAATGATCAGGCCGGATACATCGACCAGGAACCCAACGAATTTGACCAAGATGTTCTACTGCTGCATAACCACGTCCCCACGTAATCAGCTCAGCGGGAACCCATGCCGGATCCGGAAGGAATCGCACCAACACTCGAGGCCTCACTGCATCTGTAGAAGGGAAGAAAAATGCCTGCTGGCCGCGCTCAGGGGGTTACCAGACAAATTTAAAAAATTTAAAGTATACAAAGCAAGATTTAAATGATCTTGAATTGCCGGAAGCCCCAGGAGCTTCCCTCCTTTTTATTTAATTTAGCTAACATGTTCTTGAGCGTGCCATTATAACGCTCCACAATAGCTTGTCCTGTGGAATTGTATGGAATTCCAAATTTATGTTCCACGGACCACTGTTTGCAAAACTGATCAAAGACTGTGCTCCGATAAGCCGCACCATTGTCTGTTTTTAAAGTTTGAGGCGTACCAGCGACTGAAAATGTCTTAATGCAATGATTGATGACATGTTTAACCGCTTCACCTCTTTGAGGAGTAGCCATTAGAAATCCTGAATAAGTATCCACAGTCACATGTATATACTTCCAAGGTGCAAATGATGGATACTGAGTAACATCCATTTGCCAAATCATTGAGGGTTTCAACCCCTGGGGTTGACTCCCATAGGAATAGCCGTGCCTTGCTTTGAACAAGTTGGACATTGTTGAATTATGGCAGCAGCTTCTGCAGCAGTAAGCTTGAATTGATGTGCCAACGCTTTAGCATTTTGATGAAAATAACTATGGCTGTCCCATGGCTGGACAGTGAGAACTGAAGTTACAGCACTGTCAGCTTTGGCATTGCCTTGTGATAAAATTCCAGGTAAATTACTATGACTACGGATATGAGCAATAAAACACACATTCATACGCTGCTCCAAACATTCTTGCAACAACAAAAGCAAACGTAGAATATTAGGTGATATTCAGGAGACAAATAAGAACCTGCTACAAAGGGTAACAAATTATATACATACAAAGAATCCACTATTAGATTAAAATCCTGATTTTGAAAATTTTGAAAAGCCAAAACTACAGCAGCAAGTTCTGCCTGCTGGGCAGACTTTTGCTCTGATGTCACTTTTGTATGCCAAATTCCAGATTTATCTTTCCAAACACAAGCACCAAAAAAAAAAATTTCTCCATCAGTAAAAACTTTAGGAGCATCTGATATACTGATTTACTGATTTAGGTCACACCCTGTCCCATTGATCTCTCATTTTGCTGACTTTGACCCCCAGGAGCCCGACATTGCGCTTTAAAATGTCCAGGCTTCCCACAATTAAAAAAGTTTCTTTATTAGCATTTCCTGCCTGGAGAGCCAGAACTAAAGTCTCCATGTTAAAAGTCTGACTCCCCACCTTTTGGCAATCTGCGTTAGCCTGATCTACTGCTAACTTCAAAAGCAATTCATTCCGGGCAAATTGATTGTCAATTTGCCTTTCAATAACCACTTTCAATCTGCTAATGAAATTTTCATAGGGTTCATTGTTTCCTTGTTTGATGTTAGTAAAGGTCTTCTCACCACCTTCGCCGTCAGGGAGAGCCCTACGGCTTGTAAATTTAACTGTGGGAGAAGAACGAACCCTCCTCAGGCATTCTATCTCTCTGTTGATTTAAAGCAACGTCCACACCAATTTCTACTGGATTAAGTTGAATCTCCACTCCAAAATCTACCAAATCATCTCCTGATAATTCCCCTCTATCTGTTGCTTCTTGAATAGCTGCAGTAACTGCATCTACTTGAACTCTTAAAGGCAAACTCTTCTCTTCTGACAAAGTATTTTCAGTGCCTGACAGCCCTCTGGATTTATCTGGAGGTGCTGTCGGTGGCAACTATACGTACCGCATTGTAAGGCGGCAAACCTTCTTCGGGGTGATAGGAGCGGTTGTTCATGCGTAGCTAATGCATCCATAACCACCTCCAGGTTAACAAAATTGAAGAAGGGCACGAGGCTCCTCGTGCAAAATTTCCCTATCTTTCTCCAGCGCTCTACTTTAATACTACCTCCCTCTGGATAACACGGAATATGTTTCCAAACATACTGTAATAAATCCTCAATTTCTTTCTTTCCTACTTCATGTCCTCTACTATGAACTCCAAACTTAAAACTATTCCCAGCGATCTCTCTCATTTCTCTAAGGTGCTTTGTCTGAGCTTTGAGAGACCTTCCCCATACTCACGAAAAGAATCTATCTCCGTCCAGCCAAGAAGATGAGGGCCCAGTCGACGTCCGCGACGATGAGTATAGGATGCGGGAAACGTATAGCTTTCAAGCTATCACGCCAAACGTATAGCCTTCCAAACTATCACGTCGGGTCACCACTTGTGATGGACTGGCAATTGAAAAAATGACGGGAGACGCAGGGGAAGACGTCTGAGCAACTGCCAGCCCCGAGAGCCCCGGGTAGCAGTATTTATTAAGAAAATACAAATACAAAATCAAAACAATGACTTCAACATTAGCTCAGCAACATTATCTAGCTAGGCCTTGGCGAAGGTGATAAATTTCCCGTGAGAAAGCAGGGCACCAAAGGTCCCATGGCTCGGATAGGTACTGTGAACTCCCACACACATTCCTGTCCTCTGAGCTTTGCAGATAACAGGATCAAACTCTCATCATAAAGACACTACTGCCCTCATGAGGAGCGTTTGTGATACCCCCAGATCTTACAAAGCTGTACAAGAACTTGCAGAATATGATGGATATATTACCACAACTGCTTATGCATTTTTCTACATGAGAAACTCTTCAGACCTTATTCTTAAAATGGGTACACCATAGGGTTGGATGTTGAGTCCCTTACTCTATATTCTTTATGTGTATGACTGCATTCCCACTCACACTAATAATACTATTACTAAATTTGCAGATTTAGTTTCCAAATTCTAAATTTCCAACAGTGGTGGAACTCATCTCTGGGGGGGATGAGTCTGCTTATCGAGATAAGGTGGACCGGTTGCTTTCATGGTGTGGAGACAATAACTTGGTCCTCAACACCAATAAGACCAAGGAGCTTACAGTGGACTATAGAAGGAACAGATCAGACATCCAGCCCTTGCTTATCAATGGAGACTGAGTGGAGCAAGTGGCCAGTTTTAAGTTTCTGGGTGTTACCCTAAAAGAGGACCTGACTTGGCTAACAGGATAATAAAATCAAGGACCATTAGGCTGAAAAACAGCTTCTATCCCAGGGCAGTAACTCTATTGAATTCTACTGTATAATGCAGTATTAATGCAATATCACGGGGTTTTCAATTCAATGTGAAGGATGTGTATTTGTGTTTATTTTCATAGTCATAATGCACACTGAAGATGGTATTTAATTTTGTTGTATGAGGTGCGGTGACAATAAAGTGAAGTAAATGACATCTTCATCTAGTTATGAAAGGTGAAGCACTGAAGCATTTCCATTCATTCCGTAAGAGTTCCAATGCATTGTTAATAGAATGGTTGACTTCTTTCCAAGCCA
Source organism: Pseudonaja textilis (assembly GCF_049901715.1). NCBI lineage: Eukaryota > Metazoa > Chordata > Lepidosauria > Squamata > Elapidae > Pseudonaja > Pseudonaja textilis. The sequence goes on along the minus strand of NC_141992.1, from coordinate 185,298,193 downwards.
GTGAAACATTGGAAAGGCATTTTTGTAAAGGCGTTTGGGATGCTGTCTATCCATCAGAATATCTCTGTGGGCTGAGCAGAACTGGAGTAACTTTGGTTTAACTAGCAAAATAAAGATCTAGTTGAAAATGAATCTGATCCTGCCAACCCCTACAGTAGGAAAAAGGAATCTCAGATATCATGGCCCGTGTGCTTTCCCTGGTTTGGATAAATAAATTAGATGTGCCAGACTTGTTTTTGTAGAAAGTATAAAAATAATAGCGGAATAATATAGGATTTTTTTGTTTTTAACTTGGCTATGTTATGGATATTCTAAGCCTAAGGAGCAGTTCAGAGCACTTTGATGTTTGCAGTTCATTTTAAGCAGCCCTCCTTTGAAAAACTGCAATTTTAGAAAGGATATTCTTCATCTTTTAAAATTACCATTTAGTTGTATCTCCCTTTTGCCTTTCCCTCAACGTTTAAACCTTTTTCCTTTGACAGTTTTTCATTATTTTAGTTGATGGTGTTCCAGAATGCTGTCCAAAGTTTTTCTGCACAAAGAAAGTTCTTCATATGCTTTCTTATATTTCTTATATTAAATAATTACATGAAATTAACATATTGACGTACGCTTGTGTGGGCTAACAAATCCACAGTGATTTAAAATAATTTCAAATATTTATTGCAGTTTTTCTTCCTTTCAAAAACATCGTACTCTAAAGGAAGATAGCTAAACACATATTTTGAGCGTATAGAAAGATTCCAATATCCCTTCATATATTTTGGACTGTGGTGAATTTACTTTGAAATGCTAATGATAAACACATACTCTAAAATAATTGATCCATACATTATACAATTCACTTTGCTTCAAATTATTCCCTCCTCCTCCTCCTCCCTCTCCTCTACCCTTTTCCTTCTTCCTTCTTCTCTTTTATGTATTCAATTCCAGTAGAAATATGGTGTGTGTCCTATTGAGAACCTGAAGAACTGAATTTTCGCTTACTGTTGCCTGACTGTTCTTATCAGCCCAGGAGTTTCTAGTCTAGTTTTCTCCATCCATAGTCATCCAGATGTGTGGATTTCAATCCTCTAAATTATTTGCATAAGTCATGATGGCTGGAAAATTCTGGAAGCCGAACTCAGTCCTTCTAAAGTTAACAGTATTGGGGAAAGTTGTTGTATAGACAATACTGAGCTAAAGGCATTCATTAAACTGATTGAGTACAAAGCAACTTTTATGTAAGACAAACTCCTCATGCTGGCACTTGCAAGCAACTTAAGGAGAGCTCTCCTCTTTATTATCCTTGTGTTTATTGCATTTTTTGAAAGTAATTTTCTTATTTGTGTCAAACTGCATTGCATTATACATAAAATCTATACTTATTTTCCAGATTGTAAAACTGGCTATCTATGGAATGCTCCCAAAAAACCTTCACAGAAGAACTATGATGCAAAGGCTACATCTTTTTCCCGATAATGTATGTCAGTTGCAGATATTCTTCTCATGTATGAATAACAGCTTATTGTATCTTGCTTTCTTAGTCTTATAATTGAAAGAAATTAAATTTGAAGGATTCCTATTAGAAAAATATAATTTTGTGCAGAAGCTCATGTTGTAACAATTTTAGAATTACTGTGGTCCTTTTCTTTTGGTCCTGATATAAATTGATATGGATAATCCTGCAGAAGAACTATATACTTTTTTCATCATATTTTTATTTATTTATCAATAGCCAAGCACTCATTTTTTTAATCCACAAAATGCAAAAATTAGCTTTTCAATTAAAGTAGGCTTTAAGGTAGTATACATAGAACCTAAAAAACAAAGCTAAGAATGCAAAATTTGTATTGTAATATGAAAACATAGCAACAGCAGCATATAGATCAGTCTTAAAATTAAATGAAAATTTATTTGACAAATTCCTGGTAGAAAATGTAAGTCTTTAAGCTGGCACTGCTGGTCTTTAAAAAAAAAAAGGGTCCACACCAATTAATCTTGACTATAAAAATAGCAATAGCACTTAGACTTATATACCGCTTCACAGTGCTTTACAGCCCTCTCTAAGCGGTTTACAGAGTCAGCATCTTGCCCCCAACAATCTGGGTCCTCATTTTACCGACCTTGGAAGGATGGAAGGCTGAGTCAACCTTGAGACTGGTGAGATTTGAACTGCAGGCAATCAGCAGAAGTAGCCTGCAGTACTGCATTCTAACTATTGCACTACCACAGTTATTAAATTAAATAGATTATAAAAAGATCATTCTGTAATCATCCTGAAAAGAAAAGGCAGTAATTAGCAGAATTCAGCATGTATTTATCAATAGAAAGTCTTTCTAAATCAACTTTTCTCATATTTTCACCTTATGATAGCTTTAATTTAACATATTCAACGTAATACTGCCCATCTTCAACCAGTGCAATCTGGCTGCGAAAAGGATACATACATAGATAGACTATATCAGTAGAAGTATACTGTAATTTCTCTTTATTCTGCATAGACTACACTTTGTCGCCGGGCACTGCAGTTTAAGGAGTCAGAATGAAACAGAATAAGAGGGTCAAGTGAAATAAGAAGGGGCTAGAAACAAAGCCTGTGAAGGAAGATTGGAGGAACCAGGAATGTTTAGGTGTCAGAAGACGATGGATATAATATTTTGACAAGAAATAATTGATTGAAAGTTACAGGAAGATCGGAATTGAATTTTGGGAAAAAACATAATAATGAAAAACAATGAACCAGTTTGACTATGGATCTAATTAACAGTAGGGTAGATCCTAGAGAAGGCTAAGCAGCCATTTGTCTGGAACTCTTTAATTTGGATTGCTGCCCTTAGGAATTTGGACTCAATTGTCCAAGTGGCACCTCCCAACCTCATGATTCTATGAAAAGTATATGATTGTCTCCTTTGTGGAAATGGTGGTATTTGATCTAAAGCGGGGTTGTCAAACTCAAGGCCCAGGGGGCTGGATTCAGCCCGCAGGGTCCTTAAATCTGGCTTGCAGGGCTGCTGTAGAAACAGCAAAGAACTGGCCCATGGCGCCTCTGCCAGTGATGCCTCTTTCTCTGGCAGAGGGTTGCAGGAGGCTGTTGCAGCTGAAAACGGAGCTCGGGAGGGCTGCGTGCAGCTCTCCCAAGCTCTGTATTCACTGGCAGAGGGTATCAGGAGACCTTCGTACCTGAAAACGGAGCTCGGGAACCTGTTTTCTCTGGGCCACCACAGGTGCCCCGACACGAGTGACATCGAGCTGGCCACACTCACCTTGGCCCCCCGAAGTCAACCATACCCTTAATGTGGCCCTCAATGAAATCGACTTTGACACCCCCAATCTAGAGCACGAGTGTCAAACTCAATTGTGTCACGTGACATCATGTGACGTATCGCAACGTTTTTTGCCTTTGCAAAGCCGGGTTGGGCACGGCCTGCACATGATGCATCCTAGGCGCAGCCTGTCAGTTTGACACCCCTAATCTCGAGGCACTAAGAGGTACAAAAAGGGAATCTACACTTCTTTTCAGCTATGTCTAAATAGCTGTCATTGAACTGAGCCCTCAAAGGTCCAGCCTTCTGAAAAACTGAATGAAAATTAATGGTTATCGTGTTTCTCCTTTCTTTAGGTTATTCCTGAAGACATTCGTAAGAATTTGGTCGAGGAGCTTCCACAACCCCGCAATGTGCCCAAGAGGCTAGATGAATATACACAAGAGGAAATCGATGCTTTCCCAAGGATCTGGACTCCGTAAGTGTGTCATAAAGGAGTATTCGTGATACCCTCTGCAATGGATCCTCTTCCAACAGATGCATTTACCTCAGCGAATGGTTATAAATTGAGGACTACCTGTATTTATAATCTTACACATGCTTACATAACCATATGGCTGCTTTAATTTTTCTCCGGTGTGCCAAAATGAAATGTCTGTCTGCCTCCAACACCAAGAGGCCCAGGATAAGCAGTGTTGATATAAAAGAATAAGGTATTTTTGCAGGTATGTTTCCAGTCCTGCTTCATAAGACGCACAAGCCAGAAAGCAAAATATTTCAAATAGAGGAGCGCAAGGAGATGCCAAGCATGTGGTTTCAATTGATGAAAGAGCACACCTGCAAATGTTATCACTTCACAAATAGCAGGTTTGGGCCAATGAAATATGATTAGATATATTGGAGAAAACCATATTGGTTTTCAGTGGGATCAAATTTAACCATGAGATAGTTTGCTTAAAGATGAACGAATGTAAGTCTAGCTTAATGCAGAGAATGCCTTGGATGAATGTGGATCTGCTATGGTTTAGCACTTCTTAAGTTCAACATTCATAAATGTTGCTGTATGATCAGATAAATTTACTAAATTGAGTAAACGTTTCAGAACAATTATAAATCACACAGGACTCAGTTAAGGTAACCTCACAATAAAGTAGAATTAGTTTATTTGGGCGTCCTTTCTATCTGGACTATCTTGGAAGGCTGATTGGATAACCATTGGTCTGAAGTGGTGTAGGGTTTCCTGCCTAAGCAGGGGGTTGGACTGGAAGACCTCCAAGGTCCCTTCTAACTCTCTTATTCTATACTATTCTCTTCTATATCACGCATGCAAGTCTAACAATACATGCCTCCCGCATTGCCTTTGCAGCCTAAGAAACTAAGGAAAATCCCTTCCGTTTGCCACACCAACATTCCTTCTGCAGGCTAAGCAACCATTCCCACATGTCATTACAGTAGTCAACCCATCAGTTGTGCTATTTGTTCCTCTCATCTTAAGGCAGAAACCCATAAACGCTAAACTGTAAATCTTTGAAGTAAATTAAACAAACATTTAAAAAAATTGGCTCAGTATGTAGACCAGGAGTTCCCAAACTTGGCAACTTTAAGACTTGTGGACCCAACTCCCTGAATATCTTTGACTTGTCTCTTAGGTAGAAAGCCATTTTGATATGAATGGATAAATTGGTTTAGAAATCTTTTTAATCTTTCTGCGATTGTTGAAGCAAATATTTTATAGTCCGTACTCAATAGCATAGAGCAAGGGTCTCCAAACATGGCAACTTTAAGACTTGTGGACTTCAACTCCCAGGATTTGGGGAGAATTCTGGGTGTTGAAGTCCACAAGTCTTAAAAGTTTCCAAGTTTGGAGACCTCTGATGTAGACAATGGGATGTGTGATTGTCCCATCTACTGCAGCCCAAGGAGATCCCACCACCACCAGAGTCCCTTTCCCATTCTTCATTAGAGTAAATTGGCAGACCATTTTGATGAGCTTAAAGTTAATGCGTTTTCCTAAAACGTCGACTTGACTTTCTCTACACATTACTTTAATGAGAATATTAAGGTTAATATAAGGTATGTTTGCCCTTGTAAAATATTGCCTGTATTTGGTAATTATGATTCATCAGGTGAAACGCTACATTCAAGAGTCTATTCAAACAGGTTTTTTGTTTTTTTTAATTTAAGGAAGCCTGAAAGATGCAATGTCATCGCCAAACAGAATATGTGTCATCACTTAATAATCAACGCATTCCAGTCTGCTTGGCTTTTTCATAGTTGATCTTAATTGCTTGGTGGTAACTAAAATAGTGAATAATTAAAACAATGTCCTTGTTCTCTGGTTTCTGAATGAGGTGTTTTATGATAGTATGAATTGTCAAAAGTTGTGGTGCAGCGGCCTAGAGATGGAGCTCTCGCCTCACAGCCAGGAGGCTGTGAATTCGATCCTTGATAGAGGGAGATATTTCTCTCTCTGGGCATGAGGAAAATATATCTGCTGCATATAACTCTGCATTGGCAACAGGAAAGGGCATCCGGCCAGTAAACACTCAGCTCCATTCAGTTGCCCAGAGTCCATCCTGCAAGGGATTATAATAGCAATAGCACTTAGACTTTGTAGTGCTTTACAACCCTCTCTAAGCTGTTTACAGAGTCAGCCTCTTGCCCCCAACAAGCTGGGTCCTCATTTTATCCACCTCAGAAGGATGGAAGGTTGAGTCAACCTTGAGCCTGGTGGGCTTCAATCTGCCAAATTGCAGTAGGAGTAGCTTGCAGTACTGCACTCTAACCATTGCACCACCGAGGCTCATTATGGAGTCATTAAAAGAAAAAGATGATGAATTGTCAGAAGTTGGGAGTAGACTTGATGGCATATTCTATTCTCTTCTCAGGCTTCTATTGTAATCATAATTAAGGGACACATAGGTGCTAATGAAAGTTATGGTTCAGGTTAGTCAGGTTCCCTTCCTCACCAATATTTAAAACTTGCTTGATTCTGGAGGAGCAGATAAAGTATTGATTTGCTCTATTTCATTAGATTTTGGTCTGAAAATCTAAATTCCCTATATATCCTTTAGACATCTGTTTAGGATTTTTTTTTTCCTTTGCAGATTAAAAAAAAAAGTGTACTCTCCAGTTTGTTTGATTTATTCTGTCAACATGGGAAATAACCGAAGTATCTCTCATAAAAAATATGGATCCCATCTTCTGTACTATTCTACTCTATTGTAAAAGCCAAAAAATAGGAAGTTCATTTTGAACAAAAATGTGTTTCATAGCAACATCCCATGTTATAAAAACAACATATAGAAAAGAAGTAATTTAGTGGGAAATAGAGGATTACATCAGAAGATTAGAGGCGATTATTATTTTAATTACCATGTTCTAGGTAGAATCAAATTATTCCTCATATAAATTTTTCATTAATTGCTATTAGGGACTCTATATATTTCTTCTGCTTTGTAGAAAAGAATAGAACTCTTTTAGTACACATCACATATTTTAGATTGCTGTATTGGAAACAAAGTCTATTTCCAAAAACAGTACAGGGTATTTGAAACCCAACGACATTCTCATTGTTCCTTTTCCCATTAGTAAAAATGTTATACCCACCATTCAGTACTAATGAATATACAGTCACTGAGATGTTAAGAGCAGCTGGATGGTGACTATGTGAGCTGTGCAGCTTCATAATATCCATAAATATTTTACAAAATCTTTAAATTCTTTTTCAATGTCCTTTTGTGTATTGGACTGTACACGTAGGTTTATTAATGTCCACCTGTATGTATATGGAGAGCCAGTTTGGTGTAGTGGTTAAAGGCACCAGGAGACTGTGAGTTCTAGTTCCACCAGCTAGGTGGTGATTTGGGTGAAAGTCACTCTTTTTCTGCCCTAGAAAGGAGACAATGTCAAACCGCTTCTGAAAACCTTGCCAAGAAAACTGCAGGCACTAGTCCAGATAGTTCACCAGGAGTCAAACAATGGCCTGCGTACACACACACACACACAAACACACACATGTATAATAATATCCACCTCACAATGTTATTTTATGGAAAATTGTATTGAAAAATATAACGCAGTAATAACCAGGTATCTAACAAAATAACAGAGTTGGAAAGGGACCTTAGAGGTCTTCTAGTCCAACCCCCTGCTCAGGCAGGAAACCCAGACAAATGGTTGTCCAAACTCTCCAAACTCTTCTTAAAAACTTCCAGTGTTGGAGCATTCACAACTTCTGGAGGCAAGTTGTTCCACTGATTATAATTGTTCTAACTAGTCAGGAAAATTTCTCCTGAGTTCTAGGTTGCTTCTCTCCTCGATTAGTTTCCATCTACTGCTTCTTGTTCTGCTTCTTTCCTTAAGATAAATTTCTATTTTACCAGGACAAAAGGTCCCAATTAATGAATTTTCATTCTTTTATTTATAGGCCCGATGACTTTCGACCAACGTAACAGGAAGAATGTAAAAGAAGAGAAGAGAATCTTTTACTACTCCCAGAATATTACAGTATGGATCTTTGCAAAAGCATTGGATTACCTACTTTAAATTATTTTTTATGTATTACTGATTTTTTAAAAAAATCTTTAATAAGATGCAAATCTAAGACAGTAGTTGGTACATTTTTCTTTTTGTTATATCCTCCTTTTTGGTGGGGGAGAGAGAGAGAGAGAGAGAGAGAGAGAGATCAATAAACAGCTGAAATAAATAAGTAATAGTGTTTTCCTGCAAATAATGTGTGTATATATATATATCTTTCTGTCCTTTGGTTGAAGTTTTATGTCATGCTTACTTCATTATAACTAAAATATTTGAGCAAGCTGAAGGCTAGACTAACCAGTGAAAGCACACTTAATTTCCCATGTTAGAAGCTCTTCTCTTTCAGAAGACTGAACTGTTGCATTAAGTGCTGTAATAGAGAACTACCTCCCTCAATCTCAGTCATCCATTTTAGACCACAGCGATACAGACGTAGTGGCTTACTGACCCCGGAGATAGTCTTTGCTCCAGTGGTTTGCGTCCTAGCACTGCATGGCGGGGTGAATTCCCATCATTGGCCTCAGCTTCTGCCCACCTAACAGTTCAAAACAATGTTAGAGTTGATAACTAGGTACCACTTCAATGGGGAGACGAGCCGGCGCTTCATATGGACGGTTAGAATCCTGCTCATGCCGGACCTTCCCAGGTGCAACATCTGTTTGTGAGGCAGCTTTAGTGGAGGGAGAGAACCCTGGATGCCACTGCAAGAAAACTGCGGATGTTTCTTTCTGGTGCAAAGCTAGCTCCTTGGAAAGCATGCATGAACCAAACAGGGCTAGCAAACTTAGGCAGCCAAACTACTACTCTGCATTAGCATTGGCTAATGTAACATCGCTATATGCTGAATAAATACATAGTAGCCAGAGGGATGTATTGTACCAACATAAAATAATTCTATGGATAAGTGTTCTGCTGAGTTAGTTTTATGTTAGCAGCACCCAGTCCCTACATGCAATGCAGGTGATCCAGTGATAATTTCTGTGTCCCAAACAATCTGTGATTTCTCTTTTCACCTCATCCAAGTTAGTGGTTATCACTACATCTTACAGTAATGCAATTTATTAATTATGCACAGGCTGACAATGTTTGATTATCTCCTTCTGTCAGAAGGAAAACGAGCAGTAGTGGGATTTAGTGTTCCCTTCTGACTATACTTTAGATGTCAGTGCGTAACATTGTTAACATTGTTGGAAGCAAGTTTGTCAACCATGGCCCCCTCTAATGGTATACATTCATTTAGAATATTAAAAGCACCACATTCAGAAAGCCACAAAATAGTAACCAGGCACATAGCTCCTATACCTTTGCACAGACTTTTGCACAGAGGCAAAAGTATTCAAACTGCCAAAGAGCCGTTGTAGGCCCTCCAGAACAGGAGTGTCAAACTCACGTCATCACAGCGGCATCACGAGACGTATCAGGACTTTTTCCTCCTTTGCTAAACCGGGTGTGGGCGTGGCCAGTGCATGATGCATCTGGCTCACGGTCCGGGAGTTTGACAGCCCTGCTCTAAAAGGTGTTTGTACATCTGGTTAGAAATCCACAGATAATGGCAAACCTCTGCCTGAATTGAGAATGTAGATACTTTCACTGTTAATCCTGTACTAAATGCTTCACAATGATTGTAATTTGTAGGAACATCTGGCAGCATCTGTTAATTTTCCAGAATTTAAACATTACTAGAGTTTGGGGGGAGGATTGAAACAATCCATATGTTCATTACTATTTCTGGCATGCCTACATACAACAAAACATTTAATGATAATTAAATTAGCATTAGTAGCAAATTGTCATCAGAAGGAATTAGAGGGATAAATTTTTTCTTCTCTTGAAATAGCACAGTTTTCATAACATAGTTATGACTACAAATGGATTGTTCAGTTGCAAAACTGTAAAAGTGAGACTCAATGGATACAGAAGTACTATATCCATACTTGTATCAGGTATTATAAATGCAAACTGCTGTTTTTCAAAATTCAGAATTTCATTGAGTAATCCAGATTTAATGCCTTCTCCATTGACTATTCTCTATAATTTTCTAAAACTTAATTGTCGTACAGTATAATCAGCATCCCCAATAATTTGCGAAGTTCACTTGCATTGCTGTTAAAATTACTAGTACTCCTTAGTCTTTAGTTTTTGGATATATTATATATTACTGAGTATTACTGATAAAAGAGTAACTAAGGTAAAATCAAAATTTAAATTACACATTTGCATTAATTCTTATCCAAACAGTATGTTTTAAAAAGAGATCTATAGCATCTCAAAATAAAAAGTTACTCAATCCATTGGTGTAATATTAAGCTGGATTCTGTTGAGAAAAGATCTTGCAAGCAAAATGAATGTGTTTTGTTCAGAGTCCAGTGTGAGTTACAACCTTCAATGCTACTTCCAAATATTTGCATTCGTAAGTAATGAAATATTCAAGGAAAAGTTTATTATGTTGAATTAAGTAAAAAATTATTAATTCCATTTTTGTTGCAAGAGCCTATTAAGACAGATCTTACGAGCAAAATGAAATGTTTGTCTAAAGTCCAGTGAGAGTTACATCCTTCAACCTGCTTTAGGATGTTTGGTTTGAAACATTGAAGGAAAACTTTTTTTTATTATATTAACTTAGATAATCAGTTGTAATCAAAATACTTTCAAAAATTCTGAGCCCACTCAATGACTTCATGTCAAAACAATTTCTGACTCATCAGAAGCAACATTGCGGGATGACAATCAGAATTATCCTGAAGAAAGACTTCCTTTAAATTACTGCCAGTAGCATGCTGAGAATTCAAGAGTTTCTGGCAAACAATACTAAGAGATTGCATTTATCACGGCACTGAGTGTAATCAAAAAGGGTCATCTTACACCTTTCCAACAACTTTTAAACAAGAATTAATATTGAGGAAAAATTGTATCGTGCTAATCTCACAGGTGCAACATTTTTAACCTTATTCTAGAGAAATGTGAGGAATTAGATGCCAAAATGTGGAATGAATGAATAAATAAATAGACCATGAACAAATATGGTTCTTAGAGCAGTGATCTCCAATGTTGCTGGGTAGAATAGATGTTTGACTTGCAGGAAAAATGAGGATATCCAAATCACTTGAAATTAGCAGGATTTTCCTAATTGGGCTGGTAATCAGTATTCACAAATTTGAAATTGAGGGTTAGTATGATCAGGCATACAATTCAATTTTGTATTGACACTATGGTCTTTTAAAATCAGTACAGTAGGAAAAAATATTTATAAAAGTTTGCCACTTTATTTGTATAGAAAACAGAGTAGTATTAGACCCACAATAAATTATTGGTGCATTTCCAACAGGTATTTATTTTATGGGAATACTGTGGGATGAAAAAAACCCACTTCATATACATCTTTATATGGATAATTTAAAAAAAAAACTTCGGAGAACTCAGACATAGTAGTAGCTAAAGTAGTAGCTTTAGTAGGTTTATTCTGAGGGAAGCACATATTTAAAATTTAGACAAAAAAAATCAGAAAGCAAGGAATAAAAGAAGAACTCTCCTTGATTTAATTCAAATTTGTCATCTGGCATTGCAGTATTTTGAAATGTGCACTGAACCATACTCATAGCCTAACTATAAACATCTACAAATACATCTTTGGGAGTTTTCACTTAACCATAAACCGCTATACTGTTAATAATTTCTGCATGCAATGTAATTAACTCTTTTCTGTCTTGTCAAAATGGTCATGTACAATATAGTGTTTTTTTTTTCTCCTTTAATGTATATGCTTGCAAACAGTTTCCATGACAACATTTAGGTCAACTGGACAGAGGCCTAAATATTAGCTTAACTAACGTACACAAAGAATATAAAAGCAGTTCATTGTGAGGTTTTTTTAATTGGCTGATCGTGTTTTGGAGAGCTGATACTTCTTTTGGAGATTCTCCTCGGAAAGCGGCTTATTCCGGCAGCCTCCATTTCTTCATCCACTGGTGTGAATTCTGGTTGTGCGATGTGAGGATAAGCATAGGATCCTAGATAGGGCTCTGGCTGATCTTCATACAGATCCTCGGAATCATACAGTTGGTAGGAGTTGTGGGTTAATGGCACAACTGGAATGTCTTGATCTGTTGGATCCCCGTAGCCACCTTAACCCACAAAGGAAAGGCACAATTAATACAAGAGGGAATTAAAGAATTAAAGCTAGAGCAGGGCTGTCAAACTCAAGGCCTGGGATGGATGCAACCCATGGGGTATTTAGATCTGACCCGCAGGGCCTCCCGGGAGCTCCATTTCCACTGGCAGAGGGTTGCAAGAGGCTGTGGCAGCCGAAAAAGTAGCCCAGGAGACCATTTTCGCTGGCAGAAGCACCGCTGGCCGCCACAGGCACACCTGACAAGTGATATAGAGCTGGCCACACGCACCACAGCTACTCCGAGGCGAAACACAACCCTGATGCAGCCCTCAATGAAATCGAGTTTGACACCCCTGAGCTATAGCATCTCTAGGAACTCAGTCCATTTTAATCATCAAATATATATATATATATATATATATATATATATATATGTTTTCTGAGGTTCTCATGGGTATTTATATGTAGATCTTTGGTTGTTCGGGTTTTCTCCGCGTAAGATTTGAAGTATCTAGGCAACGTTTCGATGAAGTCTCATTCATCATCTTCAGGCTTCTGTCTCCAGCTCTGTGCTTCTCAGAGTAATGGAGATTGCAGCTGCTTCCTCCTTTTAACTGCCAGTGGGGTGGAACTTGATTGGGTGGGGGCTTGGCTGTGTTCTGATTGGGTGGGGGTGTGTTCTCATTGGTAGGGGTTTGGCTGTGTTCTGATTGGTTGGGGGTTAGCCGTGTTCTGATTGGTTGGAGCGTGTTCTGTTCAGGAGGGGGCTTGGTTGTGCTCAGGTTAGTTTTAGTTGCTGGGGATTTGAGCTGGAGAGTTGTGATCTTGCTGTTTGGCTTCTAGTTCGTGGTCCTGCTGCATCTTCATAGTGGGTGTTGGTTTGCTTCATGTATGGCTCAGAGGGGTTTGAAGTGGGTAGTGATGCAGCTGCAGTGCAGCTTCTGGTCCATGGTCGTTTCTCATTTTCTGAATGGGTGGGAGTCTGTTTTCTACATGGAAGTGTGGTGGTGGCATCTTGTGTGGCTCTCATGGGTGTGGGTCCAGTGTCCTTCTTCATGTTAGGTACTCGTCTGTTCATGAGGGCGGGTTTCCAAATGGCTGGAAGGCGGGAGGTGTCATCTCGTTTGTTCATGCTGTGTGGGCGTTTTCTATCTCTATGGCTTCTCTGATTATTCTGCTGTTGAAGTGTTCGGTTTTGGCGATAGTTCTGGTATTTTTAAAATCAATTTCATGTCCTGTGGCTTTGAGGTGTTGGACCAGGGAAGAGGTCATTTCTTCTTTTTGATTGAGTTCTTATGTTCTTCAATGCGTGCGCTTATTCTTCTGTTAGTTTGTCCAATGTATGTGTTAGGGCAGGCTGTGCAGGGGATTTCGTATACTCCTTGGTTTTCTAATTCGATTTTGTCTTTGGGGTTTCTTAGGATGGTGGATATTTTTTTGTTTGTGCAGAATGCTGTTTTGATATTGTGTTTTTGGAGGATCTTGCTAATTTTGTCTGTAGTGCCTTTTATATATGGGAGGAGGGCTTTTCCGTTTTCTTGTTCTCTGTCTTGGATTTTGGTTGGGGCTTCTTTTTGGATTAGGTGGGTAATCTTCTTTCTTTGGAATCCATTGGCTGTGAGTACGTTGGTGAGAGTGTGTAGTTCGGTTTTTGGTGTTGTTCATCGGCTAAGCATTTTGTTCTGGAGATGAGTGTCTTGGCTACGGAATTGATCTGTGCTGGGTGGTGGTGTGAGAGTGCATGTAGATAGCGGTTAGTATGTGTTTTCTTCTGGTAGATGGTGTGTCCTAGGGAGCCATCGGATCTTTTGTATACCAAGACATCTAGGAAGGGAAGTTGATTGTTGGCTTCTGTTTCCATGGTGAATTGTATTTTGGGGTGTAGACTGTTGAGGTATGTGAGGAAGTTGTTCAGTTTTTCTTTCCCGTGTGGCCAGATTATGAAGGTGTCATCTACGTATCTGAGCCAGAGTTTGGGTTTGTGGTCGTATTTTTCTAGAGCTTGTGTTTCAAAGTGTTCCATGTAGAGGTTTGCGATGACAGGTGAGAGGGGTGATCCCATAGGTGCTCCTTCTATTTGTTTGTATTTTTGTCCATTGTAGGTGAAGTAAGTATTGGATAGGCAGTGGTTGGTTAGATCTAGGATGTGCTTGGGGGGTTGTATTTGTTTTGGATGGCTGTCAAGGCTTCTTTTATTGGCACTTGGGTGAAGAGGGATGTGACATGAAGCTTACTAGTAGGTCGCTAGGTTGTAAGTTTTGTTTCTTTATGATCTCGATGAACTGGAATGAGTTTCTTACGTGTGAGTTGATGGATTCTGCATAGGGTTGTAGTTGTTTGGCAAGAAATTTGGCCAGGTTTTGTAGAGGTGAGCCTATGGAGCTGACTATTGGTCTGAGTGGGGTTCCTTCTTTGTGTATTTTGGGAGACCATAAAGCTTGGGGCATCTGGATGATTTTTCTCTGGGTATGATTCCTTGCTGGATTTCTTCACTGATGGGGGAGGCTTTTATTTTGGATTTGGTAGTTTTTCTAGGTAGGTGGTGGGGTCTGTCTTTAGGGGTTTGTATGTGGGGTCTTGGAGTAGGTTGGTTAGCTTGGTTTGGTAGTCAGATGTGTTCATTACCACTGTCGCATTGCCCTTGTCTGCTGGTAGGATTATTATGCTGGTGTCTTCTTTCAGGTTAAGTAGTGCAGTTTGTTCTTCTTTGGATAAGTTGCTTTTGGGTGGTTTGCTAGTGCAGAGGATGTTGGTGATTTCGAGTCTGATTTTGTTAGCATCATCAGGGTTGGTTTTGGTCAGGCTGGTTTCAACTCCACATATGATGGTTTCTGTGGGGATGTGTTTGGGAGCGACAGCAAAGTTGAATCCTTTTGAGAGGATCTTGGTTTCAGCTTCAGTGAGGATCTTGTCTGAGATGTTGTGCACTGTTTGTTTCATGTGTGGCTGTGGGGGGAAGAGTTGGTTTCTGGCATTGTTGTAGTTTCCTGAGTTTGTTGGTCTGTGTGTCTGTCTTGAGGATGGTCTGTGTTTCGGCTCTCCAGACAGCGAGTTGTTTGGATTTGTCCCAAAGTAGAGGGTGAATCTTGTTGCTGAGTTTGAGGTGGAGTGTGAGGAGATCTTTGTTGATTTGGTCTAGGAGAAACCTTTTTGTGTGAAGTTCATTTCTAATTAGGGCCAGTTCTGTTCTTTTAAGGATGCGTTTGGTGGCTGCTCTGTTGGTGTGGAATTTCAATTGGAAGCTTGTGGGAATTAAATTTTGATCTCGGCAGTTGCATAGGAATGCAAGGTCACATAAAATGGAGGCTCTTTGGACTTCAAGTTTTTCATAAGTCCTGGTCAGATGGTGGGTTTCCTCCCGTAGAGGTGCAATATTTGTTTTCTGAGGTTCTCGCGGTATTTATATGTAGATCTTTGGTTGTTCGGGTTTTCTCCCGCGAGATTTGAAGTATCTAGGCAACGTTTCGATGAAGTCTCATTCATCATCTTCAGGCTTCTGTCTCCAGCTCTGTGCTTCTCAGAGTAATGGAGATTGCAGCTGCTTCCTCCTTTTAACTGCCAGTGGGGTGGAACTTGATTGGGTGGGGGCTTGGCTGTGTTCTGATTGGGTGGGGGTCATACCCAGAGAAAAATCATCCAGATGCCCCAAGCTTTATGGTCTCCCAAAATACACAAAGAAGGAACCCCACTCAGACCAATAGTCAGCTCCATAGGCTCACCTCTACAAAACCTGGCCAAATTTCTTGCCAAACAACTACAACCCTATGCAGAATCCATCAACTCACACGTAAGAAACTCATTCCAGTTCATCGAGATCATAAAGAAACAAAACTTACAACCTAGCGACCTACTAGTAAGCTTCATGTCACATCCCTCTTCACCCAAGTGCCAATAAAAGAAGCCTTGACAGCCATCCAAAACAAATACAACCCCCAAGCACATCCTAGATCTAACCAACCACTGCCTATCCAATACTTACTTCACCTACAATGGACAAAATACAAACAAATAGAAGGAGCACCTATGGGATCACCCTCTCACCTGTCATCGCAAACCTCTACATGGAACACTTTGAAACACAAGCTCTAGAAAAATACGACCACAAACCCAAACTCTGGCTCAGATACGTGATGACACCTTCATAATCTGGCCACACGGGAAAGAAAAACTGAACAACTTCCTCACATACCTCAACAGTCTACACCCCAAAATACAATTCACCATGGAAACAGAAGCCAACAATCAACTTCCCTTCCTAGATGTCTTGGTATACAAAAGATCCGATGGCTCCCTAGGACACACCATCTACCAGAAGAAAACACATACTAACCGCTATCTACATGCACTCTCACACCACCACCCAGCACAGATCAATTCCAGTAGCTAAGACACTCATCTCCAGAACAAAATGCTTAGCCGATGAACAACACCAAAAACCGAACTACACACTCTCACCAACGACTCACAGCCAATGGATTCCAAAGAAAGAAGATTACCCACCTAATCCAAAAAGAAGCCCCAACCAAAATCCAAGACAGAGAACAAGAAAACGGAAAAGCCCTCCTCCCATATATAAAAGGCACTACAGACAAAATTAGCAAGATCCTCCAAAAACACAATATCAAAACAGCATTCTGCACAAACAAAAAAATATCCACCATCCTAAGAAACCCCAAAGACAAAATCGAATTAGAAAACCAAGGAGTATACTAAATCCCTGCACAGCCTGCCCTAACACATACATTGGACAAACTAACAGAAGAATAAGCGCACGCATTGAAGAACATAAGAACTCAATCAAAAAGAAGAAATGACCTCTTCCCTGGTCCAACACCTCAAAGCCACAGGACATGAAATTGATTTTAAAAATACCAGAACTATCGCCAAAACCGAACACTTCAACAGCAGAATAATCAGAGAAGCCATAGAGATAGAAAAACGCCCACACAGCATGAACAAACGAGATGACACCTCCCGCCTTCCAGCCATTTGGAAACCCGCCTCATGAACAGACGAGTACCTAACATGAAGAAGGACACTGGACCCACACCCATGAGAGCCACACAAGATGCCACCACCACACTTCCATGTAGAAAACAGACTCCCACCCATTCAGAAAATGAGAAACGACCATGGACCAGAAGCTGCACTGCAGCTGCATCACTACCCACTTCAAACCCCTCTGAGCCATACATGAAGCAAACCAACACCCACTATGAAGATGCAGCAGGACCACGAACTAGAAGCCAAACAGCAAGATCACAACTCTCCAGCTCAAATCCCCAGCAACTAAAACTAACCTGAGCACAACCAAGCCCCTCCTGAACAGAACACGCCCAACCAATCAGAACACGGCTAACCCCCAACCAATCAGAACACAGCCAAACCCCTACCAATGAGAACACACCCCCACCCAATCAGAACACAGCCAAGCCCCCACCCAATCAAGTTCCACCCCACTGGCAGTTAAAAGGAGGAAGCAGCTGCAATCTCCATTACTCTGAGAAGCACAGAGCTGGAGACAGAAGCCTGAAGATGATGAATGAGACTTCATCGAAACGCGTTGCCTAGATACTTCAAATCTTACGCGGAGAGAAAACCCGAACAACCAAAGATCTACATATATATATATATATATATATATATATATATATATATATATATATATATATATATATATATACATACATATAATCAGGAAATAATCTTGTAAAATTAAATAATCAACATTAACCCAATCAGGGAATTTGTTGTTAATTGTTAGAGCTATAGTTATATAGTTTTTTTTTTAAAGAGTCCCTGCAGATTTTACTTCGCTAGTCATCAACCATACGGGACAACGCTCATCTCCATTTCAAGGCCATTGAGCCAGCACTGTCCGAAGACATTTCCCTGGTCATGTGGTCAGCATGATGTTGTGGAGAGTTGTTACCTTCCCACCATAGTGGTACCTATCTATCTGCTCACATTTGCATGCTTTCGAACTAGGTTGGCAGGAGCTGGGGTGAGGATGGGAACTCCCTCCATCACATAATGCTCAGATCTCAAACCTGGGCTGCTGGCTTTTCAGCCGAGAAGCCCAGCATCTTAACCACTGAACCACCATGCTGTCTCAATCTTATATAGCAGGGGTGTCAAACTCCCCTGTCATGTAACGTATTGGGTCTTTTTTCCCCTTTGCTAAACCGGGGGTGGGTGTGGCCAGCACATGACACATCTGGTCCACAGGCCGTGAGTTTGACACCCATTATATAGTAGCCTTTAAAAAGTGGGAATATATACTTATTACTAATGTTGCATTAATCATATTGGGAACATGGCAGTCAATGTGAAATGTCATGCAATCCTTATTAAAGGCTTAATTATTATTTTTCTTTTTTAAAAAAATATATATAAAGATTTCGTCTACACCTAAATAAACTCTATACTGCATTTCAATTATATGTCTAGTCAAGTTCAGGGACCTTGTCCTAAACCATCAGTGCTGTTAGTTGAAAAAGTTTGAGGCAGTTCAATAATCATTTCTGATCTTTGTCCAAATGAAAGAAAAAACAAACTCTACCCGAAATCAGTTTCTTTCACCTTCCATATTGGTAGCCATTGTAAGGGAATGAGCCTTTAAAATTGAAAATGAACAATGGTAAGGGGTGGGGAAAAGAGGGGGAAAGGATAGGAGTAAATGGACAACAAAGAAAAACACACAGGTCAGTAAAAGACATTTCAGAGGCCAGGCTGAAGTATATACATTAATCTTGCATTTTAAACCTACATGCAAAGTTTGAAGCACCCAGGCCAAATTGTGTCTTTCATTGAATTTGTAAGGACATCTTTCTGGAAATTTGAGTGCACAATTATTTGTTATGTGTAGCTGTTTACCGATTCAAAACAACAAAGCAATTCGGTAGGTGCAGGACTTTTATCAATCAATTCTGCTTTGTAGAGCGAATTATTTTCATTTTCAAATGCTACATCCATGTTGAAAACAGGCAGAACACAATCACCACCTTAACTTAGTAGGGTAAGATTGCTTGTTTACTAGTGACTTTCTTCTATTCTTCCACCTAAGTGCGGGCCTATTGAGCCAATTAACGTGCAGGGCCTTATTAATAACTTTGCAGTAAAAAAAACCAAAATAGCACCAATTCATCTAAATTTGTCCCCTGATATACTCACTGTTTTGTTTTTCTTCCACTCTGAATCTGCAAAGAGCTGCACACAAGTAGTTAGCATGCATTCAAGTTTGCAAAAAGATGTCACATTTACTTGGATACCATATAGAGGTTTGTGGTCAACTTCTGTTCCCTTAAGGATTCATTGACCTTCATTACACTTTGATCAGGGATGCCTAAACTTAGACATGCCACTAAGTTAGATGTAACTAAACCTTAATTATAAAGCTTCTTAACTTGCAAGATCCAAGGTGCTTGGATTTCATGCTGCGCAACCCAACACAACTGAAGGATCTCATGCAATTTATCTATTGATGCCAATTTTCCCTCAGTTCCTTTTGTGGCCTCTCTCTCTCTCTAAAACAGTGGTTTTCAAGAATTGCATTTGCAATCACATTTCCTTATCAATTTGGTTAACTTTGTGTTGTTGAAGCCTTGAGAGTAGAACATTCTCTTTTGGCAGCAGGTTGTTGGGGGAAGATTGATGGAGCAGTCAAAGCACTTTTCAATGCATTTTGTTTGCTGTGAGAGAAAATAACTAAGTTGAAACTTATGGCCGAATAACATCAAATCACGACTGTCTTTTAGAGGCAACTCTTAATATTTTTGATGGGATTTAGTAGTTTGAAAACCACTGCTTTAGTGGAGGGTGGGAGGGAATTAAAATACAATCATGCAGAAGAAATAGGATGTTCTTGGAAAAGTGTATGCACCATTCATTTATTACGACATTATACATTTGGGCTTAATAAGAGGCTTAGTAAAGTTTCATTCTTCCATGCTGTTTGAAAGTTCATGAATAAGAAAGTTGGATAATTATTCTTTCCTCCTCAGGGGAAGTAAATAAAATATCAGCCCAAGAGATGAAGAAGGGAATTACATGAATAAAGCATTCAGTTGAAATGAAACAGATTGGTTGGATAGCATAGCAATGTCATAATAAGTGCAACAGACACAACAAAATACTTCTAATTTTAATGTAACTTTTATAGGGTTTTTTTTCTGTTCCTAGTAGAAGGTCACATCTTTTTAAAACAGTTAATGCACCATTCCTTACTGAGTAAGCTTTAGTTCAGAGGTCTCCAAACTTGGCAATTTTAAGACTTGTGGACTTCAACTCACAGAATTCTCCAGCCAGCATAGCTATAGTTGAAGTCCACAAGTCTTAAAGTTGCCAAGTTTGGGGACCCCTCCTTTAGATTTACATTTGGCTCAGAAAGTTCATCTACCATATTTGAACCTGCTTCAAGATTCATCCTGATGTTAGTCCAGATGTATATTACACATCTATCAGAAAGAGAGGTCAATGAAATTTTCTTCTCATAGTTGTGACCAAGTAACCAGCATGGTTGGAATTAACACATATATTCATAACGAAATTTCTGCTTGGTTGAAATCATCTTACAAACAGGTATTTTTTTTAGTAAAAATAATAACAATAATAGCAGTTCCAAAATAGTAATGATTGCAACAATGGCTGCAAATATGCATGAAGAATACACTGAACGATAAAAGAGAGGCACTGTTCTGTTTTGTAAACACCAAGTCTCCTTCTGCAACAAATACCGAACATCAAAATCTTTTGCTACAGCACTTAGCTTTGAAGGAAGGTAGGGAAAAATAGAGGCAAAACTAAATTCCAAGCTGGAAAAGAATACTTACCACCTGTTCCATAACCGGCACAAGAGGAAGGATCGCAGTATCCTGGCTGTCCAGGTGTTCCTTGTGCCCCAGGAGGACCTGTGCGGCCTGCTGTTCCTCTGGGACCAGGCGGCCCTGAAGGCCCAGGAGTGCCAGTTCGACTCTCACCTGGAGGTCCTATGGGATACAAGAAGCGACAGAAAGAATTTTACCACTGTCCTATCATGAAAGGTCATCCCTCATTAATATTTAGAGCAGAAGTATCCAATCTTGGCAACTTCAAGACTGGTGGACTTCCAACTACCAGAATTCTGGGTGTTGAAGTCCCCAAGCCAAGACTGGACATTCCTGATTTAGAGTTTGAACTGGTGTCAGAATTTTAAACTTTATCGTGCTTATTCCCAGAGCCAGAGAGATTAACTTGCATACACAATGAGTTGAAAAGGGAACAATTATGAATTGATTTGAGGACAGGTGCCTGCATTGTGCCAACCTTTTCAAATGTTAAATTGTACATGCTATCAGTTAATTGTAAAAGTAAAGATTCCCCTTGCACATATGTGTAGTCATTTCCAGTGCTCATCTCCATTACAAAGCCGAAGAGCCAGCACTGTCCGAAGACATCTCCGTGGCCATGTGGCCGGCATGACTAAACACCAAAGGTACACGGAACGCTGTTCCCTTCCCACCAAAATGGACCCTATTTTTCTACTTGCATTTTTGCATGCTTTCTAACTGCTAGGTTGGTGTTGTGGTTAGCTGGCAGCAGGTGCAGATGGCTGAGGAGAGCGAGGACTCTGATGAGGGTCCAGGACCATCAGAGAGTGGATGCTGCCTTCAAAGATTGTGGGGGCTGGCAGCAGTGATGAGGAGGTACCTGAGGAGGCTGTGCCAAGTGCACGTGCACAAAGGATTGCTCGGAGGAAAGAACAATTACAGCAGCACAGGTGACTTGGGAGTAAGGCTGCAAGGTAATGGCCCCTCCCTCAAGAAGATAAAAGCCAGGTTTGGAAAAGCGTTCTTTGCAGATAGCAAAGAAGCTCTGAAACTCAACTGGTGGACATCTTAGTTCGTGTTTGGAGAATTTTCTAAATTAGTTCTTATTTCTGGGTTTTTGGCACCCTTGACAAACAACTTGGCAAGGCTCTTTCTTGTTGGGGCTAATTAGTGGAAAGCAGCCTTCAGAACAGAATTCGCTATTAAACCTTAAAAGGTGGGGGCTGCTGGCTTTGTCTATGTTTGTTCTTTGAGAACCCGGTTGGGTTAGAACAGTTGGCAGAAGCTGAGACAAGTAACAGGAACTCACTCCATTACGCGGTGCTAGGGATTCGAACCGCCGACTTTTCTGATCGACAAGCTCAGCATCTTAGCCACTGAGCCACCGCGTCCCTTGAACAGTTAATTATACGTACACGCTAATTGTACATACTGTCAATTCGTGGGCAAATCGCACTGCATAAAAACCTGCTTAACTCATTTGAGGCACATATATCCATGAAGAAATAAAAGTGGATGGAATACTGTACTGAAATGCACATAGAGCCATTCCTATGGATTCAGGAATTTTTTTTTTAAAAAAAATGCAGAAATAATTCCTGATGCTGGAAGGCCAGAAAGGAATACCTGAATCAGTAACCTATGTTTGGAAGAAAAGGCTTAGGAAGAAATGCCCTTCCTGTAAAAATGAATGGCAGAAGCAACTGATCTTCCTTATGTAAAAAAAAATGGAGCTCTAGAATACATGTCATTTACCTGCTGGTCCTGGAGGGCCTCGGGGGCCTTGGTTTCCAATACCTGGGTTACCTCGTTCTCCTTTTTCTCCTGGTGAGCCTGATTTAAAGAAAAAGACAGAAATCAGAATAGATGTGGGGCGGGAGGGAGATTGATACATGTTTCTCTCTGGGCATATTTTATTAATTAAAAGGAAGGAAGGAAGCCAAAAAAAATGATTCTGGAAGCTGTGCAGCTATAACCATCATGGAAAGTTGCTATACTAGGTATCTGCTGCAGTTCCTCCTAGATGGCATAGCATTGCTGATTTTAGACATCATCACTGACTCTCTTTGTCTTGGACCATATACAAGGAGTATAGGAGAATCAGTTAAAGGTGCTGGTCATTAGTCTACAGAAAAGGGCACTTGGGAAGCTAAGATAGCAGTTTTTTCAATATCTAAAGAGTTCCAATAGAAGACACTATAATGTAGCTCAGGGCTGTACTGTGGAATCCTTGGTACTTTCTGAGCTTGGTGATTCACTTGTCGGCATTTCATTACCCAATGCACATCATGGCTACCTGGGCAATTCTGGGAATTGAGCTCCATTACCCCTTTCCCCTTGAAAAGGGGAAAAAAGCCTTGTCTTCTCAGGCAGACTGTCAATGGTCCAACTAGTGAACAAAATAAAGGAAAACACTCTTGGGAGCTTTGAATCACCAAAAGTACAACTTTATTGGATACACCATTTTGGTACTGAAGGATCAAAACCAGCTCTGGTTTTCCCGCGCAAATGCTTGCTTGGGTAAACAGTACTTTCCCTTTCTCCCCATCCCTGGGTGATCACATTGTCCAATTATAAGTTGTCCTTTGGTTATGGGAACAGCCCATCTCCTTCTCAAGCACCTGCAGTGGTGACTTTGAAGGTTGCCAGCAGGGGTGGGATTCAATTTTTTTAACAACTGGTTCTGTGGGCGTGGCTTAGTTGGTGGACATGGCTTGGTGGTAATGTGACTGGCTGGGCGTGGCCAACTCAACATCACTCACATCGAGGCACGCATCTCCTCGCCTGGCCTCTCATGACTGTGGGGATGCTGCAATAGTCATAAGTGTGAAAAATGGTTATAAGTCACTTTTTTCAGTGCCATTATAACTTTGAATGGTCACTCCCACTCAAGTAAAGTACCAGCAAAGAAGGGGAAAAAAACTCCAGAGAAGTTCCAGAGACAGGAAGTCTAGTCCTGCCAAGAATGTAAAAAGGTTAATGGAGAGGCAGTTTCTCTAAGCGACTCCAGAATGTTTCCCTCCTGCCTTCCTTACAGGATTAGGCCAGTAATTTCTTCTAACAACCAGATCTCCAAACTGCTTAGAATGTTAACAACTGATTTAGCAAATAGGTGCGAACCCGTAGAATCCCACCCCTGGTTGCCAGGCTCTCATGGTCCTTGCACACATTCTCAGCATTCGGTTTCCTCCTTCCTTCCCCCCAGTTCATTGGCAAGTTGAAAAGTGTTAGGTTTGAAAGAAGCAAAGCAGTTCAATCTTGACATAGACTTTTTAAAAACGGTATAGTTTGTTGTTTTTGTTCAATTGTTAAGTTGTGTCCAACTCTTTGCAAGCCCATGGATCAGAGCATGCCAAGCCTCCATGTCCTCCACTTTTTCCCAGAGTTTGCCCAAATTCATGTTCACTTGCATCGATGACACTATCTAATCAACTCATCTCATTTGTTGTCCCCTTCTCCTTTTGCCCTCAATCTTTCCCAATATCAAGGTCTTTTCCAAGGAGTCCTCTATTCTCATTTGGTGGCCAAAGTATTTGAGCTCCAGCTTCAGCACCTATCCTTCCAAAGAACAATTGTGGTTTATTTCCTTTAGGATAGACTGATTTGATCTTCTTGCAGTCCAAAGGGACATTCAAGAATCTCCTCCAATGCCACAATTCAAAAGCATCCATTCTAGCTACTTTATTTGAGATGCTTAGTTGTCGACTTGATATACAATCCCAAGATCAGTACTTTAGCCGTATGCTTATTATGGATACTCAGATCTGAGTCACCATCTTCTGTAAACACTGCATTTTCAAAATATTGCTGCTGGATTAGGCTGCCAGGAGCAAGATTTTCAGAGTTGCGCTGCAAAGGGGGGAAAAAAAAAAAACTTCTAACCTCTCACAATTTCTCTGCTCTGCCAGAAGCTCTACCAGAATAAAAGTCTGACTGTCTCAAATCTCTTGTTGGCAGAAAGGAAGGATGGATATATAGCAAAAGTAAATCCATATCAATATGTCCAGCCACCAGGCAGTATTCAGGAAAGCGAGGACGCTGAATTTTCCATATGTGAAGTTGGCAGTCGCAAGAACTATGCTTTACTGCAAAGCTTTATAAACCTGAGCTGACTGATGGCTCCTTTTCCATCATTTTTTTCCCCCAGGTTTTCTGTTGCAGTCATTTCACTTCCTTTCATTTTGCACTACCTATGCATGCACAGAATCAAAGCTGGCATTTCAGGATCAGCAGCTTATAAAAATAACTTTGGCAGAGAATCACTAATTATTCTCTCTGAATACTCCGTGGACACACTTTGCTAATTGCAACGGCTGCGTGACTTTCTAATGGTTGTGAAGTAACTGTATCAGTGTTACTTTTATCGAGGCTAATGAGAAAGAAACTTCCACAGCAGTGGAATTTTGAAATACACTTGGACATATAATACAAATTGCCTCCCTCCCCTTGCAAAAAAACCTGGATTTAAAAACCAGACAGAAGACATTACATTTTTTTCCCCAAATGGGCTTCCAAATGGTGCTATCAGGTGAAGCATTTTGGTGGCAGCAATAAAACCAGACAAACTTATCTCCTGAATTGTATTACGACGCCGTTATAGGTCTGGCATAGTTAGATCACCTCACATGTTCAAGACACACACAGACACACCAAAATTGGTCCTTGTTGCTTAACAGCAAAAAAATGCTAATAGCTTTCGGAAAAACTTGCTGCAGTGGCCTGCTTTTCTAGTAAGGAATTATTAAAAAGCCGTTTTTAGAAATGGCCTCCCCTTGCTTAGATTGTTAATTTTTGTTTCCTGGAAATCAAGTTGATACTAACTGATCATGAGCTGGAAGGAGCTTTGGGCAAGTTGTCACTTTAGGGTTCCATGTGCTCTGCTTCTGTTAAGTCTCTTATCCTCACTTCATTTGTTATATTCACTTTATGTATATCCCGCCTTTATTATTTTTACAAATAACTCAAATAACACCACACAATAGAGGTAGTCCTTGACCTACAACAGTTCATTTAGTGACCATTTGAAGTTACAATGGTGCTGAAAAAAGCTACTTATAACCATTTTTCATACTTATAACCATTGCAGCATCCCTACAGCCATGTGATCAAAATTTCAGATGCTTCTCAACTGACTCATATTTATGACAGTTGCACTGTCCTGGGGAATATGATAACCTTTTGGGAACGTCTGACAATGGGGAAGCCAAATTCACTGAACAGCCATGTTATTAACTGTACAACCGGCAATGATTCACTTAACAGCTGTGACAAGAAAGGTTGGAAAATGGGGCAAAACTCACTTAACAAATCCCTCACTCAGCAGCATAAATTTTGGGCTCAATTGTGTTCGTCAGTTGAGAACTACCTGAACTTCTTCCTCCTCCCATTTTCCCCACAACAACAACCCTTTGAGGTGATCTGGGCTAAGAGATTAAAACTCGTCCAAAATCAGCCAGCTGTTTTTTTTATGCCTAAGGCTGGCTAGAACTCCCAATTTCCCTGGGGTTTGGCTCAAAGTCATCCAGCCAGCTTTCATATCTAAGACAGGACTAGAACTCCCAGTCTCTTGGCTTCTAGCCTGGTACCTTAACCACTACACCAAATTGATTCTCTCCCCTTTCCACCATAGAAAAGTGCTTTTTTCCTCAGGCAAAATAAGAAAAGTAGGAAGAACATAGCAAGAGAAACAATGGAAGGAAGGAAGTTAGAAGAGACATAAATATAATAACTACCCTCTGGATAGCAACTTCCTGAACCTTGGCTCATTGTTTGGTATCCTAAAGGGCTCTCCCACTCCTCCAACCCCTCACCACAAGGGGTTTTAAGCATCCAGGGACAAATGCTTGAAATTAAACGTAGGTCTCTGATAAATGGGAAGTTACAATTTGGCCTTTTCCTCCATGCTTTGTCATATTCACGTGGCTAACCCAACAGAGACAAATAAGTTGAGAATAAAAGCTGAATCAAACGTAGGCATTGGTGGAATAAACACTGAAAAGATAGCAGGGCTGAATTCCAATTCAAGGCTTAGCCAAACTGTATTTAAATTGAAATCAGAATGTTTCCATGGATCGTTGGCTTAAAATCTAATCCAACTGGCTTGTAGGTCACAACCTCCCGAGTTCTTGCCTGGCCAGAAGCTAAGGCTGACGCTGAATATTTAGCATTGTTTCAGGGAGAAGACATAGTCAGCTGGTTTGGCATAAGATTAATAAAGCAATTACTAGAAAATCAATCATCAAGCCAAGATCCTAGGCCAGTTTCCCAGCCTTTTTTTTTTTTTTTGGAAAGACATATTTGTATTCAGGCTTAAAGGAAACCTGAAGTCATGGTTTTCCATTGCAATTTAAGATTCAAAGGACACATTGAATTTCTGAAGAATAAGGGTGGGAGCAGCTGGACTAAATTAATATCCTTCCAAAATTTGAAAAAAAGTATTTAGTACATGTGGAAAAGAAATAATTATCTTGGCCTTCTTCCTTTGGCCTGGTGCTGTTGAAAATACTGTGAGGGATACTAACAATATTCACACAATGTGGCTATGTCAGCTACTCTCCTGGGTAAACCACTGAAGTCCACATCCTGGTAGTAGAAATGTCCAAGTCAAACAGGGAGTATCCATATTATTTATTTATCTGAATGCTTATTTATTTCCTTATTTGTTAGCCAATTTGTCTTCAACTCTGGGTAAAGTTAACATAGGAGGCCATTGAACTAGGAAGGAGGGAGGGAGGGGAGGGAGGGAGGGAGGAGGAAGAAGAAGAAGAAGAAGAAGAAGAAGAAGAAGAAGAAGAAGAAGAAGAAGAAGAAGAAGAAGAAGAAGAAGAAGAAGAAGAAGAAGAAGAAGAAGAAGAAGAAGAAGAAGAAGAAGAAGAAGAAGAAGAAGAAGAAGAAGAAGAAGAAGAAGAAGAAGAAGAAGAATTATTTGTCCTTGTTTTTATTATCCTGCACCATCTGCCAGATGGCAATAGTTAAAAAGAAGGTGCCCAGGATGAGATGGATCTTTGAGAATGTTTGACCTTTCTTACCGCAGTGGGAACTATAAAGCTCTTCCAAAGAGGGGAGAGGGCAACCAATGATCCTCTGGGCAATGACGTTAACTCTCTGGAGTGCTTTCCTATCTGCCACTGTGCAATTGGCAAACCATACAGAGATGCAGTATGTTAAAATGCTCTCTATGGTGCAGTGGTAGAAGGTCACCAGCAGTTTTCCATTCAGTTGTTGTTTTCTGAGAAGTCTCAGCTAGTATAATCTCTGCTGGGCCCTTTTGACCAGCACTGCAATGTGAGCACTCCAGGTCAGGTCCTCTTTTAGGGTAACACCCAGAAACTTAAAACTGGTCACTTGCTCCACTCTGTCTCCATTGATAAGCAAGGGCTGAATGTCTGATCTGTTCCTTCTATAGTCCACTATAAGCTCCTTGATTTTATTGGTGTTGAGGACCAAGTTATTGTCTCCTAGTTTTTATGCCAGCACCTTCATCGCTGCACCAACCTGGCTCTTCTTTCCTCTGGTCTCAAGGACAAAGGGGAATTGCATCATTGAAAATTGGAGAAGAGCCTTTGGTCGAGTCTTCTGGTTTTAGAATGTATGATTACTGTGTGAACTATCCACTCATAAGCTCTCTGGTGGGATAGCTGGAAAGCAAATTCTAGCACACAGAAACCACAGCATAATTCATTCTGTTTCTGCTCCATGTTCAAGGTGCCAACAAATACTTATGCTGTTATGCCAATGTTGTTGGAACTGCACGCAAACGGAGTTTCCCGCTCAGCTTTTATTTTTTCTGTGGGTTTCTTCCCTAAAGCAAAAACTGGGATTTTTCATGAAATAATTTCAACAAGAAGAGATGTTAAGTGCACAAAGCAAAGCAAAAGTAGAGTGAAAATTTCACTCAAGCAGAAAGAAATAGGTCCTGAGGATTCCCCCCCCCCCCTCCTTCTTTACTGATTTTATACAATCTGTTATCTCATTGACATCAAATTGGAGGAAAGTCTAATTAGGAGTAAAATTGAAAACAAATAAAATGGTGGAAGTTTAAAGGAAGCTCTTATTACATGTTTTATTGTACTGTTTTTATTGTACTGTTTATAGGTCAGTGTATCTTCTCCTCTTACTAGAGAGATTGCCAGGGAGGGCAGACAATTTTTATGTAGGTTTTCTCCTCCAGGATTCAAACCCGGCTATTATGCGTGCAGTGGCAAAATTCTGTGTTGCTGTAATGTCTACTAGAAAAAAATTGGTTACAGAATTATAGCTGTCAATTTGTGACAATTTTTGGAGATAGAACAATCTTTGGAAAATGATGTTTACACACATACCTATTGGCTCTCCACTCATATAAACCAGGGAATGCCCTTAACTGTTTGAGAACATGTATTTTCTTAACAGGGATGACATTATCCACTGTTATAATGTGTCAGATATAATATATATATATATATATATATATGTGTGGATCTTTGGTTGTTCGGGTTTTCTCCCGCGTAAGATTCGAAGTATCTAGGCAACGTTTCGATGAAGTCTCATTCATCATCTTCAGGCTTCTGTCTCCAGCTCTGTGCTTCTCAGAGTAATGGAGATTGCAGCTGCTTCCTCCTTTTAACTGCCAGTGGGGGTGGGACTTGATTGGGTGGGGGCTTGGCTGTGTTCTGATTGGGTGGGGTGTGTTCTCATTGGTAGGGGTTTGGCTGTGTTCTGATTGGTTGGGGGGTTAGCCGTGTTCTGATTGGTTGGAGGTGTGTTCTGTTCAGGTGGGGGCTTGGTTGTGCTCAGGTTAGTCTTAGTTGCTGGGGGATTTGAGCTGGTGAGCTGTGATCTTGCTGTTTGGCTTCGAGTTCGTGGTCGTGCTGCATCTTCATAGTGGGTGTCGGTTTGCTTCATGTATGGCTCGGAGGGGTTTGAAGTGGGTAGTGATGCAGCTGCAGTGCAGCTTCTGGTCCATGGTCGTGTCTCATCTTCTGAGTGGGTGTGAGTCTGTTTTCTACATGGAAGTGTGGTGGTGGCATCTTGTGTGGCTCTCATGGGTGTGGGTCTGGTGTCCTTCTTCATGTTAGGTACTCGTCTGTTCATGAGGGCGGGTTTCCAAATGGCTGGAAGGCGGGAGGTGTCATCTCGTTTGTTCATGCTGTGTGGGCGTTTTTCTATTTCTATGGCTTCTCTGATTATTCTGCTGTTGAAGTGTTCGGTTTTGGCGATGGTTCTGGTATTTTTAAATAGATCAGACCAATAGTCAGCTCCATAGGCTCACCTCTACAAAACCTGGCCAAATTTCTTGCCAAACAACTACAACCCTATGCAGAATCCATCAACTCACACGTAAGAAACTCATTCCAGTTCATCGAGATCATAAAGAAACAAAACTTACAACCTAACGACCTACTAGTAAGCTTCGATGTCATATCCCTCTTCACCCAAGTGCCAATAAAAGAAGCCTTGACAGCCATCCGAAACAAATACAACCCCCCCAAGCACATCCTAGATCTGACCAACCACTGCCTATCCAATACATACTTCACCTACAATGAACAAAAATACAAACAAATAGAAGGAGCACCCATGGGATCACCCCTCTCACCTGTCATCGCTAACCTCTACATGGAACACTTTGAAACACAAGCTCTAGAAAAATATGACCACAAACCCAAACTCTGGCTCAGATACGTAGATGACACCTTCATAATCTGGCCACACGGGAAAGAAAAACTGAACAACTTCCTCACACACCTCAACAGCCTACACCCCAAAATACAATTCACCATGGAAACAGAAGCCAACAATCAACTTCCTTTCCTAGATGTCTTGGTATACAAAAGATCCAATGGCTCCCTAGGACACACCATCTACCAGAAGAAAACACATACAAACCGCTATCTACATGCACTCTCACACCACCACCCAGCACAGATCAATTCCGTAGCCAAGACACTCATCTCCAGAACAAAATGCTTAGCCGATGAACAACACCAAAAACCGAACTACACACTCTCACCAACGTACTTACAGCCAATGGATTCCAAAGAAAGAAGATTACCCACCTAATCCAAAAAGAAACCCCAACCAAAATCCAAGACAGAGAACAAGAAAGCGGCAAAGCCCTCCTCCCATATATAAAAGGCACTACAGACAAAATTAGCAAGATCCTCCAAAAACACAACATCAAAACAGCATTCTGCACAAACAGAAAAATATCCACCATCCTAAGAAACCCCAAAACAAAATCGAATTAGAAAACCAAGGAGTATACGAAATCCCCTGCACTGCCTGCCCTACCACATACATTGGACAAACTAACAGAAGAATAAGTGCACGCATTGAAGAACATAAGAACTCAATCAAAAAAGAAGAAACGACCTCTTCCCTGGTCCAACACCTCAAAGCCACAGGACATGAAATTGATTTTAAAAATACCAGAACCATCGCCAAAACCGAACACTTCAACAGCAGAATAATCAGAGAAGCCATAGAGATAGAAAAACGCCCACACAGCATGAACAAACGAGATGACACCTCCCGCCTTCCAGCCATTTGGAAACCCGCCCTCATGAACAGACGAGTACCTAACATGAAGAAGGACACCAGACCCACACCCATGAGAGCCACACAAGATGCCACCACCACACTTCCATGTAGAAAACAGACTCACACCCACTCAGAAGATGAGACATGACCATGGACCAGAAGCTGCACTGCAGCTGCATCACTACCTACTTCAAACCCCTCCGAGCCATACATGAAGCAAACCGACACCCACTATGAAGATGCAGCACGACCACGAACTCGAAGCCAAACAGCAAGATCACAGCTCACCAGCTCAAATCCCCCAGCAACTAAGACTAACCTGAGCACAACCAAGCCCCCACCTGAACAGAACACGCCTCCAACCAATCAGAACACGGCCAACCCCCCAACCAATCAGAACACAGCCAAACCCCTACCAATGAGAACACACCCCCACCCAATCAGAACACAGCCAAGCCCCCCACCCAATCAAGTCCCACCCCCACTGGCAGTTAAAAGGAGGAAGCAGCTGCAATCTCCATTACTCTGAGAAGCACAGAGCTGGAGACAGAAGCCTGAAGATGATGAATGAGACTTCATCGAAACGTTGCCTAGATACTTCGAATCTTACGCGGGAGAAAACCCGAACAACCAAAGATCCACATACAAATACCCGCGAGAACCTCAGAAAACAAATATTGCACCTCTACGGGGAGGAAACCCACCATCTGACCAGGACTTATGAAAAACTTGAAGTCCAAAGAGCCTCCGTTTTATGTGACCTTGCATTCCTATGCAACTGCCGAGATCAAAATTTAATTCCCACAAGCTTCCAATTGAAATTCCACACCAACACAGCAGCCACCAAACGCATCCTAAAAAGAACAGAACTGGCCCTAATTAGAAATGAACTTCACACAAAAAGGTTTCTCCTAGACCAAATCAACAAAGATCTCCTCACACTCCACCTCAGACTCAGCAACAAGATTCACCCCCTACTTTGGGACAAATCCAAACAACTCGCTGTCTGGAGAGCCGAAACACAGACCACCCTCAAGACAGACACACACACCAACAAACTCAGGAAACTACAACAATGCCAGAAACCAACTCCCCCCCCCACAGCCACACATGAAACAAACAGTGCACAACATCTCAGACAAGATCCTCACTGAAGCTGAAACCAAGGTCCTTTCAAAAGGATTCAACTTTGCTGTCGCTCCCAAACACATCCCCACAGAAACCATCATATGCGGAGTTGAAACCAGCCTGACCAGAACCAACCCTGATGATGCTAACAAAATCAGACTTGAAATCACCAACATCCTCTGCACTAGCAAACCACCCAAAAGCAACTTATCCAAAGAAGAACAAACTGCACTACTTAACCTGAAAGAAGACACCAGCATAATAATCCTACCAGCAGACAAGGGCAATGCGACAGTGGTTATGAACACATCTGACTACCAAACCAAGTTAACCAACCTACTCCAAGACCCCGCATACAAACCCCTAAAGACAGACCCCACCACCTACCTAGAAAAAACTACCAAATCCAAAATAAAAGCCTCCCCCATCAGTGAGGAAATCCAGCAACGAATCATACCCAGAGAGAAATCATCCAGATGTCCCAAGCTTTATGGTCTCCCCAAGATACACAAAGAAGGAACCCCACTCAGACCAATAGTCAGCTCCATAGGCTCACCTCTACAAAACCTGGCCAAATTTCTTGCCAAACAACTACAACCCTATGCAGAATCCATCAACTCACACGTAAGAAACTCATTCCAGTTCATCGAGATCATAAAGAAACAAAACTTACAACCTAACGACCTACTAGTAAGCTTCGATGTCATATCCCTCTTCACCCAAGTGCCAATAAAAGAAGCCTTGACAGCCATCCGAAACAAATACAACCCCCAAGCACATCCTAGATCTGACCAACCACTGCCTATCCAATACATACTTCACCTACAATGAACAAAAATACAAACAAATAGAAGGAGCACCCATGGGATCACCCCTCTCACCTGTCATCGCTAACCTCTACATGGAACACTTTGAAACACAAGCTCTAGAAAAATATGACCACAAACCCAAACTCTGGCTCAGATACGTAGATGACACCTTCATAATCTGGCCACACGGGAAAGAAAAACTGAACAACTTCCTCACACACCTCAACAGCCTACACCCCAAAATACAATTCACCATGGAAACAGAAGCCAACAATCAACTTCCTTTCCTAGATGTCTTGGTATACAAAAGATCCAATGGCTCCCTAGGACACACCATCTACCAGAAGAAAACACATACAAACCGCTATCTACATGCACTCTCACACCACCACCCAGCACAGATCAATTCCGTAGCCAAGACACTCATCTCCAGAACAAAATGCTTAGCCGATGAACAACACCAAAAAACCGAACTACACACTCTCACCAACGTACTTACAGCCAATGGATTCCAAAGAAAGAAGATTACCCACCTAATCCAAAAAGAAACCCCAACCAAAATCCAAGACAGAGAACAAGAAAACGGCAAAGCCCTCCTCCCATATATAAAAGGCACTACAGACAAAATTAGCAAGATCCTCCAAAAACACAACATCAAAACAGCATTCTGCACAAACAGAAAAATATCCACCATCCTAAGAAACCCCAAAAACAAAATCGAATTAGAAAACCAAGGAGTATACGAAATCCCCTGCACTGCCTGCCCTACCACATACATTGGACAAACTAACAGAAGAATAAGTGCACGCATTGAAGAACATAAGAACTCAATCAAAAAAGAAGAAACGACCTCTTCCCTGGTCCAACACCTCAAAGCCACAGGACATGAAATTGATTTTAAAAATACCAGAACCATCGCCAAAACCGAACACTTCAACAGCAGAATAATCAGAGAAGCCATAGAAATAGAAAAACGCCCACACAGCATGAACAAACGAGATGACACCTCCCGCCTTCCAGCCATTTGGAAACCCGCCCTCATGAACAGACGAGTACCTAACATGAAGAAGGACACCAGACCCACACCCATGAGAGCCACACAAGATGCCACCACCACACTTCCATGTAGAAAACAGACTCACACCCACTCAGAAGATGAGACATGACCACGGACCAGAAGCCGCACTGCAGCTGCATCACTACCAACTTCAAACCCCTCCGAGCCATACATGAAGCAAACCGACACCCACTATGAAGATGCAGCACGACCACGAACTCGAAGCCAAACAGCAAGATCACAGCTCACCAACTCAAATCCCCCAGCAACTAAGACTAACCTGAGCACAACCAAGCCCCCACCTGAACAGAACACACCTCCAGCCAATCAGAACACGGCCAACCCCCCAACCAATCAGAACACAGCCAAACCCCCTACCAATGAGAACACACCCCCACCCAATCAGAACACAGCCAAGCCCCCACCCAATCAAGTCCCACCCCCACTAGCAGTTAAAAGGAAGAAGCAGCTGCAATCTCACATCACTCTGAGCAGCACAGAGCCGAAGACAGAAGCCTGAAGATGATGAATGAGACTTCATCGAAACGTTGCCTAGATACTTCGAATCTTACGTGGGAGAAAACCCGAACAACCAAAGATCCACATACAAATACCCGCGAGAACCTCAGAAAACAAATATTGCACCTCTACGGGGAGGAAACCCACCATCTGACCAGGACTTATGAAAAACTTGAAGTCCAAAGAGCCTCCGTTTTATGTGACCTTGCATTCCTATGCAACTGCCGAGATCAAAATTTAATTCCCACAAGCTTCCAATTGAAATTCCACACCAACACAGCAGCCACCAAACGCATCCTAAAAAGAACAGAACTGGCCCTAATTAGAAATGAACTTCACACAAAAAGGTTTCTCCTAGACCAAATCAACAAAGATCTCCTCACACTCCACCTCAGACTCAGCAACAAGATTCACCCCCTACTTTGGGACAAATCCAAACAACTCGCTGTCTGGAGAGCCGAAACACAGACCACCCTCAAGACAGACACACACACCAACAAACTCAGGAAACTACAACAATGCCAGAAACCAACTCCTCCCCCCACAGCCACACATGAAACAAACAGTGCACAACATCTCAGACAAGATCCTCACTGAAGCTGAAACCAAGGTCCTTTCAAAAGGATTCAACTTTGCTGTCGCTCCCAAACACATCCCCACAGAAACCATCATATGCGGAGTTGAAACCAGCCTGACCAGAACCAACCCTGATGATGCTAACAAAATCAGACTTGAAATCACCAACATCCTCTGCACTAGCAAACCACCCAAAAGCAACTTATCCAAAGAAGAACAAACTGCACTACTTAACCTGAAAGAAGACACCAGCATAATAATCCTACCAGCAGACAAGGGCAATGCGACAGTGGTTATGAACACATCTGACTACCAAACCAAGTTAACCAACCTACTCCAAGACCCCGCATACAAACCCCTAAAGACAGACCCCACCACCTACCTAGAAAAAACTACCAAATCCAAAATAAAAGCCTCCCCATCAGTGAGGAAATCCAGCAACGAATCATACCCAGAGAGAAATCATCCAGATGTCCCAAGCTTTATGGTCTCCCCAAGATACACAAAGAAGGAACCCCACTCAGACCAATAGTCAGCTCCATAGGCTCACCTCTACAAAACCTGGCCAAATTTCTTGCCAAACAACTACAACCCTATGCAGAATCCATCAACTCACACGTAAGAAACTCATTCCAGTTCATCGAGATCATAAAGAAACAAAACTTACAACCTAACGACCTACTAGTAAGCTTCGATGTCATATCCCTCTTCACCCAAGTGCCAATAAAAGAAGCCTTGACAGCCATCCGAAACAAATACAACCCCCCAAGCACATCCTAGATCTGACCAACCACTGCCTATCCAATACATACTTCACCTACAATGAACAAAAATACAAACAAATAGAAGGAGCACCCATGGGATCACCCCTCTCACCTGTCATCGCTAACCTCTACATGGAACACTTTGAAACACAAGCTCTAGAAAAATATGACCACAAACCCAAACTCTGGCTCAGATACGTAGATGACACCTTCATAATCTGGCCACACGGGAAAGAAAAACTGAACAACTTCCTCACACACCTCAACAGCCTACACCCCAAAATACAATTCACCATGGAAACAGAAGCCAACAATCAACTTCCTTTCCTAGATGTCTTGGTATACAAAAGATCCAATGGCTCCCTAGGACACACCATCTACCAGAAGAAAACACATACAAACCGCTATCTACATGCACTCTCACACCACCACCCAGCACAGATCAATTCCGTAGCCAAGACACTCATCTCCAGAACAAAATGCTTAGCCGATGAACAACACCAAAAAACCGAACTACACACTCTCACCAACGTACTTACAGCCAATGGATTCCAAAGAAAGAAGATTACCCACCTAATCCAAAAAGAAACCCCAACCAAAATCCAAGACAGAGAACAAGAAAACGGCAAAGCCCTCCTCCCATATATAAAAGGCACTACAGACAAAATTAGCAAGATCCTCCAAAAACACAACATCAAAACAGCATTCTGCACAAACAGAAAAATATCCACCATCCTAAGAAACCCCAAAACAAAATCGAATTAGAAAACCAAGGAGTATACGAAATCCCTGCACTGCCTGCCCTACCACATACATTGGACAAACTAACAGAAGAATAAGTGCACGCATTGAAGAACATAAGAACTCAATCAAAAAGAAGAAACGACCTCTTCCCTGGTCCAACACCTCAAAGCCACAGGACATGAAATTGATTTTAAAAATACCAGAACCATCGCCAAAACCGAACACTTCAACAGCAGAATAATCAGAGAAGCCATAGAAATAGAAAAACGCCCACACAGCATGAACAAACGAGATGACACCTCCCGCCTTCCAGCCATTTGAAACCCGCCCTCATGAACAGACGAGTACCTAACATGAAGAAGGACACCAGACCCACACCCATGAGAGCCACACAAGATGCCACCACCACACTTCCATGTAGAAAACAGACTCACACCCACTCAGAAGATGAGACATGACCACGGACCAGAAGCCGCACTGCAGCTGCATCACTACCAACTTCAAACCCTCCGAGCCATACATGAAGCAAACCGACACCCACTATGAAGATGCAGCACGACCACGAACTCGAAGCCAAATAGCAAGATCACAGCTCACCAACTCAAATCCCCAGCAACTAAGACTAACCTGAGCACAACCAAGCCCCCACCTGAACAGAACACGCCTCCAGCCAATCAGAACACGGCCAACCCCCAACCAATCAGAACACAGCCAAACCCCTACCAATGAGAACACACCCCCACCCAATCAGAACACAGCCAAGCCCCCACCCAATCAAGTCCCACCCCCACTAGCAGTTAAAAGGAAGAAGCAGCTGCAATCTCACATCACTCTGAGCAGCACAGAGCCAAGACAGAAGCCTGAAGATGATGAATGAGACTTCATCGAAACGTTGCCTAGATACTTCGAATCTTACGCGGGAGAAAACCCAACAACCAAAGATCCACATACAAACACCCATGAGAACCTCAGAAAACATATATATATATATATATATATATATATATATATATATATATATATATATATATATATATATTGTGTGTGTGTGTGTGTGTGTGTGTGTGTGTGTGTATATGTATATGTATATGTATATGTATATACACACACGCGCGCACACACACATACATACACACACACACACACACACACATATATATATATACACATATACATATGCATATGCATATATATACACATACACACACACACACACACACACACACATATATATATATATATATGTTTGGTTATTCAGGTTTTCTCCCGCGTAAAATTGGAAGTATCTAGGCGACGTTTCGATGAAGTCTCATTCATCATCTTCAGGCTTGTGTCTTTGGCTCTGTGCTTCTCAGAGTAATGTGAGCTTGCAGCTGCTTCTTCCTTTTAATTGCTAGTGGGGGTGTGGCTTGATTGGGTAGGGGCTTGGCTGTGTTCTGATTGGCTGGGGGTGTGTTCTGTTCAGGTAGGGGCTTGTTCATGCTCAGGTTAGTCTTAGTTGCCGGGGGATTTGAGCTGGTGAGCTGTGATCCTGTTGTTTGGCTTCGCGTTCATGGTCATGCATTCGTGGTCATGGTCGTGTTCGTGGTCGCGTTCATGGTCGTGAAACTTCATTGAAACGTCACCTAGATACTTCCAATTTTACACAGGAGAAAACCTGAATAACCAAAAATCCACATACAAATACCTGCGAAAACCTCAGAAAACAAGTATATATATTTATATAAGTTTTCGCAGGTATCTATATGTATGGTATTCAGCTTTGTTCAGGTATTTTCCCACGTCATTATAGTTGTGCTTTTAAAGTTGTAGCAATGTTTCAGCAGAATCTCATCTGCCATCATCAGGCTTCCATATAGTGTTCATCTGTGAGTCAGGCTTTCACAGCCATTTCTGTTTTAAATTTGGTGCTAGCCTACTGTTAGAGTGGTTTTTTCTTCATCCTGATTGGTTCGGAGTCTTGGTTTGTGTTTATTGGTCTTGGAGTTTGCTGTGTTCTGCTTGATTGGTGTTTCTAATACCTTCTGTCTGTTTTGTAGCATTTTTTTTGTCTTGATTGGCTGGCAACATTGTGTTTCCTGTATTGGAGGCTTTTAGTGAGGCTTGGCTTTGAGTGAATGGACGTCTATCCTTTATTAGGAAGCTAGATTTCATCTGGGTGCCTGGTTGGGGTGTGTTTGAGCTGGAGGTATCAGGGGGGGGGGTCTGTTTGTGCCCAGGTGTTTGCTTGGCTTGTGGTGTGGAGATTTTTTTGTTTGCGAGTGCAGGCTTCCAAATAATTGACAGTCTGGCAGAGCTATCTCTTCTATTCATGCTTTCAGATCTTTTGTCAATCTCTATGGCTTCTCTGATAATTCTGTATCTCGGGTTTTCTATAGTGGCTAGGGTTTTGGTGCCATTGAAGTAGATGCTATGACTTGTGGCTTTCATGTGTTGGACTAATGAGGAAGTGTGTTCCAGCTTTTTGACTGCATTTTTGTGTTCATCCAGGCGGGTACCTATTTTTCTATTGGTCTGTCTGATGTATGTGGCAGGACATGATGCGCAGGGGACTTCATATATGCCTTGGTTTTCCAGGTCAATTTTATCTTTGGGGTTTCTAAGGATGGCTGCTATATTTCTGTCTGTTTTGAAGGCAGTTTTGATGTGATGCCTGTGTAGTATCTTACTGATTTTGTCTGTAGTGCCTCTTATGTAGGGCAGGACTGCTGTCCCATAGGTCTGTTCATTTTCTAGGTCTCCATTATGTCTCAGTGTGTTTTTGTGAATCAGGCCTGTGATTTTGCTTTTGTGGAAGCCATTGGCTGTCAGTACTTCGGTCAGGGTGCATAGTTCAGTCTTTATGTGTGTCTTGTCTGCCAGATGTTTGGTTCTGGCAATTAGTGTTTTGGCCACAGAGTTTATCTGTGCTGGGTGGTGGTGGGATTGGGCATTGAGGTAGTGGCTGGTGTGTGTTTTCTTCTGGTATATGGTGTGTCCTAGTGTGCCATCTGGTTTTTTTTTGTAGATTAGTACATCTAGGAATTGTAGTTGTTTGTTTTTTTTATATATATATATATATTGTAAATAGTGATGTCTATTGCTGGTCTAAGACTGTAATAAAGTTATATTCTTATATTCTATTCTTATTACATTTTTTTTCATTGTTGTGGAGCTGATTTTTTTTTAAGTTATAGTGATTTTACTTTGACTTAAGAGTGCAGGTAGCATCAAAGTAAAATCTGGAAGATTAAAGGATAAACGGCTAAGTCAAATTCCCATGAATTTGATTTATCTGGATAAAACACCATTCTTAGAACTATTTAACCAACAGCCAAATCTTCAACCCTTAACCAGCTGCATTGTTTGTTATATTCTCATCAATCCTTTTGGTTGTCTTCTCTATTTATGGCTTCAGAGGCCAAGAAATTTCCCTAAGCATATATATTTAGTCAAGAGAACAATATCTCATATATTTTGAAATTTATGACCTATGCACTCATTCCATTCTGATTGCCAAATAGCTTAGGGAAGATTGTTAAACATATGACTCATTGATATAGTTCTCAATTTACAAACATTTATTTAGAATACAGAATAAGAGGGCTGGAAGGGACCTTGTAGGTCATCTAGCCCAACCCCCTGCTCAAACAGGAGACCATTTAGTACATTTGAAATTATAATGGCACTGAACAAAAGTGATTAACAGCTGGTTCTCGCACTTAGAACCACTACAGCATCTCTTAGAGTCATGTGATCAAAATTTGGGTCAAAACCAGCCTGTATTTATAATGGTTACAGCATCCTGAGATCATATGGTCACCATTTGCAAACTTTCAAGCCAGCTTTCAACAAGCAAAATCAATAGCCAGGCTCGCTTAATAACCACGTGATTAACTCCTGCAGTGATTTTTTTTTTTAAGTTGTAAAATTGGACTTAACTCACAGAACAACTGCTTTGCTAAGCAACAGAAATGCTAGTCACCATTGGATCATAGTTTGAGGACTATCTGTAAGTTTTTGTTTACAATACATTGAGAAATCTAACAAGGAAGCTTGGACGGAATGAACGTTTTTACTATTTACCACCAGAATGAAAAGATAAAAGTCTTTGGAGAATATCTTTCTGCTTGGAAAAGTTAAAGGCTGTCAAAAAAACATGTGAGGGGAAAAAAAATAGAGATCTGGCCAGATACTGATATCACAAATATGATCTTAGAACATCTCAGATAAGCAGACACTGACAAAGAATCCTGGTGAAATGACATCCATCAGATAGAATAATAGAATAACAGAGCTGGAAGGGACCTTGGAGGTCTTCTAGTCCAACCTCTGATCAAGCAGGAGACCCTATAGCATTTCTGACAAACGGCTGTCCAGTCCCTCCTTAAAAATTTCCAGTGTTGGTGCATCCACAATTTCTGGAAGCAAGCTATTCCACTGATTAATGGTTCTAACTGTGAGGAAATTTCTCCTTAGTTTGTTTGTTTATTTGTTTATTTATTATTTTATTTTGTCAAGCGATTATAAGATAACAGGTATAAGTATAAACATAGTTATGAATCATGAAATGGATACATATAAGAAAAATAAAAAGAAACAATAGGACAGGGCTGGTAGGCACGTTGGTGTGCTTATGTACTACAGACCTCTTAGGAAAGGGGTGAGGTCAATAGTAGACAGTCCAAGGTTAAAGTTTTTGGGGTTTGGGGAAGAAACCACAGAGTCAAGTAGAATATTCCAGACATTGACCACTCTGTTGCTGAAGTCGTATTTCCTGCAATCAAGTTTGGTGTGGTCTACCTTGAGTTTGTATCTATTGTGTGCTCTTGTATTGTTATGGTTGAAGCTGAAGTATTCATTGACAGGTAGGACATTGCAATGTATGATTTTATATACTATACTTAGATCAGACCGATGGCGGCGTAGCTCTAGATTTTCTAGGTCTAGAATTTCAAGTCTGGTGGCATAAGATATTCTGCAACGAGTAGAGGAGTGGAGAACACTTCTTGTGAAATATTTCTGGACTTTCTCAACTGTGTTAATATCAGATACGTAATGCGGGTTCCAGACTGATGAGCTGTATTCAAGAATTGGTCTAGCAAATGTTTTAGTTCTAGGTTGATTCTCTCCTTGATTAGTTTTTACCCATTGCTTCTTGTCCTGCCTTGAGGTTTGTTGCAGATTCAGATTGTTGCAACCCAGAACTAATAGCCTTCACAATAAAGGGCAATACTGGAATAGGTAATGTTTAAAAAACATCACTCCTCAAAGAAATAGCCAGTGATTTATTTCAAAAAGCCCACTGCGAGTTCATGGCAGTCTGGTCTCTTCTTGAAAGCTTCTAGGGATGAAGCTCCCACAACTTCTGAAGGCAACTTTTGTTCCATTGGTTGATTGTTCTCACTGTCAGAAAATTTCTCCTTATTTCTAGGTTGAATCTCTCCAAAGTGACTGAACAAACAGTATTCAGGACCTTGATTCTTAACTAATGATTGTATATGGACACATGAAATAAATTGTTTTGAATCATTTCACTGTGTCTTTTTCCTATAGGGCTATTAGTGTCAAATCTTTATTTATGTATTACTAGGACTTCTTTATTCAGCCAGAAAACTCCCTTTTAACTACCCTGTAATCCCTTTTATTGGAGTAGAGTTGGGGCCATTGAATGGACCTCAGTGTTTACTGGCTGGATGCTCTTCCTGACACCATACAGAGTTCACAGCAGATATTTTTTTTCTTTGAGCCCTAGGAGCAAAATCTCTGCTGCTGCTAGGATTTCGAGTAGAAGGTAGGCATTTTCACCACTAGGCCACTACACCGCTGAGTCACAAAAATGTTGCAGGTTTATGGAACAAGACTCCACCTTCTGAAATCTCAAACATATAGGGCCTTTGCAAAAGCTTCAAATAAATTGCTATTATTCAAATGGTTGAAAGCCTAGGCAATTAAACAGGAATTCGATGTAATTGTTGTGCTGTTGTTGTGAAACCATCTTCTTCGTGTAGCCTTTTTAAGAACAGCCCTTCGTGCGCTCACCAAAACCAAATAATGTCCTTGGCTTGAAATTGGAGTTAATGATGAAGAATATATCTGTTTGCAATCCTTTCTGATAGTCATTTTCTTATTCCCACATAAATTAATGTCCTACTGGAAAAGATGGAGGTAGTTTCCATGCTGTCCAAGTTGATTGTATATGTGTGGAAAGATAGAAACCTTATGGTAACAGAAGTTATTCTTCCAAATACATTGCCATAAAATCTCTTTATCTCTTTAAAATCTCTTCTTGTTTATTAGAAATTTGGACCTCGAATTGATGAGCTGCATGTGGCCATCAAATCCTCCCCATTTACTAACACAATCAGGAACCTTTCTGGATCTATCAGTACAATATTCAGAGACGGATTATAATTCACTTTAAATCTTGCTATTGGGTAATCTGCTAAAACACTGAAATTGAGAATATGAAAGTCATGGACATTCTGTTAAGGACATTCTTAAAGTGAATGCTGAAATATCAGGGACTTCTGTATCTGTTAAAGAAAAGACATTGGTAGGTGTCGAAGTGGATGAAATATCCAGAGAATCTCATTCATCAATGTTTCATTATCAGGTATATCCAATAACATTTTGAAACAGCTAATGTCAGCTTGCTTCAATTGTAGCCAACTCTCAAACCTTCAATGTACTATTGATAATTGGCAACGTTTTCAAAAGCGGTTTTCCATTGCCTTCCTCCTAGGGCTGAGAGAGAAGAACCGGCCCCATCACTCAGCTGGCCTTCATATCTAAAGTAGGAATGAAACTCAGTTTTCTGTACTCTTACTCCAGCATCTAATCACTAGATCAAACTGGCTCTCTTGGACCAGTGTAGGCCTCTATTAAATGTCCGCATAATCACATGTGGAAGTGAAAAAATATGCAAATAGTTGATCTTCTAAGCGTTGTCATTCCTAAGTCTTGCTAATAATTTCATTATCTCCAAATATCTCCACTTAAGCTTCGTGAAACTTCAAAATATCTATTGTTCCCCCACCAAAAAAAAAAACAGAAG
Source organism: Pseudonaja textilis (assembly GCF_049901715.1). NCBI lineage: Eukaryota > Metazoa > Chordata > Lepidosauria > Squamata > Elapidae > Pseudonaja > Pseudonaja textilis. Next base: position 185,254,340 of record NC_141992.1, on the reverse strand, counting down.
TTGCAAGCAGTCCCATCCTCTTGCTCCAAATCTTTGTTTACCTGAAGTTTAGGAAACAATCCCAACATAGCAACCGAGAGATAGATCAAACTCTAATTCTGCTGCCATGGTGGCAGAGAAGCCCTGGTGGCGCTGGGGTTAGGAGGCGGTATTACAGGCAAACTCCGCCCATAGTCTGTAGTTCGATCCTGACAGGTTGCAAGGTTCATTCTGTCTTCCATCCTTCTGAGGTCCATAAAATGAGGAGCTAGATTTGTTGGGAGCAATATGCTAATATTGTAAACTACTCAGAGAGTGATGTAAAGCACTAGGGGCTGGTATATAAATCCAAGTGCTATTGCTATGGTGGTAGCAGAGTGGTAGCCTGGATTTCTGCGACTCAAATCCTAGCCTGGGTCTACCGATCCATTGTTATAAAAACAAAGAAGCAACAAATTGTCTTGCCAACTAGATCATCCTCTTTGTCAATATAGCTGGCTATAAAATTCTCAGCCTGAACTAGCCCACTGTCGGCATTTCCAAATGAGAAATTAAATTCTGCCAAAACGCCTTTCTTTTCTTTAACTTTGAAAACAATTTTGTTGACAAATTCTGAACGGGAGAACTGTCATGTTCTTTTATCTTATTTATTGCAAACTTAACTTTCCAGTATGTTCCGTGAAAACATACCAACCTGGCATTGGTTGTTTGGGAAAAACTACCATTGTTGAAGTCACTGTTTTTCTTCTTTGTAATTCATCTCTTTCACTCTGGTGTCAAATCTTTCAAGCTTAACTATATATATATATAAATTATGCATAGAATGCCACTTCAGTCCCTCTTCCTGTTCCATCCCACTTTGCTTTAGTTTCCCCATTTTAACTTTCAGCCTCTTTCTGGTTTCCAATTTCCCATGTCCCTCCGAATCTCAACTCCTTTTCTTCCTTGTGCCACCAAAACAAAGAAGCTCTTTGAACTTCTTTCCCACAGAAACCTAAATCTTCCCTCTTCTTCCTTTGGGGGGTCTTGGTGGGGGCTGAAAGGTTTCCTCATCAGAACCAACTCTGTGACATCAAATCCCATGGATACCAGATGAGGGGCTTAATGCATTAAGTGAAGGGGAAAAAATAACTAAACAATACAACTCCCAGACCTTCTACATTTGCATCTTAATTGGCTTGGGGGCCTGCTGAATTATACATATACTTATATGTGGAGTGGGGTGGGTGCTTTTGTGTGTGTGTGTGTGTTTGTGTGTAGGTATGTAAAAGATTCACTTCAGAGTAGATTTAGAACATAGAATAACAGAGCTGGAAGGGATCTTGTAGGTCATCTAGTCCAACCCCCTGCTCACGCAGGAGACCCTATACCATTTCTGACAGATGGCAATCCAATCTCTTATTGAAAGCTTCCAGGGATGAAGCTCCCACAACTTCTGAAGGCAGCTTCTGTTCCATTGGTTAATGGTGTTCACTGTCAGAAAATTTCTCCTTAGTTCTAGGCTGAATCTCTCCTTGATCAGTTTCCATCCATTATTCCATTTATGTGGTAGTATGCTATCAACTTCATGTCTATGGAGATTCTCAGTTATGCAATCATGGTGGTCTCAGAGGCGCTTTTTCAAAAGGCGGCTGGACTTTCTTGAAGATGTCTTGCTCCTCAGTTGAAGAAGCTTCCTCTCACTTTTTTACCTTGATTACAGAGCTTTGATCACAAGATTGATGCTTACTTTTTTATTAAACTATGGACATCTCTGTGTCCCTTCAACTTATTTATATAATAATTTGTAGAACCAGTCTTGAAAAGCTTTTATGAAATGATGGAGCACATTTTTTCTTGTACTCCAGAGAGTAGGAACAATGAGATAAAATTACAGTAGACAAGATTCTGAGTCAATAGTACGAATAATTGGTAGAAAGGTTACTAATGGGGAAATCTAGTAGAGTAGATTTCTGATATCACTAACATTTGTAGATTATTTCAAACATTCCTTGTAAACTTCTAATCCAAGGAACAAATATTACTTACACCTGTCCAGAACAAATTTCCATTCAGGATAAAGATCAATGGAAAGAGAAGACGTCTGGCGGAAAATATTTGTGCCTGAAATAATCTTTTTTATCCATTAAGGTCCATTTATTTCACAGTGAATTATTTATTTATTCTGGTTCCTGGATTTCAAGTCTTTTAGAAAAAAAATGGATGTATTTTGGATATATGTGGCATGGCCATGCCAAAAAAAAACCAGGATCTGTGCGTCAGAAATAATTCTGATAGTCCCTCATTCAGTCAGCAGGTTACCAAATCTGTCAATGACAGTGATAACTGATGGCTCCCACAGATCATCAGTTCTTCTGTCATTTGAGACTTCATAAGGAGAAGACAACTGATAGGATCTACATGGGCAGAAGACTATCGGGACTGAAGACAGATGAAAGAGAACATCCTAGTTCAAATTGAGAATAATACTTACCCAGGCACAATTTTCACATTTTGAGACAAAAATTCTATTTCGCAGAAGAGGCAGCCTCACCTAGATGCTCTTCTTAATAGGTAAAGGTAAGGTTCCCCTCACACATACATGCTTGTCATTTCTGGCTCTAGGGGGCGGTGCTCATCTCCATTACAAAGCCAAACAGCCAGCGCTGTCCGAAGACGTCTCCGTGGTCATGTGGCCCGCAGGACTAAACACCAAAGGTGCACTGTTACCTTCCCACCCAAGTGGCCCCTATTTTTCTACCTGCAGTTTTACATGCTTTCAAACTGCTAGGTTGGCAGAAGCTGGGACAAGTAACGGGAACTCACTCCGTTATGTGGTGCTAGGGATTCGAACCACCAAACTGCCGACCTTTCTGATCGACAAGCTCAGTGTCTTAGCCACTGAGCCACTGCATCCTCATTGAGCCACCGCATCCCCATATCTTAATAGGACTATTCTAATAATACATTTGAATATTTCCAAAAAATATCAGGCAACAACAGTAATCTGTCTCTCGTGGGCTTTGGACAAACTCCAGCTTTATATGTCTTAGTAGCCCACTTACCTCTTTCTCCTGGTGTTCCAGGTTGGCCAGGATTGCCAGGAAAACCTGGGCTTCCTGAAGATCCTTGCTCTCCCTGTGGTCCAGGTAAGCCTTGCCGTCCTGGTTCACCAGGGGGACCTGGGATAGTCCGTGTTGAGATTGAGTTGCTCGGAATCTGATTTAAGATGGAGCTGTATCTAGCCAGATGAGCTGCCAAGCAGACAAATGCAGAAAACATACGCTTTATCTAAGAACTCTATCCTGCAAAGTTTTATGTTAATAAAAATAAGAGGGCATTGATTTGAGTTATGAGTTGGGTCTAGCCCAGGGGTTTGCAACCTGCGGCTCTGGAGCCACATGCGGCTCTTTTGGTACTCTGCTGCTGCTCCCTATCAGCTGATCTTACCATTGGCTAGCCCCTCCCCATCACTCCTCACCTGGCCTGAGAAGATAAGGGTGATGGCAGAGGATGGAGACTCGCTCCATATTCCAGAGCAGGAGGTGATTGGGGGGGAGTGAGTGACATCAAGTTGGCTATGCCCACCCAGTCACACCGGTTGTTAAATTATTGGCTCCCGGTGTTTTCTTTTCTGTGGGAAATGGGTCCAAATGGCCCTTTGAGTGTTTAAGGTTGCAGAGTCCTTGTCATGCTCCTGTCAGAGGAAGATGCAGCCATCAGGGGGTGGGAGTGTGGCTCCGTTGGCTGTGGAGGAAACTGGGGAAAGGCAAAGTCCAGCTGGGCAGAGCAGAAAAAAGGTAGAACAAGGGAGAGGGAGTTCAGAGGAAGACCCAGGCCCACCCACTCTTCATCCTAATGCACGCAGGGAGGAACGGAGAAGGAAGCAACGTGGGGTGCGTGGCTTATGGGGGAAGAAAGGTCCCTGATTCCCTTCATTAGCCACACTTGGGAAGAGAGTTTAAAAGAGATGCATGCTGAGTGTGGTATCTGCTGGGAACAAACATGAGTTTATCTTGTGTTGACTTTGGTTATCTGTGTTCCTGGCATCCTCCCAACCGTGTTGAATTACTGCCGTTCTTTCACTTCTGGAATTCCTTCTTCTACCCTGCTGGACTAATTAACTCATCTTGCCTTGATTGGACTTATAGTTACAGTTTTTGTTGACCCCGTTTTGGACATGATTCTCTGCAGCCAAAGGCTGTTCCTGTGAGACTTTTTCTCCAGCCCAGAAGGTAACCAGGACATTGGGGGCAAAGTTGGAGCTAATAAAGGGACTCCTACTGATTATCTGACTGTGTTGCCTTTGGGCCATGCCCCGGGTCATCACACCCCTGCTCTAGCCCAATAAAGTACACAAAATGTAATTTTTTTTAAAAAAGCCCAAATACATCTAGCAGCTAAAACCTAGAAATCATTAGAACCATGATAGTACAGCAGTTCTTGTACTCACTTTGGATGAGCTGTTCACACACCTGACGAGCTACTGCCCGTACCATTGCATGGGTCTGAAGATCTCCCTGCACATTAAGGATATAGTGATACATCAGTTTCCATAAGCGGCATAAAATACAGATGTTCCTTACATACAATTCACCGTCACTAACTTGACCTCTTCCAAATGTGCTGAAAATACAATTCTTTGAACTTTCAATCCCCATGTGGCTTCCTGGGAATCCCAACTCATCTGAAGGGTACTAAACTGGGGAAAGGTTGAGATGTCTTGGCAGCACAGCCCATGGCCATGATGGTGAACCTATGGCATGCATGCTGGAAGTGGCACACAGAGCCATATCTGCCAGCACGTGAGCTGTTGCCCGCAAGAGATGCACTGCGCATGCACCCATGCCTCCCGACAGCCAGCTGATTGTCAGGTATTTGCCATGCATGTGGTGGGGAGGGCGCGCACACAAGATGTGTGCACATGTGCAGAGGCATGCGGCATGCATGGGGGGAGTTGTGTATGCATGCGCTTGGGGGGCGGAAGGGATCGCATGTTCACTGCATTATGGGTGCAGGCACGCGTGTGCGCATGCACTTTCGGCACGCAATGACAAAAAAGTTAGCCATCACTGGCCTATGGTGTCTATTCACAAGGTCCACAGGACTTACTCCTACATAAACACACACAGGACTGCCTACAGATCCTGAAAAAAGAACAACCCAACTCCCAAGGTAGTGTTTTAGTCTAAAAACAAAGAAGCGGCACTCAAAATCTGTGATTAAGGCACTTACACGTTCACCTTTCTCGCCTTTTACTCCAGGAAGTCCCTGGGTTGGAGAGAAGCACAAAATGTAATGTAAATAAGCACAACATGTAATGTAAATAAGTTCCACACTCCTTTGTAATTCACTGGCTTTTTAAAATGTGGCCACGTGTAAGTCGTGGGTTTTCCATCCCACTGCAACAATAATTCAAGAAAGATGGGAGTGTACTTCCCAACACACTTCAAAGATGACCTCAAAGTTTACCAGAATTAGTTAACTAGTGTGGTGTCTTTGTGATGAGGTGTGATATGCTCGTGAAGAGCTTTTGGCCATCTAGATATTGGTTGATATTTGGGTTAGAATAAAGGCATCTGTGTATATAATTAGTATAAGAGTCGTGGTGGTGCAGTTGTTAGAATGCAGTATTGCAGGGTATTCTGCCAA